>NC_088202.1:126811706-127116420 GCF_037126465.1 Ornithodoros turicata | reverse complement strand
AGAACAGGAATCTACGACGGGGCTCTATGGAAGTTCTATAATTAAAGATAGGATTCTTACTGTCGTCGCCTAACCGCCTTAACGCTCAATTTAAACGGTTAAATCGCTGTTAGTAATGTGTCCATCTATTTTCAAACTGTCTACCAACTAACCAAACAGCAAAACTATTACACTAGGTGACAGTTCATGTAGGTACATAAAGAGACGCAGAGAAGAATACGACGGGGATATCTGTCGGGGGTCGAAAATAGAATGTTCGATGTGTAAACGAAGGACGCACTGTGAGTTTCATAACATATGCAACGTATAGTGCTCAAACCCGGGACACGCTGACCACTGCGGCGCACGGCTTGCTTCTGAAACACAATTTTAACCAAAGGGGGAAGGGAAAAAAGGGGGAAGGGAAAAAGGGGGAAGAAAAACTCGTTCGAAAGGTGTAAAAAGACACACTTTTGAATACAATACGTCAGAATAATTTCTTCTCTCATTGAAGAGGCGTCAAACGGATTAAATATGGCGGTCGTCGAAAAATCCATGCAGCGGCGGGAGTCGAACCACACACCTCTCGATGAACGGTAGATCGCTGAAAGATGAAAGTCACTGAAAACGTTAGCCAGCTGTAGGAGTCGAACCCTCATCTTCTGGATTGCCGGTCCAGGGCTCCACCAATTGAGCTAAGCTAACATGCCTTCTCAGCGACTTCCAGGGTGCGTCATCTGAAGGCTGTCTGGCTTTTTCGATGACCGCCATATTTAATCCGTTTGAAGCCTCTTCAGTGACCGAGGAAATTATAACATCGCGTTTTATACAAAAGTGTTGTTCTTCAGCAGCTTGAAGAACAACAACAGTTACTCAGACTCAGAACAGTTTTTTTTCATCTACTGTAATCTGAACATTTACAGCGTCGTAAGAAATTCACATCACGCGTGATCATCACTCATCGCATTGATCGTCACTTGAAACATTTGACAAGTAAATACAGAAGGGCACTTCCTGGAAAATGGGATGTTACCTTAGGTATTTTGACAAATTATCTGAGCGGTATACTTTCAAAAATGAACAAATCGGAACATCGTGTCTTCCTCAGAAGTCAGCGTTAACTCCCCACCCCCACCCCCTCGAAGTCGCGAAAAATCAGACATGTACGGTTAAAGCTTGCGGCAAAATTGTCTTGGTTCTTGAACGCAGATCCTGAAGCTTATTGATTGTACCCCTGTCATCACATAAGTCAACGAAGGGGGACGTCGAATCGAGAGAGTCCCGAAGAGAAACGCAAAGATGTCGCGCAAAAGCCAAACACGAAATCAGCGGCACGACAGAAAGATTTTCAGCCTTGGGCAGAGCGGAGAACACGACACGAACGCTGCCTCTCTGCGCTTTTCTCATTTATTCATCGATCTGTCAGAACGGCTTGATCATCCGCCTCCATGTATTTACATTCTTGATGCGGACTCAATTTTTCGTCGCCTGCACGTTTATTTTCCTTTCTGGTATGTTCTGTGTGGGTGTTAGAAGTCCATCGAAAAATAGGTACGACGTAAGAAGCGCAGGTAATATATGTGAGCATCGACGCCTCTCGAGCGACGACAGTTACTTCGATGTGGCGCCGAGAGTGGTATCAGAATCGTGGGTTTCGGTGCGTTGCTTTTTCTCGCTTCGACGGCTCGACACGCTCTCGTGATGATGCTTATGCGAATAGATATTTATATGCTGACGGGAGACATTCGCGACTGGCTCTATAAGCTATTTCGTCACTCTGAATTGGGACGTATGCACGATATCATGAGATTTTTCGCCGCTGCGCGGATCAAGATGTATCTCCAGTGCCGGAAACCGTTTCGCCCAGGAAAATTGCCGAATTTATTCTCATTTGCCTATCGTGTATCCATACTCACCGGGATCTAGATGTTTTCGAAATCTCGCGCGTTGCACGTTGGTTATTTCGCAGCATTTGCGGCTCATACTCGACGCTTTGCAAGAAAGCCGATCACGAGGCGTTGTTTGAGTTTGATTTGCAATTTTCTGGCGCAAAGATATCTGGGATCACACGAGGCCTTGTGAACTTTACCACTCTTTTGGAGCTTATTCCTTCAGCCCTGCTGCAATGTATTCGAAAGGATCTGGACGGTTGGTGGCTATGTTTAGCGTTCATTTGCATTCATTAGCATTTGCATCATTTAGCATTCATTAAAATAAATAAATAAATTTGAATGTAGTGTGGTGGCGGACACTACCCACCTCCTCCTGCACTGCCGCCTTTACTCCTCAGCCAGAGCCGCACTTGAACAACAGCTCACACACCTTGGCATGCACCTCACGCTGCGGACCTTACTCGGCCCCGTGCAGCGCGCCCGACAGTGCGTAGTCACCAGACTGCTCCTCCGTTACCTCGCTGAAACCGACCTACTGGTCGCCCTGTGAACCGGGCTGTGCCCGCCTGGGTACTCTTTTTTCTTGGGGAATAGCAAGCCGACACCCTGTCTGGCTGACCTTTCCCTCATTCCTCTTCTTCTTTGTTAACATTAAACATATCCCCCCCCCCCGATGTGTAGCGTAGAGGAGCAGGTGGGGTGGGGGGTAACGTTTTGGTCTAGACGAGCGTTGTTTAGCGCAGGGATCCCCCCCCCCCCCCGGCACACACCTTACGGCCACCCCAAAAGATTGCAACACCTTCCCAAATTTCCTGCAAGAAAGGCAAAAAAAAAAAAAACCAGAAAAGCTGCAAATATGGATGTCACCCTCTCAGCCCCCCACACACACACCACCACCACCACCGTGGTTAACGGAAACGCGATTATCCTTATTAAAGGGTCCTGTAGTTGTACGATTATAATATGGTAGACCCTTCACCAGACGGAGGAACTGTTTTGAACCACAAGAATATCATCAAAAGCACTCTTAACGGCTGCCCCCAATACAAGAAAACAACAGTCTACGTGTGATAGTGTCAATGCGTAATAAAGTGAGAACATAACTTTGAACTGGCAAGTTGCCCTTGTTCCTGTGTCAAATAATCAATGACTCTACCGCAGCTTGGCATGCAGTGTACATCTTACACAGAGGACAAGCGTTCCCGGAGGGGGGAAAAAAGGAAGGAAAAAAATCTGTGGTGAGGAAAGTTTCCTTCGTTATGTTGCTTCGCTCCTCACTGACAGGAGGACTTTGAGGCAATTCCGCCATTTGCATAATTGTTTCTGTGACGAGACGAGTGAAGAAACTATTGCCTTTGATGCTGTGGTCGTTTTATCTCGCGTTACCTTCAACAGATTCCTGGCGTTCTATTGCAAAAGTATCCGATGAACGAACGCTGATTATCGCCTCGACGCCGTGAATTCTAACTATCAAATGGGAGTGGAGGTGATGCTGCGGAATAGTTCTGTTATAGTTGTGCCACTTCAAACGGAATGGAATAGCAAGAGACAGGAACGCTCGCGCAGAGGAATTCATGATTAGCGAGGCACAGAGGGAAAGCTAGCCTTTTGCGAGAAAAAAAAAATTCGGCGTTCGCATTCGGCGTATGTTTTTCGGTGTTTATTGATTTTCGCGAAATCGGCGTTTTTCGATGTTTTTCCTGGCGTGTACGTGGTTTACCCGACAGTTATCGGCGAATAGAAATCACAATATGATTTCCGCGCGAAGCTCATTCAACGTGGCGTTGTTCGCTGCGGTGTCGTTTTTGCGGCTAACGAAAAAGTAAACGGACATGTTTCACAACCATCGTATTTCTGTATGGGTTTCTGATCTGCATCAACAACTCGCTGGGTATGTGGAGCAATTTATCTCTGTCATCGTTCCTGGAATGTCCCCCAGTATCCGGTGTTTTGTTGATTAAAACCGAATGAGGGGAAAATTTACCCGGCGTGTGTTTTTCGGTATTTTTCGATTAAAATCGAAAGCGCGGAACCCTACTGATACGTGACGCAGCGTGGGTAACGGTTGCGTGATGCACAAGCGAAATGCTTAATGACGTTTACAACCTGCGAACTAATGGTTGCACGATAAACATGGAGCCTGCAGGAATATTTTCATCCACTATTCAGTCAAACTTCCGTTTCCCTAAACCGGCGGATGGCAGTTTCCGGCAAATATTTCGCCGGGCCAGTGCCGTTCATTGCGAGCGCTTTGATGTGCTTATCACGTGACAGAGTTTCATGCATGAACTTGTACCTGTTATTTCTCATGACGTCTTCTCTCACAGATTTTGGAGGCTACGCGCATTGACTGCGTTTCGCTTTCAACTCCGATGACATACTTTGTTTGGCTTCCCAAACAAAGATACACCATCAGTACAACTTCCAGTCTTCTGTGCTCGCAGCCGTTAACACCCGCTTTCTCTGTCCTTCGAAATACATCATTCAACGTGTCGTCATCAGTCGAGCTATGAATACTAGTTCTTCCAGCGCAATGAAAGCAAGTTTTGATATCTTACATTGTTCTTCCCGAAAGTGTGCACACCGAAACCGTTTTGAACCGAATTTGGTATAACGGCCCTTACAGATATATCCTAGTATGTAAATAGCGGTAAATAACGGGGGAGAAAGAGGAAGAGGCCGACGTAAGGCCGACGTATTTACATACGCGGCCGACGGAGGGGGCCGACGACGAATGCGTTTGAAGAGAAAAGCTAAGGACTTTTGAGCACACACGCGCTTGCCGAATGATGAGCCTTTGGCCTTGCACTTGCGGAGAGAAATGTCATTACAAAAGTTTCCGTTAAGTGGGCTGAATTTGGTAATTACCGGCATTCGGGAAATTCTCAACGTAACCATCCGTTCGGGGCCGTGGAATGAGGTGCGCAAGAGCAAGGTGGTACAGATAAGAATAGTACCTAAGCTGAGTCGACAATGTAGGCCGAAGACCACAAATTTTGACGTCTCGCAGAGTGCCTTCTTCAACACCTGACGAAACCGTCCTAACATTGGTACGGTACGATACCCCGTTCTCCTTTTCTTTTTTAATAAACATATCCCCCCCCATCCCAGTTTATTGTGGCTCACGTAAGATTATTCGGCCTGTAAGTTTTAGGGTGTCACAAAGATCGTTACCTGTCCCTCCGGAATCGACACTGCGTCACACAACGGAAAAGAAGAAATGACTTACCCCCAACATGTAACAGAAGCGTTCGAACTGTGACAAACTTTTATAAACACAGCAAAATAATTCTTATGTCGGCTAAACACGTCTGCGGCAGTTTTCCGCAGTAGTGTATTTAGAAGGTTTAGATATCACATCTTATAATTCAGATCTCACGCAACTTCTTTGAATGCTGTATACAGTGAACAAAGAACATGCGGAGTCACTTTCAGTAACACAGCGTTTCTATTCCCAATTGGCCCTGCATGCCGACTATGTCCGACTCCGGATCTCAGTGCATTTGAGCGGATCATTAGATTATGCTTCACTCGTTAGAACCCTCACCGGCTTGGACGGCAACGCCGTTCCCAGTACAGTATTTGCAAGTACGTAAATAATAAATAAATAAACATTCTTCCACCACCACAGTCTATTTCTTATTGAAAGACCAGATTAGACACGAAAGCTTTAGCGAGAAAAGCTTCCGCCGCTACCTTGATTATGCAACTACAGGAGTAAGCACTTGCAACGAAATCGTTCCGGCTTGGCGAACCTTACTCTGTCTCGAGAGACGAAAAAAAAACGGGGGTGGGGGGAAGATCGCTGAAAACCAGGCTAAAGCCCGCCTAGCCATGGTACGTGCGCGGTAAGGGTCGAACTCGGGATATGTTTACTCGAAACGGAAAAGGAGAAAAAGGAAAGAATAATTGTGATATCTTACGATATCCCAGTCGCTTTTGCTTGTACGGCTTAATCATTTATAGTGGGAGAATCAGCTCAGCCGAGCTCGCACTTGCTATACAGCATCGGGTCGAACTGTCAGTAAGAACAGAATTCCCTTTCAGCGAAGTACACCTCCTGATGAGCACGAAACAAGCGAGGTTTCTTTGTCTTGAAAAAAAAAAAAAAGCCGAGCGAGTTTAATTTCAAAGGAGATATGTGGGGTTGGTTCTTCGACATTCTTCAACACGGCCTCTATTCAACACACACTACATCTGGGGGATACTATACAGTCGTTAGCAAAATGGTTCTGTTTTGTTTTCCGTACTCACTTATTCACTCTTGTTCTTTTCTTCTTTTTTTCTTTTTCAGAGTTCAGTCTTCCTTGCTAGCTATACAAGTTAACGACAATTAAAAAAGTAAACACTATCTGAGGTAAACGACAAACATGCGAGCCGTTCTTAAGCGCTTCCACCTTCAGAAATTGAGCTAACTGCAAAGCAAACGGATGAACCATAAACATAGCAACATGCACGCATTCACACATTTACTACATATCTACGGGTGCCCATATGTACACATAGTACGTACTTCTGAAATCGAGAGAGGGGCGGCGTTCAGACCTCAGCGTCAACGTTTCGCAACGAGTGCCTGTACGGGCATCGTTCGTCCCTCCCGGTGGGCCACAAACATTGTAACCACGACTCGGTGCACATTAGTCCCCTCCAATTTACTCGCCACATCGAACAATGGCGCACTTTGCGCTACATGCGTTTCTTCAGCTACCTGCTACACGCTACTCTCCAAACTGTGTTCTTACATGTAGCCTCCTGATTAGTGCGGAAATATTGTGTCACGCTGCTAGTCTAATACCTTTATTTGCGGGTATTTTTGCCCTTCTGGCTAGTATAAAGCCTGCGTGGGCGTCCTTGCTTGTTGGAAGGCAATTCACGCATTTAAAACGTGTTTCATTTTTGTCATTATTTCTGTACTAAACCTACCAATACCTTTCCCTGAGGCCAGCGTATAACACACATGTCCGTTTGCGGTATTAGCTTTATCGCCCACAGCTCTTACGTCGCTTGTAAACATGTATTTGGAACACGGAACTTCCATTCTCCTCCTTTTGTGCAAATATGAACCACGACCGGAACCCACATTAGTAGCGCTCGGCGAGCGGTGACACTCGCAAAAATTGTTGCCCGGTCCTCTTAACGCCCCGCATTATCTCATAATGGCCGCCCGTGCCTTCGCTGGGGTGCAGCTTTATGGATGTGCTCCGTCTCTGCTTCGCCTGGATATGCGTGCTGCTATACTAATGCGAGCGTGGAATGCGTGTACTGTTACACCAATCCGGATTAAGCCGGAAAGAAGAATTATGGCATGTCAATCGCCGGGCCTTCGGCGCAAACCCAGTCGAGGGCCGTAAACTCGTATGACATTTCTGAGAGCTGCGGTGATCCTGTAAGCGTCATTATTCTTCACTCAGTGCGTTTTTATGAGACGATTCCTCGTGTAATGAAACGGCTTAAGCACTTATTCCCCCGATAGGGCGAGGGGTTTGGCCACTGCGTGTCTCTTTACTTCCTTTTCTGGTTTTCTTTTGCGCAAGTGGAACGACTGGACAAGTGTTTGCTTGGTCACGAGCGCATGCAGAAGAACACGGAGCGTTACTTAGGAATATTGCGGTTTTAATGGACGTTTGGGTCAATCTCGTAACACGCGGATAATTCTTTTTCCCTGATGTAAGCGATTGCCAATGGCCTTTCCGTGTCACCAGATGTGCTGCCAGAAGCGATCTCGCGTCTTTAGCTGCGTTGTAACAAATGTTACGACGATTAAACGAAGAAAGATGAAAGTCGCTGAAAAGGTCAGCTAGCTGCAGGACTCGAACCCACATCTTCTGGATTGCCGGTCCAGGGCTCTACCAATTGAGCTAAGCTAACACGCCTTCTCAGCGACTTCCAGGGTGCGTCAACTCATGCCTCAGAACATCAGTTCTTTCATGTTATGACGATTGTTGATGCGAAATGCGATTCCAGAGAGTTGAGTTTGAGTTTGATTATAGAAAAAAAAAGGAAGGTATTCGTCACCTGACGAATACTGCTACTCCCACAAAGATCCCCTAAATGAAAGGAAAAAGAAAAATGAAAAGATGAAAATAGAAAAACATCAGCCCTCCCGGTCACCGAACTGTACATGCACATGCGGAGCTACATCCCCTAGAACTGAAATGAATTGCGAAAACTAACAGGGACGGGGAACTTGACGACACATGCCTTGAATGCGGTCCTAAAGTACAGATTTCATATCACTGCTCACTATAAGTTGGCAAGCGCTGATAACGCCGCATCTCTCTTTTTGGGTTCCGATACACCAAGCACCTTGACTATATCTAAGGTTATATTGTCCAAGAGGTCCAGAGCAGACTTCAATGGAGCGATTTCAGAGACGAATTCTTCATGTGCCTTCATCTTTTGCAATCAGAATCAGTATGGCTATGGCAACTCGTAGTCCTTACGCTGCCTTGTAGGAGTGAGTAAAGCCGATTGCAGAACATAGAGTCTGCACGACAGCGCTCGCAACCTGCTGGTGCCATAATGAGAGAACGGTCTCTTGAACCTTGCCACATCTTGTGAGTAATGCCAACAAACAGGCATAAAGATGAATATCATGCTGAGAAAGATCAACAGTGAAGTATGTAAAGGCAGCGTTCGGGAGTGAAGAGGCAAAGTAGTTTAAGCCTGTATACATGGGTGCAACAGCCAGCTGGATCCAGCCACGCGACGGCCATTATCTCGTATGCTACTTTAGAACCAGCGTGCAAGATACACCGCCCTTTGCTGCTAGTAGCTACTATTTTGTATATTCCTTTTAAGAGATATTTCAAGTCTTCTGTCTCGGCTTTATGATATTCTTCAAGGCTTGAATTATTCCTCATTCTTTAGTAAATTCATTTTCACTCACCACCGTTCCTTAACACCCTTTTGTAAGTGAATGTAGTGTGGAATGAAATTATTGGGTACCTACTTTCTGACTTGCACGTCTTCATGTAGGCGGGTGGTCAACTGCGTGCTCACACCCTATAACACACAAAAAAGATACATCATGTGCGCCATGATCCAGGAGAAAAAAATAAATAAAATAACAGGGCCGCAGGCAGTAGTAGTAGTAGTAGGGGAACGTATCGCAAACTAATTGGTCTGTTGATGGTATAAGCGGTCAACATACAGACAGCAACACGACGAATTCAGCGTCACGACATGGGCTGAATTTTGTCCACGTCTTACCCTTTCGCCTCAGTGACACTGAGTCAGCTCTCCCCTACACAGGGTGCGTCATTAAAAACTGACCAGAATTTTTATAAAAAGGCTGTGAGAGCAGCATAGATGTTTTTGCAGTTGAGTTCTACGGCCAGGCGGACATCCTCTCGAAGAGAGTATGTGACTACCCGATGACTAATTACCTGAAATTGATTAAGTAATTTTTTAATTAGGGAATTTCGGGCAAAAGCGAGATAGCGGATTAAGAGACTATCCTTATTGAACACCTTTCCACGTTTAAAAAAAAATCCTGAAACACGCACGTGCGCTAAAATATCCATACCCGAATTTCAGTATGCAAATGAGCCAAAACCGAAACAACGCGCCTGAGGAGCGCATCACCCACGCCAACGGCGGCTTATCTGGGCCGGAGAGCGGCTTATCTGCCCAGCTGAGCAGCACTCACTCCAATTATCTCCACCGCTCCAAATCACGTGGCCCTCTGACGTGAAATGAGCGCTGTACTCCCCACGTTCCCGATCGCCGCGGTTCCGGTTTTGGAGCATTTGCGTACTGAAATTCGGGGATGGATATTTTAGCGCACGTGCATGTTTCAGGATTTTTTAAACGTGGAAAGGTGTTCAACGAGGATAGTCTCTCAATCTGCTATCTCGCTTTTGCCCGAAATTCCCTAATCAAAAAATTAATGAATTTCACGTAATTAGTCATCTGTTGGTTACATACTCTCTTCCAGATGATGTCCGCCTGGCCGTAGAACTCAACTGCAAAAACAACATCTATGCTGCTCTCATAGCTTTTTTTATAAAAATTCTGGTCAGTTTTTAATGACGCACCTTCTACACAGTAACCAGCTTTATTTGTCGTTCTCCCATGTGCTATTGGCCGCGGATGGTTTACATTCAATTTATTACATATCGTATTACATATACATGTGCATGTTGCGCACCGTTGATATCGATAAGGGTCTATAACTTCCAGCACCAATTCTATTAGATATGCGTAAAACGTTGTTATTTGCGCCGACCTAAGTCTGCAATCTCAGTTTCACGGCAAAGGAGGAATATTCAGACAGAAAATAGCTTCTGGGAATACGTGACAACAGTGTACATGACGAAAAGTAACCCCGAGACAAGTTTCACCAGTTAGCCTGCACTTTTGAGTCTTATCCACATTAGGTGTGACATTACGGAACACCAAATGCGGACATATGTCATCGAATGTATGGCGCGAATGCTGCCAGTCGTATAGCAGCAGACGTTCGGTCTCATCACCGGTCGATACAAGCCGCGTACGTACATGTGTTTGCGCATGTACTACTACTGCGGCTACCCCATCAGTACGAACTTGTACTCTAATCTTAAGCCTCGTATAGAGTACTCCGTTGGAGTACTTATGGGTATATCCAGAGCGACACCGCAAAGCAGAGGCTATACTTTTCCTTCTATACCGCTTATAGAAGGTGTACTCTCATCGCCTCCGGTAATACACGCACACACAAACACACACTTCGCCTCGCGCCCACCGTCTATCAGAGTGTCCACGATGGAGGTATATAGGGCCTAATCCCGCTGAAACTTGTTTCCTATTCTCGACCTGCGTTGTGTTATTTTCTCACTGAAGACCGCCCCCTCTGCTCGTCCCCCTATTGATTTCAGATCGAGAGGTGGAGTACTTGATGAAGGCGAGAAGAAAGCCTGTTCGTCAGGAAGAGGCTCTTCCTTCCTTTTCCCGATTTTTTCTTCTTCCTCCGCGTGATAATAGGTGCGCCATGCTGGCTCACTTTGGCATCGATCGCCGGAAAATTCTCACCCCATCATCGCTTAAGCATTTAGAGCCAGGAGCGTTATTTCGCCAGCAGCAGCAGGCCGCAATGTGTGTGTGTGTATGTGTGCTGGCATGTTCGGCTTCGGCGTGAGCAGGGGCTCGACGGCGCTGCACGCCTCCTGTTACGATAAAACGAAGTAATCTCACGCACTTGCGGCTCCATAATATGAGGCCATGATGCAATATTGTGTACGGTTCATTACGAAACTCGAGTGGCAGTGGGAGGGATGCTTGAACGCGAGGTAGAAATGGTTGGGAATGTACGAGCGTATCGATCCAGTGATACAGCACGATACGTTTCGGAGATGGTCTCAATAATAATATCACAGTCTAGAGATGCAAAATTTCCGGAAATCTTGAACTTCTAAAAACACACACAAGTTGAGTTCTTCTCAAGCAGTTGAGATAAAAAACGAAATTTCGCTCGACTAATACCTAGATTTGTTACCGAACATTAAATAATCATAGTGTAATATAGATTACAAATATAGATTTTGTTTATCATACAAATGCGAAATATAGCAATTTAGGGCAGTGAAACGGTTAGCGCAAGGCTTGAATGGAACTAGCAACAACAACGTTATTTCGTGGAGATGCACAATTTTTGCGGTAATTTTGACTCGCTGATATAGAGGAACGGCTATCTCAGATTTTCTTTTCCTCTAGGAAGGGTTTAAACGATTTCTAAGAACAATTTAAAACAAAAAAACTGAAGATAAACTAAGTTTTTATCGTTCAGTCACTTTCACATTGTTCAGTGAAGATTTATCAATCTACGAGGGCTCACCGTATGGATTATTGTGAGGGGTCACTTGGTAAGACTCGAAATGCAGTTTGTTGACATTTTGGCCACGTTCACACACTTATTTTGCTTGAACTTTACATGGTCTATTTCCGGCATTGCAAATTTTTGCACAATTTTTCCGATGCCAAGGAAAAAAATTGAGCTTTTTTGTTTTCCCCACATCGTGTGTATACGACAACCATTACGACAACATACATCAACTATTAAGGAATCTAATATTCTGCCTCGGGCATCTGTCGAGTGCGACACCTTAATTTCTCTTTCGTCTTGTGTAAAACATTACTGTATTTTAAAGTTCGCGCACCACACCCTTATTGATATTGTGTGTGAATGGGAGCGTACAGGTGTTTTTTTTTTTTCCTTTGTAGACTTGCACTCTTGTTACTTGTTAAACCTTATTTCAACGAATGTCAACCATAGAAGGGTGGCATCATGTGTAGGTTCACCGAGGGCACAGCGTGTGCTAAAACTATCAAAATGGGGAAATATGCAGGCCCTATGTCGCATTAAACGGTAAGAAAGCAACAGCTGTTATCACACATTTATCATTGAATCAAGGGTCACTTGCTCTGCTAGTGACCACACCCCGCCAATTTCGCGTATATTAATTCCCACCGGAAGGAAGAACCCTAACCGACCCTAAAGCCACTAAAAACGTAATTATGTACAACGATTGTAGTTAAAATGTAACATGTCACCACCTTTCTTGAACAGCCTTTCCATCTCTAAGACGAGTCTCGAGAATAAGAAGCGGCGAAAATGAGCCTCGCTAGAACGGGGCCCACTAAACTTGAGGGTCTCCGGTCGTCTACACTGGATGTACGTATACCTCGCTCCACTTCTTGTTGTCCACGTCTTGTCGCTTCCACTGAGTTGACCGGATTCTATTTTTTTTTAAGCAACGGTGGCTATGAGCGGCGTACAGATGTGGACAGATGGAGAGAGGACAGCAAGAAGGAGTGGGGTACAGAGGGGTTAGCATGCGTCCTGGGCCGACTTCAGTGGGAACTGTGCCGACGTTCGTCTGGAAAGTCTTTGGAGAACCCGGGGAAAACCTGAGACAGCACAGTCGGTGGTATAGGATTCGAACCCGCCGCCTCCCAGTCTTCAGCACGACCTTGGCTACCACCAACGAGCAGGACCCCTTAACCCGCTCGGCAATGCCGCTGGTGGTGACCGTATTCATGTACTTTTACCGAATGTGCTCTTTGATGTTCCTAAGAGCAACGCCAATGTCCTCGCCCACGCCACCTTAATTAGTCTCTTTAAGACTTCCCTTTCTTCTTATCAGACATAAATGCAAGTACTGGATGAACCTATAGCTGCGCGCTTTGTCCATTGAAGCGCATCCCTCTGCAATAGACATTCAACGATTTCCATTAATAACCGACGTCTTCCTCCTTCGTGTTAATTAAGTGAACTTTCCACGATTCACTTATTTCTCGTGAGAGTAGTACACTCGCGAGTCTCTCTGCAGAGTACAGCGCCTCTACGGAGAAAACCGAAACTAATTTTAAGGGACGCCTACGCTGGGTGAGCGTATGTGACTGTCGCTTTTTTCCTCGCGTTTGATTGCATTCCACTCATATTTCACGCATAACTTACCTCAGCCGCTTTATCTATACATTCGCGCTCTTAGGCAAAAAGCGTCGGGAACAAAAGCGTTTGTCAACGCGTAATAAAAGCGCCGAGAGGAAGTGGTACAATTTTTGCTGACTGCCCTTTTAAGTAGCAATCCCGCTCAAAAATTGCGCACATAACAGACAGTCATTTATAGAAGGGCATAAACGCAGATGCTCAATCGGGCGCTGGCGGACGACACAGGGGAATAGGTGATCCTCAATGTAATTTATTGCCATCCGCAACCATTCACCTACAAACTGCAATACTCGATGAGTCAGTGCTTGCCGCTTTTAAACAAGTCATAAAAGAAAAGCCCATTTATCAGATATTATTCAACCGTGTCCCTGTACACCTGTGTGAGAAAACATTATGCTTCGTCTTACAGCATGCATGACTCAGCCGGAAACGCAACAGCAGATGGACACTATGTGTACTTTCTTCTTTGTTCTGGTCGCAGCAACGTTGCTACCACGAAGCCCGTACTGAAATTCCACATGTGTGGGATTTCAATACAGGCACCCTTTCAGTCCCCCGTTTTCTTGCATTACTATTTGTGATTGAATGCAGCGTTAGCCGTCGTGCTCGGTTGCACAGTTTCAACAGAGGATTCATTTGGCATAATTGGCTGCGCTCGAAGTATAACGTGAAGACCAACAAAAGACAACCACGAAAGGAAGTGGCAAGGATGATGCTCCGAGTGGGGACAATAGAATGGAGGCTCAGACCGTGGGAGAACAACGCTGTAATGCAGCATGAGTACACGACTTTCCTTTCTGTTTGGTTTGCCGATGAAATAATGAGAGGTTTTCGCCTTTTTCACGTTGATTCTTGTTATCGTACACGTCATTCTTCTTTCACTTTTGCGACAGACTCATCGCGTAACACCTTGCTTTGTTATACGAGAACATCGTCACTCATGATTACGAACTTCAACATATTTTAAACACCTCATGCGAATGAAACATCAAGTAACTAACGCATGTGTAACTACGATGTGAGATGCATTAATTGGAGTGGCCCATGTCGAACTGATTTCAATGTGAATTGTGAATTTCATTGTGAAGGCATTGCCGCCGCAGGTACGAAATGCTCCATGGTCACCTTCGAACGCAGTTGAACGCTGCCACATCCTCTCGAAATAAAGACTTCAACATTCCACCAATAACGCATCCTGCAGCCCCCGACACAACTGGCGAGCTCAATATTGAAAGCGGTTTCAAATTCACACCCCCTCGAAAGGTTTCAATATATTAACCTCTGCCCTTACTATAATACCGAATGGGAAGTTTACCTCGGAGAGAAGCACGTCAACAAGCGGCATCACCCGCGTGTGTCGAGTGCAGGTAGAGATGCCGTTGGAAAGGTTATAAGCGCCGCGTACGTGTTTTTGTTACTTTTTCGTTTTATTTTCGTGCAACGGGAGCGTGTTCAGAGGAGCGGAATGCGCGTTCGTTTCATCATGAGATCAGTCAGCAGGAAGTGGAACCGTTGAACCGAGGGTGGTCCGCCCCGGGGCTCCCGTCACATCAACGTATTGCACTTATCCCCCCGTGATTTTTCCCATTATTGTTCCGGGATTACTTTGTTCTTTGCGCCGTTCTTACAACAAAGAAAGGGAGGGTACTCGCAGCAGCGTTTGATAACTGTCGTTAAAGGAACGCACATCGTGGACATTATGCTCTTCCCTTTCATTTCACCACCGTTCCTCTAGTGCGTCCACGCTCCATAGAATGTGCTGTATTGCGACTCACATTATTGATGTTTCTTCACGGTTTAATGACGTCATTACAGTGCTACTAAGTCGAGTTTTCCGAACCTCGTAAAGCATCGATGGAATAGCATGAAATATATCCTTTTGGATGACTCGAAAGCCCCGCTAAGGATTCTTTTTTTTTTCTTTTTTCCTTGGGCTTTGATCGCCAAATTTTCAGCGTTTTCGTGCCGCTGGAAGCATTATTCACAGCTTACTCCTGGCTGAGCCTCCAATGGGTTCCTTGGCTTAGCGGTATAGCAGCAAATGATGCAGCGGATGCTGCTGCTGCTGGCCACAGCAATCCCACTGGTCCTTGAAACCCTTGAATACCCTGTAATTTCAAAATGCCATTTTCAAGGTCTGGAAAGCCTTGAAATTTTCCACAGTCATTGAAAAACCCTTGATTTTGCATCTTTTTCTTATTCTTGCGGAGCTGTTAGTATAAATTCCGGAGTCACAACTCACACACAGGAGTCAGGATTCACAACTATAATTTCGAGATCACGGGTGTTAGCGCTAACCGCAATAGAAATCAGCAGCGGAAACCAGAAGTGCATGAAATGCACTGTGCCCTGCGTTGTATTGATCAACCTTCCTTCCCGTCCTAGGATCTTGAACACTCAGGAGTCGCCAATCACGTTTGTGAACGGATCACTACTGTGCAGTCCGCACATATTTTCTCGTGTGAAGCTTATAAATATTTTCTTGAAATGATGAAGCGCTGGTCATAAACTACGTTTTATGTTCCAGGCAAAATGACGGCTGAGCCGCAAAAAAGGTCCTTGAAGGACACTCCAATTTCTGCTTCAAAATTCAGTGGGAACCATGAGTGATGGATGTAACTGTGATATTGTTTACTTGCGCTGATACGAACTTGTTCCTGGCAGCGTGGTGCAGATAAGTTTTCTCAGTATCGTCGATCTGTCGCAGTTACAAATTAGTGCCTGATGTGGAGTTTTCCGTCCCTCGTGATGTGTGAGCAGGTCACGAGCACCTTTATTGCACCGGCTAAGTCTAAATACTGTTAACACCCCACTTAGGAGGTACAAGATTAGGATAAATTTAGTCCCCGTAGTGCCCCACTTGTGTCACGTTTACGGATACGATGCGCTTTCCACCTCCACTGTGCTGTCCGCGAGCGAAAGAGGTCCTACTTGCATTTTTCCGTACGCAACGTTACAGTAAGTCATTTGAGTACGAGAGGGCTATTTGGTCCCAGGTCCAACTCATTGTTGCAGCATTTGACCATCGAAGTTGTGGACATCTAACGGACATAGGGCTGCTCTCAGGCCTTCAACCGTGTCATAGGTGATCATGTCAATGCTGATGCGGTACATTGCAGCGGTTCACATAAACATGGACATGGATATCCCCCCCCTTTTTTATTTCGTATCACTTGGTTCCACTTGTCGATAGCACACAACCCATAGATGCAGAGTAGCCGGTCTTAATGTGTCGTGACCAACCGCTCCGTATGATCTTCTTTTACATATACCCACCCCCACCTCCTGATGGTAGATGAAGATCAACTCCATTCGCAGTGTATAAACGTTCAGCAGACAAGGTCGTAGTCATGGGGCTGTCTCTTGTGTTCAATTCATCCTAGAAACCTCGAGGCACATGTGCGTACCTTAGACATTCTACAACGGGGAGATTTATTTTATTGTTTTACTTCCTCGCAACCTGGCTAAGTTTTGAGGCCACCTTCTGAGGTTGGTGCTTGGCGATTTTCACGGAACCATAACAATCCACGCGTGGGCTGTAAAAGGTGAGCTACACTAAAAGGTGGAAGGTGAAAATGTGTAATAGACGAAGGTAAAGGTGAACTGGGAATCGTACGAGGCAAACGTATATCCCCAGAAACGATACTTTCTCTCGGCTGAGTTTCTATAGCAGGTTATAATTCCAAAACGCCGACCTGTTCATCCAATGAAACGTATCTAACAATGTGAGGAAATCTCCTCTTCACGATGGAACAAAGCGTTTAAAAGCAGTGCCAGCGATTTCGTGTTTATAAACGAGCTGTTTCAGGCTACCTCCTTAACGAGATAGGCCGGACATATTAGCGCTGCCAACGGGCTCGGAAATCATGACGCTCAATGGTCATTAGGCGCGCCACTATCGGAGCCGCGAAATCCCATTTCGGCCGCTTCTAATTATCTGGCCCCGGGCCTCAAGGAGACGCCAGCGTCGCTTATCGGGCCTCCGTGACGCTGCTGCCTCTGCTTACAGATAAGCCCATGGGAGTACGCGCAGCCTATGTACCACTGGTCCCAAGTTCCTATAGAAGAAAGGTAGCACGTTGCGCTGACTGGAGTGGTCCTCTAAAGAATCGGCCATTCATCGGAATGTTATGCCACGGACCTCGCTACATAAGGGCTTCCTCAGAGAGTGCAAGGGAAGAAAGTAACGCCGACGAGTCGTCCTCTGAATGACTGCGCCCAACAGTTCCCTTGTAGGGCTGGACTGCGTGGACGTAGTTCCACTGCTTTTCTAGGACGTGTATTAGGTGGTGGTGGTGGGGGGGGGGGCGACATATTTCTTAGTACAAAGGAAAAAAAAAGGGAGGAAAAGCCAGCCAAACAGGACGTCGGCTTGCAATTCCGCAAAGAAAAAAAAGAAGACGAAAAGAAATAGAAAGAAAAGAGTTCGAAAATAAAAGATAAACTAACAAACGGTGAAAGGAAGATGACATAGATTCAAGACAAACATGACTTTAAAAAAGATGACGAACAAACGGTGAAAGAAGGATGTATCAGGACTAAGTTCATTCACCTGGTCGAATGGGCTAATGAGCTCGATTGCCGACAAATGCATTTCACATCACATGGTACGTCAACTTGTCATTTTTCTTTTTCTGTTTTCTTCTTGTTTCGATTAGCTTTCCTGCACATTTCGTCCTGGGTATATCAGTGCACTACGAAGCCCATATCTTTCTGTTTTTCTTTTTGGACGAAGCAGGGATTTTCCACTAACCATTGCTCGTCACCACTAATAATAGTGTAATGAAGTCAGCCCAGGACTTATGATCCCCTGCGAGCAGCGTTCCGCCATATCGACAATGAAACAGTTCGGTAAATAACTACATTACCACTACGTTCCAACAAGCGGAGACCGCTTCCCCCATCTTTCAGAAAGAAGATTCTCGCTATCTGATAGCGACAGGTCGTCACCATTTGCATAATGTGGACGACGAAATAAGATTAAGTCACCACCTAACGCATGGTTAACATATTCACGTAAGCACACGTCTCGTGCGGGGGTGTGCCAGTCCTGCATTCAACTTCAGTCGAAGCAATTGAACGTGCCGGAAATACAGGGACTACAATTGAAAGCGGATCGGTTGTGCTCTACAGCGACGAGACAAAGTGAGTCGACGTGGCTTCCGTCTCCAAGGGCCCTCGTTAATGTTTAAAACATTTCAGAAATGCATCATTTGTCTGTCTTGAAACGCTCAGGCCGGAATAACGTGAAATCCCCGCACGACGTTTCAGCCGTGCGATAGTGATGAAGAACTACAAATGCCGTCCTCTCGGGACGTCTTTCAAAGATAATCTCTTTCGGCCAAGCGAATTGTCAACGACGCGTCGTTGAATCGCACCGACCAATCGACGTGCAGAGCTTCAGACATCTTGCCAGCTCAAACAGAACGAGGTTGAACGAAATCCTCTCGAATGCTTTACGAAAACTCTTTCGCTTGAACGCGGCACATATACTATATATATGCACTATACATATCTGTTTTATCGCAATGAGCAATAAAAAATCCGGCATGCGCTTTTTTATTTATTTTTCGGTAGATGGTAGCCTATTTTACGAGAGAGAAACGGAAGGCTCACAGTTTGCTTACTTATTCCCGCGCTTCGTGTTTTATTTCCCATCGTTTCGATGCACCATTCAAAAGCGGAACATCTTTTACTCTTCGGGGTGGCGAAGGGAAACAGCAAACGTCGTCGCGTTCGTTCTTCCTTGGAGATCCAAGGAAAACACGACCATACATAGACTGGTGTGACGCATCCACCCAGAGGAATGCCACTGCTTCCTATAAGCTCTTAGGAAGTTCTAAAACATTCGATCGAAAACCCATTTCGACTAGTGTTTTCTTTTTCCTTTCCCGCCTCTTTGTTCTTGTTTCTTCCTTGGCGCGTATTCTTACTGTTGTTTTCCCTAAACGATTAATAATTAGGGAACAGAGAAGGAAAATCGCTTTTTTATCATTAGCTGTACGGAAAGAAAAATACAGTACTAGGGAAAAAGATACACGAATGAAGAGAAAAGGAAAATCTCGATGCCAGGAGAATGGCTTGGAGGGAAGGACTCTTTGGACGTTCGCGAAATTCCACACCTTTAAGAAAATGAGTGAGGCAGTGCACAGGATAAAGTGTTTGAGGGAAGTAACAACGCGCTTCGGCTTGCAGTAGTCCAACATAAAATGTATTACAACGCACTTATGTCTTACTCACGTGGGCTATGTCATGCGGATAGCGAAAGTACACGTTGCAGACTTGTGAGCTATCCGTAGTGTTATTCAGAGCACTATTGGCGCAACGGCTATATCAAAAAGTGTTGAGCAGTATGCCATCGGTGAATCTGAATGTGACGGAAGATACAAACAATCGACAGACACGAGGCAGCGCATGTCTGTTGTTTGTGCCATTCCTCGCGCCATTTCGTCTTCAGATGGTGGTTGTGATAGAACTGCTTGCCGTAGTAGGCCACACCCAGGCGGGCAACGTCACGACCGTTGCGGGGGGTATTACGCGTCCTGGGACGACTTCACAATGAATTACGCCGACATTGGTCTTAAAGCGTCTGAGGAAAACCAAGGGGGAAAACACTCAAACAGCACAGCCGGTGCCCGCATTCGAACCCGGGTCACATCCCAGGCTCTGCGTAGAATGCCATCGTCGTAGCCACCAGGATCGATGCCATCCATTGTCTTCATGTGTGTACCAACTAGCGAGATCTGCACTTATAGTATCGATCAATGTCGGCATGCAAAAATTCCGAAAGTGCAAGTGCATCCGCAGCTCGTGTCTTCATACCCCAGACACTTGGCATCTCACGACGAAACACTTACGTCACTCCCATACACGCTTACGGCGAACACATTTGAAGTTGCTCACAAAGGAGTTAAGTACCTGTGAGCTCAGACGGGTTGCGGCAGAATTAAAGTCTCCAGACTCTAATTACTTCCATTACGTACGGCCTCGAACCACGTAAGCGAACAAAAGCTAAATCCAGTTTAAAATAAAAAGACGAAGGAAGCGGCGGGAAACAATGGAAGTCCATTCTTGGTATATTGTGGCCGCTGACTACAACTTCAGGCCTAATGGGAGCACACGAAGAAGGTCAGCTTGTCCTTGACACGTGATTTCCGGTTGAACTGAGCGTAGTCCGACAACCATGAGACAGCGTCGTTGCGACCGGCGACTCTTGCTGCATCACCTTTGAGGGTGATGGCCCCCTAATTGTCTCCCGTGATGCCGGCAATAATGAGAATGTCACTCAGATGGTCACTTAAGATGGTGGTGGACTTGCATGACTCCGCCGGCGACGGCTTGTTTTGTCTTTTTCTGTGATTTCTGATTGAATCCGCCGCACAATGCCGTGTTTTCTTCTGTCAACTAAGACAAAATGGGTGGTGATTGAAAATGGTGGGTCTGTAGGATGATGTAACTTTTCTCAAATACGAGCAACTGCCACTTGTGTGCGCGAATCTTCTTTCTACATAGTTCTCGTTAAGAGACCCTACAATATACAGGTTGTCCCCAAAATCTAGACCAGTTGATCAGGTTTTCAATCCCTCACTCGACATTCACTTCACTTTTCCTTCATTTATTGTTGTTGTTGTTGTTGTTTTTTCAGTCCCTCTCTCTCTCACTCACCCATTGTGAGTCGCTTGTATCGGTGCGGCTGCTTACATCACAACGGAGTGCTCTGTAAAGTGAAGTCTAGCGCAAGGGGTTCACCGGTCGAGATTCGTCGCTTCGGAAACTTTACATAACTCTGAAACCGACTTTTCCTGTCTGCCTCCCTTTATCTTTCGTGCCTCGTTAAGTGAGCTAATATTTCTTTCTGTGCAACCGTCAAGGCTTATTGTATTAGCAATTAACGGTTAAGCTCATGAACACGGGACATGAACGTGAAAACAACAACATTCGCAAATGGGACGGAACTAGAAATTCAGTAACTTTCTCATGGAAGAAGAAAAAGAAGAACAACAATTACGTGAATGACGATGAGATAAGGTGATGGAAGAAAACTTGCACTGAGAGGCATGCTTTGATATTCCGTCCTTTTTATTACGCACGTATTCTCCTTTATTAATGCCTTCTTATGCACAAAAAGCGCAAAGTTTTCCGTTCATATACCGTTGTCGTGCTTCTGCTATACGGCTTCGCGCTACGGCTGCAACCGTGTGCTCTATTGTTTTAGTACGTGTCAAGAAAATCAAGCTAGTCATACCCCTGTCACAGTTCACGTTCTTACATAAACTACGAAACCATGGAATACCCCCCCCCCCCCCACCCCCCCCACCCTCTTCAGTAGCCATCAGCCAGTGACTCGTTCCGCCAGCTCGAATGGCTGGGGCATCAAGTGTTGTCGTAAAGACAGCGCTCACTTTCACTTATTTGTAGCTCAGTGCATTGCACACATTCCCTTCCTTTACCACCGCGGGCATTGATTATTTGGAGAAGCTCGAGTGGGACATGTTTACAGCGTTCCTGTACAGAGCGAAGCGAGATCCCTCCGTTTTGCGTTCGCGCAAGGAACTGAAGGAGGAGCGCGTGTCGCATTTTATTATGTCGCCGGAGCCAAGCGCTGTAATTAAGAGAACTGGGGGTCCGTCGGCCGTGGGAAGTTTATGGTCAATTTGTCAAGGGTAACAACCACCTAAAACCCTATTCTTATGAGCAGTTTCAGCTTCACTTGGCTCTGCCTTTTTACGTCTAAGAGCTTTCTGATTTGGCGTTTATTTAGACCCGGTAGAAAACTGCATAAATGATACGCATCCCTTGATGCGGTTTTCAGCAGTTAGTATTCCGTCCTGTTGTTATTGAGGTTCCGTTTAGTGGAGTAAACAAAACAACAAACGACATCGGGTCGCACATGCGGGTATCGCAAAACAGGTTCCTTCATCCTTTCCCAATAGCAATCGGGCAGTGTGGGGATATACCAAGTTGTCATGTTCTACCTCGTGCTCATCGTTTTAATAGCACAAATGTATCGTTAAACGTGACAAAGCGAGATCACCCATTTCTCATGTCCAGTCAGCTGAAGAAACACCCAAATGAAATTTCGACGCACTGCGGAATTTTGCCCTTTTTTTTACGATTCCTACACGCACCTTCACAGATTGCTTATTTTTTCGAAAGACAGATCGAGACTTGGGTGAGAAATCCGTATAAGTCTGAGACGCTGTTCGCGTGTTTAGAAACGTGCATTGACGCTTGCGTACTGACACTTATTCGTGAGCGTCTTTCTTGACGCTAGTCTCAGATTTTTCGTTATGGATATACGTATAGCGCTAGCTCGCTTACTTTTTCACCATTATTTCACGCTTAATCGCGAACGTTGTTAGCTGCAGGAAAGTGTCCAAGTCAAACTAATTCGAGTCCAGGTGCAGGAGATATCAGGTGCTAAAGAGAGAGTGTATTATCCTTGCCCTACGTGGAGGCAAAGTGCTTCGAGCAGGTTTCCCATTCTAAGTAATTATTTTGTGAATACCCTTTCGCCTGCATACTTGTTTCGTCACCTAGTAACTGTCAGACCGGCGCAAACAGTTCATCAAAATAAGTTAAACGCATCACAGATAGGGCGCGCACTGGAAAACGGCTAACGCACGTTCGCTGACTGAAATTAATTTTGTCTCGAGCTCCGTACTTTTACCTTTAAAGTCCTGACATGTAAAAGTTCAGCTCTTATAATAACTTCTGGTGACGACGAATAAAAATAAATAAATAAAATACACAGCCTGTGCTTCTCCATATTATCATATTTTTCTTTGTTTATGCCATCCAGTCACCACCAGTGGTCAGTCACCTTTCTTATCAATAGTAACTCAATTACTATTTTTCTTGGAGGACCTTCACTTCGTCGCGTGTAATTCCATGATGTCTCCCTATTTTGGCGCTCGCCGATCTCCGCACAACGGAACATGTATTGCTCCGTCTCATTTGCTCCGTTTCACCGCGGAAACCACACGAATTTCTTTCTCTCTTCCCTTTCCTTCCAACGTTTATGCCAAGCTTTTCGTGTTCTGCCGCACTATCATCGTATTTTCTTTCGGGGGAGGCATGCTTAGAATGTGACGCGCATTGACTTACATCAAAATTGGAAACGCCGTTCCTTCTGATAAATACCTCACTCAACTCCGTACGGGCCAATTGGAAGCATCCATTGCAAATCGATGCTGCAGACGAAACAAAATGGCGCAAAGCGAACGCGAAACCGCGCAGGGGCTGAATAAGTCGCTACCTAAGAGCCAGCTGAACGAAAGAGAAAAAAACAAAAAAAAACAAAGAAAACAATGGGAGAGCAACAGACGAACATCAAGTAGGAAGGGAACGGAATTTCCGAGGAGAGCAAAAATGCAGGTCTCGAGTGTTCGCCTGAGCGGAACCAGAAATGGCAGCGAATGATACAGACGGAGTTGGCGCGAGCAGCTACGGCATCGAAGATGCCATAATCTGTTGGAGGTCTGCACCAGTTCGGTTCTCTCGCTGCCGCATTGGTTGCGGCCGGTACAGTTTTGTCACGCGCGCTGTTCTTATTGGGTCTATTTTTATTCGCCCGATGCCGTTCACCAGCACTGTTCCAAATTCGATACGTCTTTTGTGTGCGTTCAAAAGCGACGTAAACATTTCTGCACCGCGAGACGCGCGGAATTCCGAAAATGGTTGCGCGCCAGACGTGGAGAGATGGCACTGTCGAATGGTTCGAAAGCTACGAGTGATAATTTAATTAAAAGATAAAACTGGAAAAGAAAGCTAGATTCCATTTTTCGAAACGTATCTTGCTTTTATCGCTACAACGGAAAAAAAAGAAAAAAACTTGGTGCACTTCTCAACATGATGCTGAAAATACAGAAAGAATCTGCGCGCTTTCGAACGTTTTCAGATTCCCTTTCGCCATCGTTTTTCATCAACGAGAAAGCATTTACCGACCCTCTCGATGAAGTTTCTGCTCTCTCGAACGAAAAAGGCAAAATTCTGTAGCGGTCTTGGACTCAAGGTAAAAATTCTTGAGAACGTTTCACACATTGCGTAACCCAAAGCCTGAATCCTCTTCGGTTGCGTACGCACCAAAAGGGAGAGGATGGAGAAAATGCTTCGCACGCTATTTTCTAATGGAACATCCGAGCTTGTGCAAGATGTTGTTCTAAAGCTTCGATCTGTTACGGCACTTTGTTCCGTTGTCAAAACAACGTGTGATGCACATGTCTCTGGCCGTGACAAGCACCATCCGTTGCTCGAAGCACAAAACGACAAGTTTTCTTCTCTTCGCTTCGCTGCCGCGACAGCCATTCTTCTGCCTGTCAGTGGGAACACGTGCGATATGCTTTTCGTTTGAATACTATCTACGTGCCGGCCAAATATTTGTCAACACCCTTTGTCCTCGTATTGCCTGCCGTTGCGCCTGGCGATCAGGATGTTCGGGGCGTGAAGCGCTGATTTATACACAAGATGCCACGTTTTCGTTTTCCGCCCCACCCGTTTTCAAAGCAGGACGTAGCGCAATGGGTTTTCAAATATTGCATATCCTCTCGTGTGTGCGCAAAAAAAGAGCCAGCATGGCGTCATCTCCTTTGGAAATGTAATGCGAGCCGGTACTACGAAAAACATGCATGAAAGTCGCGAGTCGAATCATGCTAGGATTTTCAGAGAAGGGTATGTTTACCGAACAAAACTCGTGCGACTGCAACTCCTCTGAGGAATACCTTATGTTCGATAGTTACCTGGCGCTATCTTTTGATACGTGTCGCTATAGTATTGAGTCCCGCCAGGTTAACAACACCCGCGTCGTTGACATAATCAGTGTCGTTTATGCCCTCGTGTTATGCAGAATAAAAGTCCGTCTGCTCTGTATTGTCAAGAGGCGCTGAAAAGTAAAAAAAAGTAACATGCGTGTGCTAGTGGTGTTCTGTGCACTGGCGCATTTAATTAGGTTCAACATTTAGTTCGTTGGTTGTTCGGGTGCTGTCTCACGAAGATAAAATAAGCAGAGTGTGTTGGTTATACGGAAACATACTGGGCGAACACAAAGAAAAATATTGACGGACACACATGGACAGGCGCTGAACGCCGGACACAGTTTGTCCGTCCGTGTTCACCCACCATTTCAGAAAAGAAGAATTTCAGAAAATACCACAATGAAATGTTAATATGGGAATAACAAATAATCGTTAAATGAACAGAGACCGTTACGCTGCTGGTATTGGATAACATTATTTGTCCAATGGCCACTGTGTACTTCATTTGCATGTAGCAACATTAGCGCACGTATGCAGAAGCCCCTTTATTTTCGAAAGAGTCCCTAAAACTCTGTACTACACAACGTTCTTTGCTCTCTTACCACGACTGACTGACAAGCAGTGTGTTTTTTCACGACATTTTTGGTGCGCTGGCAATAAATAATTTTTGCTCCTCCCGCGTACATTTGCGTAGTTCGCTGAATCTCCAGCCGGTAATGGCAGACTACCCTTAAAAAGCTGGAGTAGTTTGTGGCTGATGGAAGTCCGACAATTAGTTCAAGATAGATGATGCTGTGGGACCCGCAGAACACAGACGCGCAAACAGTTCCTCCTCTCCCTGTTCACCGTTACGCGAGCGCACACGCAAACACAGAAAGAATATTTTCACTGACTCTGTCCTGGAGTAGTAAATTATAAGGCGCGTGATTTATGACTGAGCCACGGCGAAGGCACTTGTCCGAGCTAGTCTGAACTACTTAAGAGGTTGTCGGAGAAGTTTCGCGTTGGCAGGAACCGTTAGGAAAAGTAGCAGAGAAAAGATGGCAGCATCTCTGGGAGTAACTCGAATAACGATGGCGTTATCGCGGTGAATAATGATCTGCATGGAAGACCTTTCGCTTATATTTAAGTTTGTGTCAATTTTCTTTAATCCTAAGCACTTACCAGTCAATAAAATAAGCTATTCGAACTTTGTACTCAATTCTAAGTTTAACGTGTAGAAATGTCATGTAAGCATTTTCACGGGTCTGAATAGGAATGGGCGTGTCGCAGATTTTTCGGCACATTATTTGTAACAAAAGCGATGTGCAGGTTGTGATTTAGATCATCGGCAGGTGATGTTCAATACGTCACCTACGCGTTTCTCCAAATCGGCGAAGTAGTAATATCTCTTGCCTAGCAACGCTATGAGCAGAAGAGTACCGTTCTTAAAGTGACAGCGTCCTATCAGGACCACTAATAACTAGATACACTTCGTATTTTAACGCATTTCATTATGAGAAGCAAGGCTGGTCACTACAATTGAACGATGATCGATGTTGTACGCTAGCCTTGGTCTCATCCTAGCGATTACTGAACGCCGCCAAATCCTCTTCCGGAATAGCAGCAATAACAGCAATGACAGAAGTTCCTTCATTCCTGTATTTCATCCGTTAACTCAGCAGCACAAACCCAATCACGGCAGTAGGCGACGCGTTCCTATTTCCGATTTACAACCACATTGCAGATGCGCTCGAATCGTAATTACGACGCCCACGTCCACAGACGAATGCACACATCCTTGTGCGTACACGAATCCAGGAAAGAAAGGGAGTCTGGTGAATAAAAACGCCCCTGGCGCACTGCTTCGACGTCCAAAGCTTCGTAACGGTATCTCTGCGACAGGCTGGCTCGTTCTAATGGCGTGGCAGCTGCGCCGATTTCCTGCGCTTGATGTCGCCCATATCGGTGTTTGCCCTTGTTGCCGCCCAGAGCGGGCTTCCCTCGTAAAGTAGCGAGCTACGACTCGCGCAGAAGGAGACTCTCGCTTTCTTCTCTCTGCCATTCCACCCATGGGTGGCCAAGGTCCGTGATGCGGAAGTTATTGTTCCTCCGGAAAGGCCAGAAAAGAAAGGTTGCGCCCATCAATCGCGATAGCTGCATTAAAATTTGATCCCTCGGAAGGGTGGTGCGATTTAATAGGAAGCACTTCAGTGTGTCCTCCGCGTGGCAGTGAGGAAGGTACTATCGCTCGGATAATAATCCGCTCTCTCTCTCTCTCTCGACGACTCAAATCATATTAGTGTGAATGCTTCCAACGGTTCGGCGAAGGTTACAAACGAATTCCCAAATGGGTTGATTGCTCGTCATTACGGAAACGGAGGATAATGTTTTATCGAAGAGAGGTTACGTGCCCTTTGATACGAAGAAAGGGACAGCGCGATAGAAATGAAGCGCTCGTCACTGCATTGTCACTCTTACCATCGTTTTCTGCCAGGTGGCTTCAGAAATGACCAAAGACTCTCTTCCCGCATTGACGGTTGTGTATGGGAATTAACAAGGTTATGATTCGGGTTAGCTCAGCGCTGAGGTGGAACGTGCACATCGAGTGGAAGGCCTCAACATGAATGACAGAACTGTTTTGTAGTATAGCAGTCGTCGTCAAGGATGCCGACTAGCGGCAGTTCGTGCGTTTCAGCCTTCAGAACGGTTAAGTTGAGTTTTTTCGTTTTCCAACATCGAAATCGGTAGTTGAGTTTGAATTTTTACGAAACAGTTACTGTTACAGGTACTGTCCATCATGCCCTACAAAACTGTTGCAGTCAAGCCTCTAGTCATCGCGGCGCTCCTGTAAAGCGTACTCTGCCGCAATAGGGGTCGCGGTGTAAGGAAGCCAGCTTTACAAAACCGTTCGTGCATCGTCGCTTGGCTATGGTTACCTATATTGGAGTTTCGATATTGGCGTAGGCTGTTTACTTTTGAAGTTTAACTACCGAAAATTATAATTTATATCGTTTTATGAGTGAAGTTTCGGGAAATTCTGGCTGTATCTCGCCACAGTGCCGAGCCGCCAGATGTTGAATTTATTCTCGCTTTAACACTATGAGAAGATGATGATGATGATGATGATGAACGTAGAAACGGATAATGTAGTGATATCAAATCTAGACTGGATTATTTCCGCTATAGAGCAAATACCACGTGGTGTGGTGTTTCGAATATTTTTGCATGCCGTCAGCCGCTGTTGCATTCTAACTGATTGCGTTTCTAGAGCCCTACGAACATAAATATAACCCTTTCCATTAGCCTTGTGCAGTTCCTTTTAGAGGGGATTTTAGTTTTGACACGTACATTCGCGTGTCGCTTGAAATATGCTCCACCTATTTATTATGCCGTATTTCGCAACCTATTCGTCTTGAACGCCATCAAGAATGGTTTATACTTTAATGTCTTAGGATTGATGTCTCTTCTTTTCTTCTCTTTCTTTTCTACTCTTTCCATCGACGGAAAGGTACACAAAGCTGTATTTGCATTTTAGCACAGAACGACCAAATGTTCGACAAAGCTGTATGATCCCCCACGCGAGAGAAACCGCATTTAATGTAAGGGTATATCGGGCTCTTCCTTAGCATCCCTTATGGAACTCTTTCTACAATTCCACTTAACTGTGCCTCTTGAATTCTGTACATTTGTGATTTACCAGATTCACAAAAAAAGTAAGAATTTGATCGAATGATAGCACTTTGCACGAAGGAGAAGAAATTGAGTTTGTTGTAATCGCTGTCGTTGATATTGGTTTTCGTACCTTAACGTGTATTTAATCTAAGGTAACTCGCGATCATGATATGTTGGTGCTCTTGGTGCATAAGCTGTTATAGCTACCTACGGTTATTATTTTCTAGCCAATTAAAGAAAAAGCTTTAGACAGGATAAGATGTTATCGAAAATGTGTGCGACTTGAGGTATTTTCAGTCGTTCAGCCTTATTAGAGCTTATACGAAGTACCGCCGCCTCTGACGGGTATGCCTAACAATAGTGCAGACGAGAGCAACAAACAATGACGCTTAAATTAAATCCACCCTTTTTGTCAAGCGCGCGCAACGAAGATAACGGGACAATACTTTTCTGACGTTTTCGTCCAACCCCCCACCGGCCTTCTCAAGCAGCTATTCTATCACAACAGCGAGAGAGACGCAATCAAATCCCGCGGAGACACAAAACACCATATTCCGGAAGGCTGTCGCCGCTGTTTGCTACCACAGTGAAATGAATTTTTAAAAGCGCGTTCGTGTTTAGGCGAACGCTCATTCGTTCGCTATCCCTGATGCTGGTTCTAACACTTGGGCGCAGCAAATGAAGTTTATGCGTGCTTGATGCGTGGTCCCAGCGCTGTCGACGGCGCTGCGAAAGACGGCTGTCATGTCGCACTAACGTCAGTTTTTTTTCCTGTTGTGTCGGCCAGAAGTAGAGTGTTCAATGGAGCACGGCAGCATCGTCGTCATCGGGAAGTCGGCGGCAAATAACGCGAGATAGAGCAGCAACAGCGCGAGAGATTGTCCGCAGTTATCCTACGCAGAGGCGACACGGAAAAGACAAGAAGTTGTTGGAGCCATCTGTTTTCTGTAACGAAGCGTAACTGGTTGCCCTGACAGTATCTAGTATTGCACTGCCTTATGGAAGTTAAGTGCCTAGCTCTGTCGTTTCTCTTTTTTTCTTTTTTTTTTTTTTTTTTTTTTTGTACGCAGTTATTTTTGTCAGTGCGGCGATTGAAGTATGTGATGTTTCTCTCTCACGTGTCCCTGGTGTGGCCAGCGAAATTGTCAATACGGATGCTTACGTGTGAGATATTTTCTTGAACATCAGCTTCATTGCGAGTCACTCCGCTCGTATGAAGCTCGAATCCAAACAATCGGCTAATTGTATCACTCGTGGTAGCGTCATATTTGCGAGCAAGAATAACATCATCACAATAAAAGACCAGCAGCTAGTAACTATATCGCTGCGATTGGATGGAGGGGATTGATAATTTTTATTTCACGATAACCAGTGTTGCAATCTATTGCACGGGTTTTATACCGGGTGTTTCACGGAGGTCCCCCGTCTGAATAATTTGTAAACAGGTGGCACTACCGTCAAGCTTTCGTTTCAGTGAGCGTCCCCGATACATAGGCCAAGAGCTGAGCAGTGAGCGGCTGCTTTTCGTACGCTCATTAATTAAATAGAAGTCATAACTTTTAAATTTTACTTCGGACTTTGGAACCTCTGTTTTACCGATCGGAACCTTCAGCGAAAAATATTCCAGAAAAAAAATAATAATAATAAACGCGTCGACGCTTATAGCTTATACTGGTAATTAATTGGTTTCGGTGTTCATATTTCTTGCGCGGAGCAGTGTGTACCAATGCGCTCTTTCGCTCAGCTATCCGGCTGCCAATAACGTGTTCATCCGCCTGGTGGGTGGGGTGGGGCAGGGTGTGGTGTGGTGGGGTGATGTGTGGGGAAGGTGTGGTCAGTGTGCTCTATCCGCATGGTTCACACTCGGGAGTGACGGAGTGATAAAGGACAGTCGCAAGAGACCACTCCGGTATTCACTCTCCTTCCCTACCGATTGGTACTCAGCGCTCGCGCTGCTGTCGTTCGGTAGGTGAACTAGCGAGCCTTTATCGCCATGATGACGGATGCACTGCAGGCGCTGTATATACTAGTCGGGTATAGGAGATACGGAAGCGTCACTCCCGTCTGCAGTACACACAGAGCAAGCGCACCAAATTACGACAACGATATTCTACTGTTTTTCACTGAAACATGTTATTGCCGCTGGAAACGAAACCGAAAGTTAGAGTGGAAAACGAGAAGATACGTAAGATTTTGGTATTCTTTTCTAAACTGCGTCTGAGGACCAAGAAGGAAGTGGTGCTATCCTGGGTGCGCTCACGGGGGAAGAGGGGCAAGGGCCGCCGTTGCCCCAAGCAACAGATGGATGGCGCGACGGATTATGGGGGCTACGGGAGTTACGCTACCTGTTAGACATACCTTGATGATAATAGACCGATGATAACGTGGCCTACGAAGTGCCGTATCTACCGCACCCAATTGACGGATAACATTCCGAGTCATGCAAGCTGCCATTGGGAGTTTTAGTACCCCGGAAGAACTATTCGAAAACTTATACGGTTAAGGAAGTTACGAAATCTAAGCTTAGCAATGTGATGTAACCCGCTTCAAAGAAACAGATGGCTTATGTTTTCGAAATTGTTATCGCGGACACCTTCCAATCTTCTAAAGCTCGCTATTGGTTCCGATATCTACGATAGCTTCACGGTGACGTTATCAACACCCCTCACTAACACTCAGCCAGCTCGCCAGTCAGCCAGCTCGCGTGGCTCAGTGGTTAGCGTGCTGGCCATGTACCCAGGTACCCGGCTGGGAGGTACATGGGTACATGGTGATACCTGGTGGTACATTACCATGGTGGTAGTGGGTAATAGTGGGAGGCTGGGAGGTACCCGGGTCCGAATCCCGGTGCCGGCCGTGCTGTCTGGGGTTTTTCCTGGGTTTTCCTCAGAGGCTTTCAGACATATGTCGGCACAGTTCTCTTTGAAGACGGCCCAGTACGCACATTCCCCCAGGACCTATGTGAGGCCCACAACGGCGAGCCGCCCTGCAATGGGCATAGTGCACTCTTTCAGATATGGAATTCTAAGCGACACAATACCACCAAAGGAAGCCCACAAAATGTACAAGTATCTCCCTCTCTCCGTCTTGCGTTTTGTATAGTTTTTTTGCGAACGCGCACACACTTTCGGGGCAATTGACATTGTACACACATGAGACGCCGCAGGGAGACCCATTTGACATTTGTATGCATCCCCGCCCTATTCACCTACAGCGCCAAGGAAAGCTGGGACACACTCTTTCAACGCGCACTCACTCTAAGCAAGATAGCGCGTTGGCGAAGGAGAGGCTTTTCGCTTCATTTCGTTATTCTTATTTCGAGAAATTGTTGCAGACTTCTTTCCTGTAATCACTCTTTCCTGGCCTGTGAATCCATTTTTGCAGCAAAACTACAGTGTCAACAGCGAGAGCCTCGGTGTCTGTGTACACAGTGTATCGCGAAAGATATAAATGTGCCTATACCATATATTGAGGTAGGAAAAAAAAAATATATATATATATACAAACACGATAGAAATGGCGTCTGCTCCTCGCAAAATTGAAACGCAGTTTTGATGGAAGATTGATGGGAGTCATTTACGTGACATCGCCCGATAAGAGTAGACGAAAGTCACGTTTTTCTGAGTCGTGTTTGTTTAGGCTCTTTAGTTTTGATCATCTTTTTATAGTGCGACGTTGTCGTACCGCGCATGTTTTGAACTGATGTTTCAAAGGAGAGAAAAAACGACGAAACATGATGAGGCAGTCTGAGTGAATCTAAAGTGCACCATTTCTTTTAAGATTCACTTTGGTTTCCGTTCATTCTTCTTTCTTTATTCGGCGACGACATTAGGACGTCTAAAGGACGTGCACTCGCTGGAACCAGAAAGAAGATTCCACAGCACCGACCCAGCAGCCTATTTTTTGACCGTTCCTGACGAGGGCATGGTTAAGCTACCGTAATATCTGGATTGCACTGAAATATAACATTTCGGAGAGATTGACTCGTCACCCGACGAATAATTCTACTACTCTCATGTAGTATCTGCTATTGCACTCTCTCCGCCATTTGACGCTTCAAAACCCCTAATATTATGATGTAGAAGGGTAGAAAATCTAGCGAACCGTCAAGGAAATGTTTACGAATGTGCCTCAGGACGGGAGCCGCCGATATAAGAGAGGACCGTTCTTCTTCTGGGCACCGTCCTCGTCATTGGCATGGTATTTAAAGGGTTAAGGATGATACGTTAAGGGTTCATGCCTTCATGGGTATTGTATGTGAAGAGTCCGGTGGCCGGAAAAAATCCATCCATTCACTTCCGCACATAATCCCCTTCCGCGCTCCAACAACAGGCGTTACGGACGCAGGTCGTTCGCTTGTTCTACGGTAAAACACTGGATGGATTTTTCCTAGCCACTGAGCTGTTGACCTACAATACCCATGAACCCTTAACATGTTATCGCTAACACTTCAAATACCATGCCAATGACGAGGACGGTGTCGAGAAGAAGAACAGTCTCTGTTCGTAATATCGCCGGCTCTCGTCGTGAGGCACTTCCCTTAAAGGGGTTGTGACAGTTTCATAGATGTGATTCATTACATCATGGACGCATTGTACTACACGCCAGAATACTAAGGAAAAAATAATTATGCTTCTACGTGTCGTACTTTGTGAGATGTAAGTTCTCGAACACAGTCGGGAGCAAAGCGCAGACGTCATAGACAGAGCTCAGAGTTGCATCCATCACCATTGACAGCCATAAACACGTAACTTCTGGTGCGCTGCCTCACTGTCGGCGACGAGTGTTGTGATGTCAGAGCTGCATAAGTTTCGGTATTTGCGGTACCCATTTTATCCGCTTCTATTACCCTCTTCGCTGTAAAACTTCCGATGCAGGTTCACATAGGTGCAAAGACTTTTACGTTTATCCGGGATAAGCTGGGATGACCTGTCGCAGCCCCTTTAACCGAGTATTACGAAGTTAACCATGTATGCACTAAGGTAAACGTTGACTTGTATTCACGATTCTAAGCACGCGGCCGCAGATTTAAGCATGCGCTGGCCGCAGAGCACCGAATTCAGTGGCAAACACAATTAGGCAAGACAACATTACCCCCCCCCCCCAAACAAACGAATAAACAAATTATGATAGTATGGTTGTCGTATCGTGAGTTCTTCGTCGTTCGTGTCCGTCAAGCTCAGTGTTCCTATTACAGTAAGACAGCAGTAAGGTACGAGTGTAATTATTCATGATGTCATGCTTAACGCTTGTTTCTTTTCCTCAAGCTAACGTACATTTATTTAATTTAAGTACTACCCTCGGCACAGTAAAATTACTCATATTTTCTTCCACCCTACCTTACTAACCAGAAGCCCGGAACCAGTGCAACGGAATACAATTTTACGACCGCCATGACGATGAACGAAGAAAGAGAATCCCCCGCGCGTTCTTTGTCTTGACAGCAGCGAAGACAGAACAGATGTCTTGCTTTAATGCTATCTGTAGGCAGATGCCAGGCGAATCTGCAGAGAGACGGGAGGTGGATCAACTAGACGCTCTCAATATCGGCTTCTTTTCATTACTTCTTTTCGTGGAATACATAAAATCTAGTCGATCACGCGGCCTTTCGGCTCAGTTCGCTTTTTCAGTGTTGTCGGAAAACTCATCTTGGTGGCTCTTATCGCCGATACTCTAACACGCCGAGAAAAATTACCGCGGTCTTAGAAGAGACATCATACATGGCCAGATAACGACACCTCTTTCCCGTCGTAATGAAGCTACGAAATGCGTTCGCGTGCCTGGTGGGGCCTTCGCTGCGCACGCGTAGTAATGTATTCATTTTCATTCACGTAATCAAAGGTACGTTGGAGGGTATGTTTTCCTATCTAAGCTTTGCAGATTCACAGGCAGGGAGTATGGGAAATTTTTATATGGGAAGCAGGCGGTGTAACTAACTATATCCCGCATCTTTTAAGGCACCCATGTGTGTTTCTGTGGAATAGACAGCTGCTACCTATAGGCAACTAAGGTCCGTGTAATATCTCCTTGCTCTTTTGCAATGCATCCGGTGAATAAATTAAATTCCGCTGTTCTCCAGATTAGCTTTCTTTTTGTTTTTTGTCTTGTTTCTCTGTACGAGTGTATTTTGCCACTATTACTATTATTTATCGATATATTTATTGCAAATATAAGAAAGACTAAGTGCTAGATGCTCTAAATGTGTTTTGTGATTTGTCTCTACTTCGATATCTGTTAATGCGCGCGTGGAGGTGTATTCCATAGAAGATGTGCCCTTTTCGTTTTCTGCTTTCTTGTTCGGTTTAGTTCAACCTAAGCGGTATTAAAAGTCGCCAAAAATCGACTTTCTCACTTCCATAAAAGCAGAAGCCGTGGTATTCACTTGGAAATTCTAAGACTATTACTATTAATTTATTTCTTCGATATTCCCAGGCTGCTGGAGCCGTTTCAAGTCGCCGCCGACGGTACCCCCTCACAGCGTCCTCGTCTCAATTCTGCCACCGTTTATTGAATGTGCAGAATATTGGTTCTGCATAAGTGCTACTATCCCCTGGATCAGACCGCATGAGCTGAAAGCCAGAGGAGGCCTCTCTTGCCCGTGTTCGTGTAGGCCGCATGAATACGAAATGTGGCATTACCATATTTTGCAACGCTCGAATACATTTCTGCGATACTTTTATCTTATCTTGCCACAAGAGAGAGGGGCAAAAGACTGCTGCGCGCATATATTAGAATTCAGCGGTCTCGGAAACATTGATGGCTTGTAGCGGCCACTGCGTGGTTCCAGTGCATAAAAGGTTTTGACCTTTTGCGCGAAAGGGAAATGAAACTCAGCCTTAATCGCTTCTGAAGTTCCCGACTTGCGTAATGCTCATCGACATACTTCGTTATCAGAGTCGAAAGCGATATTTTAGATGGGTGTAAACTGGCTAAGGTGTACATGAAGCAGCATTTTAGTTGTGTTCGTGGTGGTGGTGGTGGGTGGCGGTAGTGCTGAGAGAGCCCGCCGTTGTCGGCCTGAGAGGTAGGAAACGTCACGACTAACGCTCTTGGGGGAATGTGCTTCCTGGGCCGACTTCTTAGGGAACTGTGCCGACATATGTCTGAGAGCGCCTGAGGAAATGTGCTCGGAGTCCTTTCCTGTGCTGGAAGTGTTCTACGCAAGTTCAAGAAGCAAGAATCTGTATATTATACAAGCAATGAGAGACAACCTGGTTTACATAACCTTAACAAAAGGCTTGCAATTTTTGGTCAAATAAACGTTCGCAATTAACATCCTGAACACACATGAACTGACCTGACGCTACCTGCAAAATACCATAACGTGTCCTTTTACTGTGTTCATAATGTGTTGATTTTACACCTGAGGAGTTCCTTCGCTTAATGAAAACACTGCTTCGGCTCTAAAGTCATGTGTAGAATTTTACTCTGCTTCCTAAGTGTTTTACGGTAATTCAAATTTACTGCGTTTTGTTATTAGGTATTCTCTTTTCCTTGCCCTATTTTCCTCTCTCCTAGCTCTGCTCGCGTGACAGGATAAAATCTGGTGGCATCCCATAAACAAATTCTCATAGACGCGCTCACTGCTATCTCCTCACTATCACGTTAGGGTGTCTTTGTTTAGTGCTTGTTTTTCCGGTCTCTGGATGTGCACGACAAAGAAACTTTTAGAGCACAGTCACTCCCTGACTCTCTCATTAAGCTTTTTTGCTTTTGATTTCTTATTTTAAGGTGTCACTTGGTTTTGGGGGCTCCACGGTATAAAATGAACAAAATAAAAGGCAAAGCGAAATACACACCGTCATCGCGGTGCTATTTCAGGTTTTCTCGATGTTGCGAAATATACTCCGTTGTCATACTATGCACACGTACAAAAGGAAGAAGAAAAACGCATTGGGAAAGTAAATTTATCGTTTCCTGGCATAATCATCTCTTGCGTTCTTCTCTCTCTCTCTCCTAATACATCACGGAAAAGAATTCAGGCCGTAAACTACTGATAACGTCCAAAAATTGGGTGCCGCTCGCGAAGTGGTGCTTAAGAGTGAAAAGAATACACGAGGTATACGAGGCTGCGATTTTACTTATTGATTTGCCATCATTTGAACGCACAAAAGCGAAAAGTCCTTCATTGGTTCTCAATCACACGTTTTCTATCTCAGCGTCGTTTCGAGAGGCTCTTGAAGCACATAAATCACGACGGCAAGAAGCGAGTTTTATAGCCAGTTTCCTGCTCTCAGCTGCGGCATATTTTCGATCGGGGTAGAATAAAACAGGAGAAACCGAGAAGCACAAACAACCAGCAAGGAGGCAGCTTTAAAACGCTCTCTCTCTTTCGTTTCATCTCATTCTGGGATACAATGGATATGTTGACATGTCCTTGTTATGCTTCACTTGATCTTTTGTCATCCCAGAGTATCTCGGATTTCAGAGGGGAATTCCCGTCTCTTTTGATGTCTGAATAAGCATTCCCCTAGACGCAGACAGGTATTAGGGCAGTGTTCGAATGTCAGCGTAGCGCAGCAGATAAATTATGTTGTTCGAAAACATTGATGTATAGAGCCCGCCTAGCATTTTTAGCCGCGAGATACGCGTTTGTGGCGCTTATCAAACAAATTTATAAGTACATTTACAAGAAGAGAAGACAAGGTCACAAACATACCTGGACTGGCGGATTAACACCGCAACAGCACGAGACCAAATTAAATCCAGAACGCTCGCAGGCAAGCTCATTACCGTGACACTATCAAGTATTTGTGGAGGTAACGGATGTTGTCGACAAACTCCTTCTCGCAATCCATCCCCTCTCACCGAGCTTCGCGAATGTGATTGTGAAATATGTGAGCAGTCAGGAGCAATGTGAAGTGGCTTTGAGAAAGTTCTGAGGCTCGAATCATACGCATAATGCAATGTCCTTTGCTTATTTTTGCAAATATGTGCACACGAATGACGCAAGCACGTGTTAATATGAAATAGTAGTACTGCATTGTGTGGAATTAGCTGCGTGACCCGGTTGAGCCAGACTCTCGGAAACATGTTTCTCTGCCCGGCGCGGCCCGCGGTGCTGGCGTATTTTGTCGGCCCCCGCTCTACTCGGAGCACACAGCCAATAAGAAGCCCGGCACGTCCAGCGGTCCGGGCAGTACAGTGCTCTACTTCCCAGTGTGTGGAACAGCAGAGCGCTGATAATTTATGTGCATAATTCAAATTTGAAGCGAATCATCACTTTAATCCGAATTCCTTTTATATTGCAGTGCATGGTCAGCAGCAATCATTTCGGGTTCGACCGGAAGCCAAAGAAGTAATAGAAGGCCATACGATTGAACTACGTTGTGAAGTTGCTAATCAGGCCGGAGCCGTGCAGTGGAGCAAAGACGGCTTCGTATTAGGTAAGTCCGCGCCGAGCGCTTCACGCGCATCAGTTAGTCCTGAATGAATCAAATTGTTGCAACTACAGGAACGCTATGTGTGCATTCCTAGGTGCGTGTGCCAAAGCTAGATCTCGAAAGGAAAATGTAGAAAGCTGCCCTTGGTACGCAATCTCTAGCAAACGCGTAAGCTCTCTCATGTGAACGGACACGAATAATTGATTATACCTCAGTTTACTGCGCCAATCATTTTGGTCTCTGGCACTGGGGAGCAATTTCTTGATGGGTCCTCCAGCTCGTGATTGGTGCACTGCTTCCTGCGTGGTTTATTTAGCGTGTGGCATTTGCCAGGGCTGTATTTCTGAGCTCACTGTACCGGAGCCCCCGACACAGACATTATTATTGGGCAGTATTGGGCAGCTTGGGTTATTTAATGACCGCGCATAATGATGAGGCATCAGCTGTGTAGTTTCACATGCGCGCATTGCAATTTCCACGACCCACTCAAAATCTAGGTCCTACGCATGCGCATAGGTCATTGTCAAAAAAGGTCCATTTAGGGAGAGGTCTAGCGTAGCGTAGAGCATAGTTAGTTAGAAATATGTTGGCAAACAGCTGGGGAAACCTCACACTGTCAGACGATACTTCTTTTGTTAGGTGCACTCTAAAAGAAGGGGGAAATGGTATGATGTCACGTCGACAAAAAAGTGCGCAGCCTGTCAGTTAGTTTTACATATACGTACATTGTATACAGTGTGCCAAATATTTATCCGCAAAGGTCCAGTTGTTCACAAAAGTTGTCCTTTTGAAGCTTGACAGTTGTCACCTGAAGGTCGGGTGATACCTTCTGAAGTTAGCACCGCCTTACCCACACCTTACAATAACAACATGACGCTCCTGAAAGTCCAAGTAACTGAGTTGACTTGGGTTGAGAAGAAAAAAATGGAGAAACATGCACTCATTACGAGAGCCGTCTACTCTAGATCACTTGGAAAAACCAAAAATGGCTAACTACAATAAGAACAATGAGTGACAGAGACACTCAGTCAGTCAGTCATCCACACACACTGTCAGTCACAACGTCCTTCATGCTAGACTTTGAAGTCGTGACTTCTAAAAATAACGGCGAATTCCGCTAGTCGTATAAGCAGCGCAGTGTAGTACGCCGGTGTGGGCTCAGTGTAGAAACGAACAGAACGACCAATGAAATGCAACGCACGTTGCACTATAACGACCAGCGTAACGTGCACGCTGGAGCCTGTGTAGCTTTCTCTCCACTACGACGATGAAACGCGTCAGCGTTTCATGTACTGAATTTCGTAGAGTGTACGTGACTTGTACAGTTCCCCGAATGCGCCATCCACGAAACGCTATCTTCACCGCGTGCATTATGAATAGGGAGTGACTTTTTCGGGTTAAATGCCTTTCTCAGATTCGGGGGGTAAAAATCGGGCGCTATTTTTAAATCTGTAATTCGGGGAGAAATCGAGCGGTAATTGTGCCTTCGGGTGTTATCGGGTGTTTTTTGTTTCTCCTCTTGTCTATTAAGTCATTTCCTAGTCTCTCTTGTTTTTTTTTTTTGCGGGATCGTGACCTTCCAGCGGTAATCGCCGAAGGCATAGACAGTGTTGACGCACATGGGTGTATTGCTGGGATCGTAAGTGACCCATTCTTACATTTGTTACACGTTGCGACCTTTGTTCGTCTTCACTGGAAACGTCACTTGAGGATTTCACAGTGTCTGGAATTCGGGGAGAAATCGGGTTCAACCCGAATTGGTCGGAGGTCAGTTCGGGGGGGAATAACCGGGCGGAATCGGGTTTAACCCGAAAAAGTAACTCCCTAATTATGAACCCTCCCGTCAAAACGCGACAATCTCTGAGGCACTCACCTGCCATCGCTGATACTCGTCGCGCCCGCGGGTGCCCTCTTGCTGCTCCTGACGCCACTCCATTTAAAAAGTCGAAGCTGCTGACTTCCGTGAATTGATGATACCATGCCGTAACGTACGAAGTTTAGGAACACAAGCGCCCACAAATAGGTGATCATTTACCAGTTCCCATCACCGTGCATGGCTTTTCACCGTACTTCTAAACACCCCCTGCGCGGTTATTTATGTGCACACCAGCCCTCACACTGGTACAGTCGCTGCAGGTGACGTACTCCATTCGACACTTTGGGTGGAGAACCTCAGCCCCAGCTGCGTAAAATGCTTCACGAGTCGTTGAGTTTAACATGTGCAGTAAAGTGTTGCTGCGCCTCGCAACGGTTTGCAGCCGAAGCTGTAGTTACGAAGATTGTGCGCGCTTGCTTGAGAACGTGTGTAGCCGAAGAACATTGACTTAAAATGAGGCCGGCAGGAGTGTGATGGAGCCGCTGCAGCGAAAGTTAGTGGGACGTGTCCAGTGTGGCTTTTTAAGTAAAGAACTGGCGTGTAAAGTCCGGAGGCAAAATATGCAGAATGCAACGCGATAGCCACGTCCCTCTGTTTATTATAAAACGTATGGTTTGCTTCACAGCGTAGATGTAATTTACTTGTGCGTGTGCTTGTGAATGATGTAAGGCTAGCGACAGTTGAATGTACCATTCCATGATGTTGAGGGCGCCAAGGTAATCTGATTAAATTCTTAGGGCCATTATCGTCCCATTCACACCACTAAAATAAAGCTGCTGTTGTTGTTAATGCGGTCATCTTAGCATGCATAATGTCCCTTACAACTCCCAGAAAAAAAAAGAAAAAAGTACCGGACTATGGGTTCAAAACCCAACAATCTGATATTTCGCAGTCGATCAGCTTGAAACTTCTTTAATCACCCTCTTCTTGTCTATGCGGACCTAGTTTATGCGCCTGCTGGATTGCTGCATCGCATGTTTGACTAAAAGCAGAGCTATACGGTGTACACGCATTTTTTAAGAACCCACGGTATGGGCTTTCATAAGTCTGCTCTCATACGCGCACCTACACAATCTCTGATATTTGTACGCGAAGCCATGCATTTAATACGCGCTATCTAAAAAATACCAGTACACGCGGAGCAGAAGAACGCTGCGTTTTCTCACAGCGTCTGTGCCGCCCATCTGCGTAGGAAAAACGAGAGAAAGAAGGACTTCGCTTTTTTTTTATAATTACCTCTCTCCTTATCCAGTACACGAAAGGACATGCGCTGTCATTGAGGTTATTTCCACAAACAGACAAATCTTATTTCCCTTGGTGTCACAAAGTGTTCCTCTTGTCCCCTTTCTCTCTCTCTCTCTTTCTTCTTTTCTATTTCTTGCACCGCTTAGTTATGATTTATACGGGCCTGGTACCCGGAACCCCGTGCTGAGCATGAAGCCGTCGTCATAGTCACATAGTCTTGTCACCAGCATTCATTTCCTGGCCGGTGACGTGCCTGCATTCGCAGTTCTAATGAGCAGATTTCCGCGTCCTCTAATCGCAATCCGGCGCTAAGGCAAATAATAAGTTGTAGGATGACGTGACAGCATGTGTCACCGATCTGCGGTTCGCGCCACCACTGATTATGTTCTGATTTCTGCTAATCTGACTTCCACAGGATAAGCCGAGGATTACGAAGAATCTTAAGTCATCCATTAAATCTCCACCGTTTTAATAACGCTAAACGTGTCAGAATGCACGAAACTTATATTAAATGCTGCGTTACGTGCAACAACACTACGTAAACATGCTGCACAAACTCTTGCGCAAAATTAAGATCTCCGAGGATACAGCGGCGCGAAGGGAATTAAGAAAACGTTCCAAATCGGTTCGTCTGCACCGCAGACTGAAAAACAGCGTGCACATCGAAGGGGGTTTAATCCAATTTAAATGCTAAACACTCAGGCGCTCGGATACAAAAATACGCGAGGAACGGCAATTTCCTCCCCACTACTTTGCACAATTAGGTTTACATTGCGCGGAATAATCTTTGTTCGCACATTTTTTTACTGTTGCCTTGTTTGTTTTGCGCGCAGAGTGCGGCAGTAACATCGAAGAAAAGACCCAATTACAATGGCTATTTATGGAACAAATCGCCTAGAGAATAGCTGCTATATCCTTAGATTTCTTCTTATGCCCGCTCGCCGTATTTTCGAGGAGCATGACTGTTTTTATATGTGGGAGAAATATGTTAATGCGGCACGGGGTAAGTCAAAGGTGAAGCAGAAACCGAAACCAAGTTCGCAATTATCTTTTTCCGCGTAACGCAGGTATAGTGTTAGGATAATGAGTGCTTACGAAGGGATGTCCTTTTGCTTTATCTCGTTGTTATAATTGTTTATTATTTCCTCGTGGGTGCTTCTCGTTTCGTAGCACAAGTAGGATGCGCCACGCTATCCACCACTTTACATATTTTCGTATAAACCGAAAGATGCAGTCTGCAATGTATGAATTTGCTCATCGGTTCAAAAATGCTTTGTTGGGCGCGTCACTTTACCTTCTTTGTATGCATAAATCTGTGTCTGTAGTGCACCACCCTACATTCCCTTAATGAGCCCTCAACATATTTCTCGCTTTTATACTGCCAGGCTGCTGATGAAAGAAAAATATGGATACCTTAGCTTTTATACAGAGTGTTTCAGCAGCCATGCCAAAAAATAAATAAATAAAAATGTCACGGGAAAAGTATGCTACGGAAAAATACGTAATCAACAACATTTATCGGTCAGGAGCTTTTGCGACGTACCGAAATGCAGCTTCGTCCTGCGAAGCGGCACGAGTGACACCCTAGCGGCACTTAGCAGAAATAGAGGGAGAGACTGTGTCGACTATCCCACTCGCGTTACGGGGGTGTCCGTCGTTATCCAGGTAATCTGACCATTGAAGAAAGCTGTACTACATGTAAATTAATCAAATTTTAATTCAGAGAAAATTTAATTTACTTGAGGTGCTTTACTTTTTATTTCTTATTTTTTTTATTGCCAGCAACAGAAAACGCATCTCAGATTTACTCCCAAAAAAGTTAAAAAGAAGTTACGAAAAATGTCGTTTGGAGACACGCAAACTGTTGGTCGCCTTTAGTTTTGCGTCAAAAAACGATATCAGGAGGGCGAGGAGGACATTGAATTGAATTTATTCACGTCACTACACTGATGGACTAGGGGATAAGGGGTCATAGTCCTGACGAGGTCCCGTGCCATGACATTAACCTGCCCCTCCAGTTTCCGTTCATGATTAAAAACGCTAAAAACAAGCAGGGTCGATCACATGGACGACACACCACAGAGGGCTGTTTATACGTTTTTAGCGCTTTTAATCATGAATTCAGCCATTCACCAACGGGCCCAAATGGCAGTTCTGAACCCTCCAGTTTTCTTTCCGCTGCTTTGGCTGATAACGGAAGCAAGATTTGCAACTATCCAGTTATCTGAAATAAGAGTGAGAAGGAAACAGGAATGGGTGGGTGATTCGTTTTCTGCTGACGGGGCTTCATACATAAACTGAGAAGAACTGAGAAGTGTCATACGAAGAACAAAAAATGATGTTGCGTTGACTCGGGAAGATTATGAGTCGAATCCAAGGAACTGAATTGCTTTCAAGTGATATTTGGTAAAATTACTTTCAGTGCGTGGCAAAAGTTTCCTAGAGATAAATGTCGTTCGTCGCATATTTGTCCGCAGCGCGATTATCCTACAAATTTTTATTTTATTTTTTTTACACGGTTACTGAAACGGTTATTCTTTCCAATTATACTGGAATGCAACACGTTTGACGCCAACTTAACCGTAGCCATTAGAGAGGGTCATAGAAAAGTACCTCTTTAGTGGAGAGTAATTTAAATTTGGAAGAAAAAAAAAATTAGATGGAGATTTGTTAGTACAGAGCGTTAGAAGACCGTTGATAACGTAACCGTGAAGCTAACGTATCTACCGGAACCAATGACAGTATGCACTACTCAGAATCTCATCCTGTGATTGGGTGCGGTAGGTACGGTACTTCGGAGGCCACGTTTTCAACGGTCTACTAGCACTCACCAGAATACGAATACAAATCTGCATCGACATACACTACGACGGATAGCTTTTAGTAGGAAAACTTGCTTATTAAACTTCTAATGGCTCGTACGGTGTCGCGAGACAAACAAAATATCTGGTAGGAGTATACGCGCCATAAAGATAACCGGAATGGTGAACACCCAAATCAGGTCGCTGCCACCGCGACACAACCAAAGGAACTGTTTCGTAACGATCCTTCGAAATACCGCCCACAGTAACAAGGGGAGCAGAGGAACGTGTCCTTACGGGTCTTTCTCCTCGCTACGATTAATCATGACCCGAGTGTTTCTTCCTTTTCAAGTGCCTTATCGCGAGAAGTTTAATTAGTCACATCTCAGTTTCTTTTCCGCTAAGAGTCCAATTTCTTTCATGGCGGACCAAATCAAGAGCAACACGCGCGCATTTCTCAAGGCACATTCTTGAGCAATGTGACATGTGTGATTGTCACGGACGTCTCCTTCAAGGCTTCCCCCTTAATTGTGCGAAAGAGCGCTCTTCGATAATTTCATTCCGGCTTGAAATAATTGCGGAAGACGCGGAACGTTACTGGCTTTGCTCTAATTCTGCGGCACCACGAAGGAAAACTCATTCCCTCAGACGAGCTCGGGGAGACGCATAAACGCAGTTAACGGGCTCTGCGGCGAAAGGCGAAAAAGAAGGGGAAAGCGCATGTCTTGTAACTATTGGACGGGAAGCACTCGAAAAAGTGTCGGCCTGCAAAAGTGCTCAGAATGAGGAAAGAAAAATGCTCCAAAGGAACGAGGGTGTATCCGACACTTGTTCGTTGCCTCGGTTCTGCTCGACACTATCATATGCAGATGAGAAGGCTGGTCCCTATTTGAATACGTTATTGCCCCTTCGTGACGCCGTCATTCTTTGAGGATGACAGCGCCCTCTTATTTTTCGTTCACTGTGAATATATCGTGGCTCCTCCTTCATAACCACGTTTCGTGCACATCCACGAGTGCAGCGTAGTCTCGGGAAAGGACAAAATCATAAATTGCGCTTGGCCGTTATTTTTCTTTCTTTCCTGGAGCGTTCTTTTTTAATGTTTTTTTTTTTTCCTTGGGCCTCCCGTGTGTGTCCCTGTGTTCTAGGCGGTGCTCATGGAGGATCGCCTTTGCAGTGCTACTCGGTGTGTGTTAAACATTCTTTAGATCTCCCTGTAGAACGTCGACGTGAGACTGTTCGTAAGCCGCATGCTGGTTTTAGCGTTTTTAATTGCGTGATTCTTTAGATGCTTTATCAGGCCGGACAATAAATGAAAGCCGGAAATTTTCACTTTAGAAAAAAAAAACAATAATAATGAGAGTGATTGAGAAACATTAGTTCAGGATCAGGTATGCACACCCTTGTTTGCGGATTTCTTTTCGTTTTTCTTTTTTTGTTTTACTAATTGCTGCTGTTAATAAGCACCACTAAATTAGCTGCTATCAATTTTCTTCAAGGTAACACAACCATACGTCCAAATTAACGATTTGTTATTTCTGCAATTACAGACGACAAATAATATTAATTTTATTTGCCCGCCGAACGTGGCACTGAGCATTCACTATGTATTTCTTCGACGTTCCCCTCACTCATTCCTTATGTAGAGTTTTGTGTGGGCAAGCGTTCTAAATAAGGAATAATTCACAAGCATTAATACGTTACACGCGACTCCTTGGGTACTGATGCGCCTACTAAAGCGCGGCGCAGTTCTAATTCACTGTCGGTAAATATAAATATGTAACTAGAGTATAAAGTAAAGTGAAGGATTAACCAAGCCCGTGCGCATACCCTCAACATTTTATGACGCGCTGAAAACTCACGCGCGCACGAAAATATCAGCAGGAAAGAAAATGGTTCTGGTAAACGACTTCGGTTCCTCCCATGAGTTGCATCCAAGCCTGCTGCGAAAGAAAAAGCGGGCCCCTACATTCTTGATGCGAAGTATTTTAACGGGACCCTTGCATTATTTACGGTCATGCGATGCGCGCACATTTATGAGGAAGGAGGGAACAGGGGTGAGAGCATCGTCACTATAGTAGCGAGGGTTATGAACGGAGGTCCTCCTAGTGATCAGTATGATGTGCGACGATTATGCTTTTTGAACTTAACGCATAATGTGGATGGAGGGAAGGACAATATAGCATAAACAAAAGGACAATACAGTTTGAAACGCACGAGCAGCTGACGTACGCAAATTTCACATGATCTCAGTCGGCAACATACCTGCACGACATCATCCGACACTTTAATATCGAGCTCGTCGAATATGCACTGTCGGCAGGAATTAACCACAGCAGGTGTTCACGTGATTGCCCAAACCATCAAGGAATATGTGGCTAGTATTTAACTATATTCATTCACCAGTATTCGCTCCAACCGCAGTTGGGCGTGTCGTTTCAGAGTCCCCTAAACTAAACATGGAGCACAGCAAACACTTCATAAACGGCACAAGAATGAACTGTCGCGAAAGAGCGTCTTCTCTTCTCTGGCGCGATCTCAACAAATCAAGGCGATCATCCCAGCGGAAGTCCCATTTCTCGCAAGTGTCTTTCGACGCACGCTCCAAGGAGCAAATGGCGCCTGAGAAATTCGAAAGGCTCTCGCTCCTTCTCTATCTACGTGAGGCCGCTGTAGAGTTTATATGTGGTCACAAACCTCCGTCCGCAACGATTGCTCTCGTGCGTGCCCACGGACGCGGCGTCCCAGAATTTTACGATCTGTTCCACTGCCGGATACCGCCGTCGTAGTCCTTGCTCCTGTAGGAAGCCGCTCTGTCTTTTTTTTTTTTTTTTGTTCCACCACGCCAACCAAGCTTCTGTTAGGTGATACGTGCCAAGTGCGGGGTGCTGCACAAGGGGACGTCGCTTGAGTTTAGGCACCGAGGGGGTGATGAGCGTTTCCACTCACGTTTTACGTCTATTACGAAATGACAGTGTTGTCAAAGAGAGCGGCCTGCCAATTCAACTGTATTGGTCGGCACTGTTCAGTGTAGGCAAAATGCTTCTTTCTGACGATCTTTAGAGCTGTTAGGAGGAGCACAGGGATACCTGCAGCCGACGTCTAGCGCACGTGTTATTCCACTTTTTAGCTGATCGTTTCGCCACTGCAACACAAAGGCCGAGGCAGCTGGGGAGACTTCGTGGCAAAAGGACGTCGCTGCATCAACACCGCTATCTGCGCCGTATAGGACCATCGATGCTGATAACAGCGAGCTATCGACATAATACGATTATTAAGCGATTTCAGTAATCAAGTACTACTGTTTAGCTGCCTTCGCAAGTGATGGCAGCCATTAATAGGTAGTTTCAGTATATCGTGCGCTGTCGCCTTTGCGTACGTAGGGGATAGCGTTGGTGCTTCTGCGCACGCGCAATGCATAAACAGAGCTTTGCGCATTGCGCAGAACCACCACGCTATCCTTTACGTACCCAATGGCGACAGCGTACGATATACTAAAGCTGAGTAATGCAGAAGGTCATTCCTGCGTCGCGCTCTAGAGGCATCTGGTTGAACTTTTCCTCCATGATAGACATCTCGCCTTAAAGCGCGATCATTGGCACGCGCCGCGCCACAGCCAGTCACGTATTATATCTATGTGCCCTTTCACTCAGCACTGATATCTGTTTTGCTTCAACCCGTTACCGATACGTAATATTTTTTTTAAAATAATCTTTAGTCGAGTTTCTACAGCACCTAGGTAACCTAATCAATTTTACGTAGAAGAACTACACGGAACAAAGCAGTCGCATAGATAAACAAAGAGGCAGAACAATGCAGCAATACATAGACAAGGTGCAAAGGGGGCGCCCTCTGGGGAACATCATTTCCAGATACCCCGAGGGAAACATGCGTCTCGGAGTTAACAGGGATCCGTTCACACAGAGCAGGCGCAACCGCCCGCAGCTATCGGCTGGCTCAGATTGAATTCCGTTTAGTTTTGTTCCACCAGATGTCTCAAACAAAGGGCGAAGAAGAAGCAGAGATCCGGTGAAGAAGAAGGTGCATCGACAAAGAGCGAGAACGATAAATAAGTAACAAGCGGAAGGGAGAAATAAGGTGAAAGACCCCCGTCCAGAGGAAGATAAAGGAAACTGCATTACACACAAAATGGTACAAAATAAAAAAGAAAAAGTACCTCGAACGGAAAGGGTAACGGACGTGTGCTCTGGGACAGTACTGTAGGCTTTTTCTTCCGGTCTTTCTTTTTAAACATCTCTTAAGGACGCGCGGTTTTCTCGGAGCGCTCTTCCTGATGATAACAAATAGCAGCACCCGTGAGACATCGAGGAGAACTTTTGTTATTGGTTGTGCAGAGTTTCCTGCGCGTGAGTGAGAACGTGACGTCCTTGAGGGCAGTAATGAAACTTCTCGTTTTTAGGGTGACTTTCTATGAAGCCGAAAGTGACGCAAAGAAATGAGGACAGGATAATTGCTGTCGGAAGCTGCCTGTGCCACGCTGTTGCCGTGCCGCAGGGACAAAGAGACAAAACTGTAGTTCCATTACATGTTGCAGGTGGACCAAGTGGTGACATCGGCAGCTGCTGAAACTGCTACTCCGAAATATCACTATGAAAACAGTCCCACTCGTGCAACCCGAACATGCATGTTCGTCTGCTGGATATTTTTTATATGAAACACTCTGTAACGCTCACCGGATGAATTTATTGACCGCGAACGCCATCCCACACGCGTAACATGTCGTGCCGCCATCTTACATTGTCGCTCTCTCCAGTCTCCTCTTCAGGTCTTCCTCTCCGCCTCCTCGCTGCTGCCCATCGTTTTGTGCAGGAAAAGCACCGTTACAGGCGCCCACCCCTATAAGCGGCGACCGCTCAAATAAACAGCTGCTTTCGCTACAATTCTGTATGGTAGCTATACGAACTTATCATCGGCTACGTGCAGCAATATAGCTCCATATAATGAACTAAGATAGCAGGACATCAATATGCACCAGAATTTGACCTAACCATTATTAGCTACGGATAGCTCAATTTCGTTCCACCGTTGTATTTCCTCCACGCGCAATACTAGCCCGTATCGACATCGCAATATCATTGCGCATGACTCTGTCGTAATTGAACAACCTACGAGTGCATACCACCCAGACAGTCGCGACGAGACTCGTCCAAATTTCCACTGTTACTGAATTCGCCAAATTGCTCACCGATAAGTTTTAGGTCACATCACAATACCCACCTGGCAAGTTCCTCGGCCATGCAACGTTGAAATGTGTACTCGTAAATAGGTGACGGGTACTTTCTGATAATCATGGGGAAAAGGGTCCACTTGCGTGTCTACGCTAGCAAACGACGCACGTTATGGGTGCTGGAGGTGGATGTGCCTAGCTCTAGAAATGTCTTTAGAAAGCGGTAAAGCGCGACTGTCAGAACCTGACCAATAGAGCGTGTTTTTCTCTGTGTGTACATAAGCTAATTTACCGACGGTAAGCACGCACGTAATGTAACATTGAGTATAACTGCCGCAACAAGCAAACTACAAGCGTGCGCCACGTGTGTAAGCAGCGATTTTCAGCAGTAGCTGAAAAAAAAAGTGTTAAAATCAAAATGTAAAAAATTCGTTTTTGACGTGGTGGGTTTCATATTCTTTCATACGTCCATATGTAGGAGAAGTACGCAGCATTACCGTCGCTGTGCCAATACCGGGCTTTGTAGACCTAAAGGTAATAGTCAGCCCTTCACAACAGCGCAACAGCCACCGCATACTGCTTCAGAACCTACTGGGACACCACAAAGCACTTTGCGTATCGGAACCTGTGAGGCGCTCGACACGGAAGCGAGGACACTGACGTCATTTCCGCACGGAATTGCTGGTGACCTATTGGGACCATTATGAAGAGGAACGTACACGACGTCATTAATCAGCTCAGCTCTTATCGTGCCACCCCAACAGCGCTCGTCACCTGTTAGATTGGTAAATGAAATACGTGTTATGTCAGAAACCTAATACGTTGCATCATGGGCAAGTAAGGCTTAGCGTCCCCGTGTGGCAACGCTCCCCCGCATATTGCCCTGCATAATTGCGCACGCGCGTACTTAACCCGTGCCGGTATGCCTATGGTACACAAGCATTACCGTGGGCGCATATCGGTCGTAAGACTCGTGCGCCATGAACGCAGAAACAAACGGACGAACACGTGGGTGGGTTCCAAATTTGTCGCATAATCCGACTACGTGCACCTCGGGGACTAGGATTTGCGCGGTTCCCGACTTTTGCGTCCGACTAGTTGTAATTACGCTGTTTGATCTCCGTTTCCCCAGGGAGAATGACAAGAGTCGGTCTGGTGTCTTCGTTTGCGCTTTCTCTAACGGCGCGGCAGGAAATGGTGAGAAGGGGAGATGACGTTGAACCGAAACACAAGTATCAACCGATCACTTTGCTACCTCTCCTTTGGACAAGGTTAGAATCAAGTTAGGATGTTTCTACCTCGAGCTTGCAGTCTTTCCTGCTTTGTCGCGAAAGAAGGAAGCAACACATGAATATTCTCCTAGGGGTGCTGATGTGCTAATTAGTAGTTCTCCTGGCGTCCCATGAGCTCCTGTCCGTGTGTATCCTTCCGTGTTTTTCTTTGCTTTCGCAAAGTATGTTACAGTTTAACCAGCAAGCTCTTTTCGTGTTATCTGTACTAATCTCATGTTAGCTATAGTGGACAGATTAAAAGTGACTGCGCGCTCCTGAGGGATATTTGTAAAGTCCATTAGCCAAGTTCCCTCGAACGTTTTTGGTGAGCACCCCTCGGCGTGAGTTTGGAAATATTTGCGAAAGGTCAGAAATATTTATAATACGCAGACGTCCCCGGGGCTGATTTGTGAGCGAGTCCCACGTGGACTTAAACGCTATTTTGAGTGTTCCATTTATTATATTCTGACAATTCCATTCGTTCGTCTCTAACGGGGCATGCGTATTAGTTGTGTAAGTCTGTCATGTCGAAAATTTCCTCAGCGATGGTAGACTCCAGAGAGGTGCAATGAAATGCTAAGGCCACTGACAGGCCACGTGAGTCCTCTCATGTAATAGAATCAATGTTCAGGTCGTTCACATATTACGTTGAACCATCTGCACTCATCATATAAAGCCTTCGTCGGCACAATATGCCTAGAGAAACAAACGTTATACACAGAACAAGCCGTAGGCATCACGAGGGCTACATCGCTCATATGCATAACGCGCGTCCAGCAAAAGTTTTCCTCGTCGCGCTTGCCACTGACAAAGTTTCTCATACACCGAACTTTCTCGTACCACAAACTATTTCAGCGAAATACCTCCGCTCTCATGGCCTCTGTATGGGTGACCACGCAATGTCAAACAGGGGAACACACTGTGCATCTTTTCTCTGTGCCACGAGAAACGAAGCACGTGTAAAAATAAGCGGTAATGCATCATCAAGCGGGGGCCCTTTCAACGGAGGACACGAGGACCGGCAAAAGAAAAGAGTTCTCAGGCTCCGTGCATGTTTCGCTGTCCGTGTTGAGTGATTTCGTTGCCGTCGAGTGATGCATGATTGTGGGGCGCGCGCCATTCTTGCCCCATATTTACTCCCCATTCTCCCCTTCTCCTTTCACAAAGGAGTGAAACTTGCCGCCTTGTCTGAGCAGGCAGACCTCACTCCTCGTCCTTAGAACATCGTACCACCACCACCCCATATTTAACTTAATACGTATCACGTACCATACCATCTGACAACCTTTCTGTTATCTATTGCAGAAAGAGGTAACGTTTCAGTCGAACCGTGTCCTCGGACGTACTTGACCACAGTATTGTTATTTCTACGTCAGCTTGTGTGTATCTTAAAATACCGCACTTCGGACATTAGTGTCCCCGCACACACTCTGCAAACGAACCATACCGTGCCCAAGTGCAGCTGTATGTGGGACAACATATGATGTTGATGCTGTTCCATATGCGCATGTGCTAATGCAACATTCATAACAGAAAGGTAACTGTAACGGAATAGCAAACCCCCTTCGGAAATAAAGCTATACACCGCAGTTTTAACAATCAACCAAAAGTTTTTCTTTCTTTTTTTATACAATAAGTAGTATCCCAGCAGTTCCACTGAACTAACGGTACTGTAGCGAATCATGATTAGCCTTACTATTGCACTTCATCTGCTACTGCTCGCATAAAATGTGATCGTGCAACAATTACATCCACTCAAATAACTTGACGTGGGAGCAAAGAGACTACGACCTCGCGACGTTGCACAAGAGAGCCCGAGTCTTGAACATAATAGCGTGTTACGAAACTGCCATCGATTCTAATTAAACCAGATATTAAATTCGTAGATACAGTTGAGATTAATGGAGTTTCCAGAAAGTGGAATTAGATTTGTTCGGATAAAGGGAACGCCCACACTGTATTCTATGATGACCTGAGTTTGGAGCAGCGAGCTTTTAGCGAGATGTTTTTCTTTTTTACAGGGCCACAAAATGACGTTGAGAACGACTTATTATGCAGTATACACTCGCACTCGATCGCCACCACAATAGAGCTTCCACTATACCATCAGCGGAATATATCTGCACAATGCTATATAGTGCATAGAATTTGATATGTTTCATCCTCAGCATACTTCATCCTCTTATATTAACCACTGTGAAGTGGGGTAGTGTCCTGTGGCTACCACGGGGAAACATCCCATGTCATCATCACTTCTTCATTTATTGTTGTTGTTGTTGTTCATCGCAAGTAGCGAAATCCGGTGAGAGAAATACGTGCACACGATGTGCTGTGGGTGGTTAACGGCACGAAATCGCACAACAGCTACGAAGTCTTAAAGTGGTTGGGACACTTTTATAGATATTTTTCATTACATCATGGACGCATTGTACTGCACGGCAGAATACTGAGGAAAAAAGAATTATTCTACTACGTGTCGTACTTAGCGAGATACAAGCCCTCGAACACACTTCCGAGCAATGCGCAGACGTCACAGAGCTCAGAGTTGCGTCCACTCCCATTGGCAGTCGTAAGCACGTGACTTCTCGTGCGCTGCCTCACTGGCGGCGGCGAAGGTTGTGACGTCAGAGCCGTATGAGTTTCGGTATTCGCGATACCTATTTTACACTCTTCGCTGTGAAACTTTCAATGCAGTTTCACAGCGATGCAAAGAACTGCCTTCTACGTTTATCTGTGATAACGTAGAATGACATGTCTCAACCCCTTTAATACATTGCTTTAGAAGTAACTACGCACAGCGCACGCTGAAACTAAGATAAGCTTAAGGCTGCCCCAAAGGCGCCTGCAGTTCGAGTTCCTACTCAAGTCACTGAATTGGGAAAATACCACCATCTCCTGATCTTTGCCGCCGCGACTTTGGAACAACAATGGCTGCCGTAACCTACCAACACATGCAGCGGCCGCCATTGTTGCTCCAAGGTCGAGGCGGGAAAGGGAAAGCATGGGGCTACTTTCCCCAATCCAGTGACTTTAGTTCTTACACGTTGGGGTAATTGGGAGGGATGGTATTTAGAAGCGGTCTCTTATACCGCTACCTGTTTTTTTTTTTTAAGAAATGCGCAAAATGCTCTCAGTGCTTTGGATTGTTGTTGCTTTGTGGGCGCTGAAACTAACTTGCATATTCCCTGCCTGCAGCGCGTTTCCTGCATTCGCTATGCGGCGTTTCGCGCATTGCATAGCTGTTAGTATACTGGATTCCCATTTCTGTCTTAGCCCTGCAAGCCAAAGCAGCTGCTGAGAACCTGATCAGTGACACTTACCACGCGCACACGCTGATGTTCACAGACTGCTCCGTTGACGCCCGTAGTAGAAGCACTATACTTGCTCCTACTGATGAATCCCACGTGCAATACCATTTGAGTGCGCTGTATCTGAACATCTTGTTCCCAACACCAATCAATCGGGGGTGACATCTCTCTGCATTGCATCACCTCCCCCGTCGGCACCACTGGCAACGAAAAAGTGGACCAGCAAAGCATCGGCAGCGCACCTCAGCAGTAGCCCCATGCAGATTGCCAACCCCGGGAGACAGCGATGGTCAATACGTTCTTAATGAGACAGTGCAAACACAACACACTGGAATCAGGGAAATCTTGCTGAATCATCGACTAAATCCCTCACTGAAAGGACCTTTGGAGGAATAAACAAACCCTGCTCTTTATGCTCGGACAAGGAAGCGCTTTCACAAAATTACAATTATACAAGATTGATTGTCTGGATAACGCAAAATGCAGACTGTAACCGATTCTGTCGAACACATCCTGATTCGTTGTCGTACATATACTGAGGTGCATGCACTGAAAAAAAATACCTTGATGACTTGAGGAATTGTACGCTGGATGATGTACTACGTCCCAGAGGCCCTTTCACTGAAAGATACTCCAAAACTCGCAGCCTGTATACAGTTTTTTTTATTCGTTACAGAATTTTCATTAAAAAAAAAAAACTAGCAGAGCAAAATAGATGCCGTTTTAGCAGGTGGGCTATACACTTATGTGAACATCCTGCAGGACAGCGTATGCAACCGCTGGACGACTAATTAGGTAAAATTCATTAATTAAATTATTAATTAGGTGTTTCCTGGGAAATGCGAGATAGCAGTACTGGAGCCAACCATTATTCAAATCCGCAGTTCCTATTAAACGCCCAGTGAAGCGAACGTACTTTGATATATAAACTGTCAAATTTCGCTATGCAAATGAGCCGAAACCAGAACTACACGCTTTTCGAGCGCTCAAACGACGCGACCTTCGCCTTATCGCAGTTGGATAGCGGTCTGTCTGCCCAGCAGGTTAGCGCCTATACTCCAATCAGCTCCATCGCTTCAAAGCACGTGGCCGTCTCACACGGGCGCGTTTTCTTATCCAATTCGAGTGACCCGTGACCTGGGTATGACGTAGCGTCACGTGACCCTAGACTAGCCACCTTCAACAGGATTTTTCGAACGGCGGAGTTACTCTGCGCTGCAAGATCGCGGACGTTGAAGTTTTTGTTTTTTTTAAATTCCGTGTTAGCGCCGCGAAGCAACTGTGGCTATGAGCGGCGTACAGACGTGGACAGATGGAGAGAGGACAGCAGGTAAGGAGTGGGGGACGGGGGGGTTAGCATGCGTCCTGGGCCGACTTCAGGGGGAACTGTGCCGACATTCGTCTAGAAAGTCTTCGGAAAACCCAGGGAAAAACCTCAGGCAGCACAGCCGGTGACAGGATTCGAACTCGTGTCACCTCCCAGTCTCGGCGTGGAAGGACGTTGAATTTGCGAGCGCCGTTTTGCGCCAAATGTAATGGCCATTCAGGAAGAGGAATGTGGACCATCTGGTTCTGTTTTCTCTAAAACTCGTGGTGAAATCGGGTGCTATACGGGTGCACTTATGTGTTACCGTTTGCTCTTCTTTTTTGATCGTGTGTTTGTTACTTTCTGTATATCAAGCAGCCCTCAGTAAAGGTTGCATGTGCCTGATGGTCGAGCCTCACTGATTTGCTCGTTCGTTTTCAGATCCACTGGGCCTTAAAAATTGGTGAAAGAAAGCGGTTTAAACGTAATGATTGCTTATGCGAGTGAAAGAGGGTCGTATACGTAAACTAAAAATATAACTATAAAATTCTGTGGTCTAGCACGTTTTTTTATATGCATTTGAATAACACCATCCGAAGCACTTCTATACAGGAGGAGAAATACGTCCTTGCTAAAACAATCATATCCTATGAGTGAGAACCACGAGAACCACAATGAGAACCACGTGCTGTATAAGTATAGCCCGACCTGCAGTTTGCAAAATGCTTGCTACTCCAGATGAAAGAAAACGAAGAACACGCCGTGATCGAACGTGCTCGACATTTCCGATACCCCCCCCCCCCACACGCACGCAAAAAGACAATGGTGAGATGGGGCTGATGCCCCAATACAATCCGATCCAATCTTCTAGCTAAGTAGTAATTTTCCAGTAGATCATAGAGGTAACACTGGAAAGCTTTCCTAAACTAACTCTAAATGCACAGCTTTCAAAACTCGGTTAAGACCAAGCAGAAGAGACGCGTCGAGTGTAGCAGACGACAGAGCCGCATGCGCACGTGTGTGACGTCATAACCCCATCTTACCCTGCTTTGGAGCAGAGTCGTGAAGAGCTGTTACCAGGGTTAACTCTGGCTATTTTTCCACGCAAAGTTATGACCTCATTTCCGCTTCTCTGGCTATTTTTCGACCGCTTAGAGTAACTCCGAGTTTCCAGAGTTGAATAAGAAAACGCGCCCCCTGTCGCTCCTTAACAACAACAACTTTATATTGAGACGATGAATGGGGAGTTTCATCGTCTGGGGCGATACTCTACCTCATTGCTGGTGGTGCTGTCGCTCCTTCTGCGCTCGAGTGGTGCGTAGTTCTGGTTTCGGCTCATTTTCAATTTATGCAATTTATATGCAATATATATATATATAGATTTATTTATATGCAAGGCAATTTATATCTCGAAGTACGTTAGCTTCTCAGGGCGTTTAATAAGGACGATGGATTTGAATAATGACTGTCTCCAATTCTGCTATCTCGCATTTCCCAGAAAACATCCAATTAATAAGTTAATTAATGAATTTTAGATAATTATGCGTCCAGTATTAGCATACGCTGTCCTACAGGATGTTCGCCGGCCTGTACTATAACCCACCTGCTAAAACGGCATCTATTTTGCTCTGGTAATTTTTTGTTTTGTAAAAAGTCTAACGAATAAAAAAAAACACCCTGTATAGTCTGCTTCCTCCAGGAAACTGGACTTGCCCAAAAGGCTATGACTCAGAGTTTATTTGCTCACGTGACTTTTCACCAATCGTAGCAGTGATCAGTGCGCAACATAACTTTGACCGTCATCATTTCAACATCTCATCTCACATCTCATCCAGGCTACAGTCGTGACGCTGTCCTCATGAGTGAAGCCAACAACGGAGCACTACGCGATAGCGTAGTAACAAACAGAACACATTTAATTTTGTGTTTACTTTCAAGATGCTTTTTCCAATGCTGTAGAATCCAATGATATTATTCGAAATGGAGGGCCAAGAGTCCATCCAATTACGTTAAGAAATCGTGAGTAAAACATCAAGCGCCTTCCTGACAGGCGGGATACTCAGATGTGAAATGACGTCGCAAATTACACACCAATTACGCAACTGTGGGTTCGGAAATGAAATTACGGTTCCTTTCTTCGTTTCTACAGTACGCATGAAAGAAAGAAAAGTACAGTTCACCAGGTTCGTTTGAAATATTCACTTGTCGGCGCCCAAAGTGAAAAGTCCAAATGGAATTAAATTATTCCAAAATTCGTTCCGCGCGCCGTGCTCTCGAAACCGTTTGCTTTCTGGGCGCAGTGCGCGGTACCTCCGACGTCGAATTGACCATACATTTCTCCTGACCCGATGCGATATTTCATTAGGTAGTGAACAGCCAAGAAGAATATGATGGACTGAGACAGCAGGCGTTGAATTTGCTATGCAGGGTCTTGGAGAGGAAATTCACAAAACAGTCAATATAGAGGGGGTTTCAAAATGATAAAAAATTCTATCTGGCGACGTACTCGCCGGAGGATTGTGGGACTTTCGGCAATTACCTCCTGGAAACTTTTGCCGCCATTTCGGAATGCTTTGGACAGTTTTTGATTCAGGGAAATTTATTTTTTTCAATCGAACTTTGAAAATTGCCAAGCAAACCTCACTTTATTTATTTATTTTTTTTTACAGGAATATGAAGTCCTCCATGGGTAACCGCAGACCCAACAAAAACTATGCACAGTATAGAGACAGAAATAGTCGAAAAAAATTAGCAAAAGTGCTGCTTTAGCCCCGCACCTTTCACGCGCGCTTTTTGCGGCAATCAAGCAGGCGGGGCTAAAGCAGCACTTTTACTAATTTTGAAATAAATAAATTTTCCTCAATTAGAAATTATCCAAAGCTTTCCTAAACGACGGGAAAAGGTTCCAGAAGGTAACTGCCGAAAGTCCCGCGATCCTGCGGCGAGTAGGCCGCCAGTTAGAATTTTTTATTACTTTAGGTGAAACACCCTCGTATGTGCCGGCGCCAGGGCTAGCAGGTTGTCACTGGATGGAGCTCGTCTCGGTGATTTATCCAAGACTGACGAGTCCTCGGTGACCGTCCTATTGTATGTACCAGCTGCGGATGGTAGTATGTCTCGTAATTTCAATTGGGAGCCAACGCAATCTTCTATATTTCTTCTTTCAACGGCTCGTCAAGGAAGTACTGCTCTGTTCGTTTCTTATGGTCGAAAGAATTCGCTTTTTCATTTACTGCATCGTTTCTGCACTTTCAATTCACAATGAGAATAGTTCCTTCAACCTGTGCGACACAAGATTACCTGTGTACACTCACCGTTGTGTGCCCGGATTTTAAACGCGAATTTCGAAGAAGTAACACAAAACCCTTACACTCACTTCACACACAAAACAGTAAACATGTAAATTGCGCGTGCGCGCCATAAGGCTATTCGTTTGACAACGTCACTTCATAAAGGCCTAAGCTTACAGGAACCGCTCATCCAACTTTTACGTTTTCAAATTCCAGGAAGTACCTCTTCTGCAAAATCGCTGAACGCAGTGCTAGTCATACGTTCGCCCCATGAAATATTCACATTTATTTGCTCCAAGTCTTTTCCGTTGACAACCGCGCACACAGAGTCGACGACAATTTCTACGGCTGGCCGCTGCTCCTGCGAACAGAAGGACACACCCAGATTGCAGCCCTGACATTTCACGGTAAACCGGCTAATCTTAAATTTATGTAAATTGTCTTCCGGTTCGCCGAAAGCACCAGTTTTATTCGATCACGCGGGTCGCAAGGATAGAAGGTGCACAATGTCATCGTTACTATTATGATTACGGCTGTCTTTCGTTATCTTAATGCACTTTCTTCTTCATTTTTTTCCTCCCTTCTTCATCGCGCGTCGACCGAGAATTCCCCCTTTTTCTAAAAGAAGGCCTAGTTTCTGGAACCTTCGAAGCGAGGCATCACTTCGTCATAATCTTGTTCGGCGCGCAGGGCGCGTCGAAAAATCACCGTCCGAAGCAGTGCAGCTTAAAGAGCTCGATATTTCACGGTAAGCGCAAAAGAAAGCTCGCTCTCCCAGTATAGTGAACCCTCTAATGCACTTTTATGTCATGAATTATAGAACCGACCCCGGACCCGCCGTTGTACGTGTCGAGTTCTGCGCGTAATTTCAGGTTTCGAGGGTTCTGAAGTGGTTCATGGCTTCTCTTTGGGAGCCGATTTCGACCCTCTGTATGGGCACACCGACATTCTTTACTTGTTTTTTTTCTCTCTCTGTCCTCGCAGAGGACTTGTTTCCTGCGGAAACGTATAGGTTAGGCTTCTGACTACGGTCGAGTTGTGCTGAATAGGTGGCTTTGCTGAAGTAAGAGCAAAAGGGGAGGAGGATGCGCCGCGCGTGAAATGGTTTTTCCTAGAAGTGGGTGTTAGAGGAGATTGGAATAAGAGATATGTTGTAGGTCTCGTAACGTTCTATTCTGCTTCTTTATGAGTATGTAGGAACTTGTACTGTGCGTAAGACGTTCGGAGTCGCCGTCCAATGCGAATATCCTGGTCCTACACTTGAAGCCACAGCGCCGTTACAGTCCTTGCAGTCCTCGCCGACACCGGGATGCGATGTAATTCGTGATCAGAACAATATTGTGTCAAGCGCATTATTGCCACACACCACGCAAATGGTCGTGATTTTGGAAAGATCGTGAATATGTAACTTGACTTAAGAAACTGGCCGCTTGCCATGACATGTGAGTTAATTACGTTGTACACAAAAGAACACTAACAGTGAACTGGGGATAAATTATACAGCTTCTACTCCCGTATATTTAGGGAGTAACTTTTTCGGGTTCAACCCGATTCCGCCCGGTTCCCCCCCCCCCCCCCCGAACTGACCTCCGACCGATTCGGGTTAAACCCGATTTCTCCCCGAATTCCAGTCACTGTGAAATGCTCAAGTCACGTTTCCACTGAAGACGAACAAAGGTCGCCACGTGCAACACATGTAAGAGTGGGTCACTTACGTTCCCAGCAATACACCGTGTGCGTCAGCACTGTCTATGCATTCGGGGATTAGCGCAGGTAGGTCACCGTCCAAAAAAAAGAGATTAAGAAAGGACTTAATAGACAAGAGGAGAAACAAAAACACCCTATAACACCCGAAGGCACAATTATCGCCCGATTTCTCCCCGAATTACAGATTTAAAAATAGAGCCCGATTTTTACCCCCCGAATCGGAGACAGGCATTTAACCCGAAAAAGTCACTCCCTACGTATATTGCAATTGCTCCTCATTTTAGTCCCCCTGTGCAGCAAAGTGACCCGAAAAGTCGCATAAAGTTAGAGTTAAAGCTAAAGTTAAAGTTAGTAAAGTAAGTAGAAAGGGACTAACATTTCTGGCTCCAAATATCTATCATCTCCATATATATATATGCCCAATAGCCCCTTATTTATTGTCTATATATAAGTATATGCTCCAATACCTCCATCTGAGCTCCAAAATGACGAAAATTAGTTGTTGTTGTTGTATTTTTGTCTTTTCTTTTTTTTTCGTAGACTGAACGGAACAATTTCGTTTTCCGTATTCCTTGTTGTTGTCAACTTTCCCGTGCGTAAAGTACAACCTTGTCTATTTTAAATTATAGTGTTACTACTAAATCATCGCAGTCTTTGCATATTGCAACAATTAACAAACGTGTGTGAAGACACAAACAGGAAAATAACACGGACAGGAGCAACGAACTCCAAACCGCGAAAATTATATCCCCATTATATCAGCTAAAGCGATTATCTCGAGGTATCCGATATTGAGCATGTTGTAGAATATCTGCTTTCCCGGCATACTGGCTCTTCTAAAGGTCACAATTTCCTACGCGATTAAATTTTAATTAGTGGCCACTGGAAGCGTCATCGTATTACTGACACCCAATACAGCTGATCGCCAGAGCACCCCGGAAGTAGAAGGAGTATCATTTTACAAATGTTTCGTCTTGGTCGCCGTGGCCGTCGAACCATTCATTTGCTGCGCCATCTATTACGTAGAGCGGATTCGGAGACTTGCTGGTTCGAGCTTGAGCATTTGTGGAGTAACGCATCGATCCCGACGTGTAGCACGCGTACAACAGTACGGGCGCAGCGAGTACTTGACACTGGCGAAGTGTCGCCCGTCGCGCTGCAGCCCGCAGCAATATAAGACCCAAGTGGCGTCGATAGTATTCCTCGCGTGGGCTTCACCGCACATCCTGAGAGCGCTGAAACGAAGCTTTCGCAATGTTGCTCCCCAGAGGCTGCGTGAGATATGCGCTTGGAGGAGAGGAACGTGTTGAACAACGCTGTCAGCGGAGACAAGTCTTTGTGCTCCCCACGAGGCACCGTATCGCTTTCCAGTTCAGTGAAGGTGTCACGACAAGGAGTGCTTGGCTGAGTCCAGCTAATTGGCCTCGAGCGATACTCGATGCTTGCTTTTAAGAAGAGGACAGGCTTAAAAGTCTCGGTTTGCACTTGTGTTGCGTGGAATGAAGTCCAGTATAAACCACGGATCGGAACCCGGAGCTGAAACTAGCCGATTTTTTTTTTTTTTTCAACGCCTGAACCGAACCGGAACTGAACACAAATAAATCGGAAGCGGTTACCGGTTCACGAAGCGGCTTCAGCAAGACAGCCCCCCAGTGTGTCCAAAGCAAGCCATGTAGCGGAGCCTCAACGACTCATTGCGTTTCGAAAACCTTATTAGGAGATAAACTAAGCGCCTTTATGAGGTCAAGAGCCGAAACGCACATGAACGAGAGGGTGTGTGTGTGTGTGTGGAGGGGAGGGGGTATATGTTTATTAAGAAAAAAAAAAAGAAAGGAAGAGTTAGCCAGGCAAAGAGCCGGCTTGGTGTTCCAAGAAATAGAGAAAAACGGAAAAGGAAAAGAGGGAGAAGGAAAGAAAGGAAAAGGAAAAAGAAAGAAAGAAGGAAAGAGACACCAGAACAACGTCACATGCAGTTCACGAGCACTGAGACTCGGAGAAAACCGAGTCGAGCGGCAGTGACAGCCCACTGGTTGGGGTGCAAGACGGGGCCAAGGACAGCGGCCAACGAAAAGGAACGAGGGTTCAATGTGGTACTGATTTCCTTACAGCGTACCATGTTTCCTGTGGCCGGCTTGAAACGGCAGGTTAGAGATGGCGGTTCATCGCCGTTTGGTTTTTTTGGGACACCTTGAGCCTTTCACTTTTGTCCTCTAACTTATACATGCCCGAAGTTATCTTCAACGCACTGATCGCTTTGCCGATGTGCTGCGCTTGTTAGCCAAATTGTTCTTCAAGAGATACCCAAAAAAAAATAACGGTTCCGATCCCTGGTACAAACTGATGCGCAAGAAAACAGCCATCGCCAGGTCTCCCATGTACGGCGATAAATTTAGTTTGGTTTATTTTTAGCAGTATCTCGAGCCTATTGGTACTCTGTCTCCTACTAACCTACCTCCTAGTAAGTCCGAATGTTAGGATGATCCTGCTTATCTCAGGGACACCACACAGTGAGCCGCATATGGGCACCATTTGATTGCAGATATTTGGTTTACGAAAGTTCCCAGCCCAAATACAGATGCGGCAGGGGGAAGACGGTATGTAGCATTAGCGGTGCCATGAACGTTATATCGGCGATCCGAGAATGCGATGCGGTTTTCGTTCGTCATCTCGCTTTCGGAGCACATGGCAAGTGTATAGAAGAATATGTTCCGAATATGTGCCCTCTAGAATGTAAGCGGTGTTTATCTTTTTGTTTGTTTTTTTCGCTGAGTTGTGTTTTTGACATTATCAACTTCGAAACAGACGTATATAGTTTACGACATCTTGGAATCTGGGGACGTCCAAATTCGGGACTGCATTTTATAAACTTTTATTTTGTTTCATTTATTCAGGCTAAACATCGGTACTATTTTGGAAAGTTGTGGTCAGTGATGCCTTGCCTTTCAATGCGACGACACTTATTACAACGCCTATTTTCGGAGCCATTAGTCCTTTTTAGTTCGTGGACACCACAAATTTCTTTTGAGCGCTCCCATACGATGCATAGTGGGCGAGAGTCTACGCTTACTGTTCTCGAACGTTCTAGAGCTCTGCAGTAACGCTTACTTTTTAATCGACAAGGGACTTTACTGTACAGCTCTCTTCCCCTTTCAGGCTGTTAAAAACGTTATGTCAATTTCGGATTCAATATCAGACATTCAATTCGTTGTCCAAAGCTTGTGCCTCTTTTTTCCTTCCATCCTTATACCGGCGACAAAAAAAAAAGGAAGCAGGGAGAGGGAGACTACTTTTTAGGAAGCAAACTCACGTTCTTCTCCACTGAAGCATTGCCTATGGATCGTTAACGCTGAACTAGATTTCTGCCGCTCATCTATGCAATGCTGCGTGAACGTCATACCATTGCATGTCAGTGCTCGCTCATGTAAGTCAACCCTCGATTTATGAAACCTCGCTTTACGAATTCCATCGCTCTACGAACAGTTCGTCGCTGAACGAAACACTTCCCACGTATTTCTCCCTCGGTTTATGAACCTCGACTTCCGAACCGTGAACACATTTTTTTAGGCACGAACCTAGAAGAGTTTACTTTTTTTTTACCTCGATATATGAACCGGGAGAGTGCAGTCGTTCAGGTCATTAACACAGGAATTGGTGTGAAGGGTGCAGACCTGTATGACCTCGTGTCCTATTCCGGAGGCCGACTGTCATTTCAAGTCTGACGTCGCTATGGACGCATTGCGAGGAAGGAGGATGCAAGATCGATGCAAGAGACCGGCACTGACAGCAGGTGACAAACTGGATATCCGCCGTTGGAAGCAGCAGGTTCACCTTTTGGCGAACATGACCGCCATGTTTTCATGGATTCAGCGGCAGTGTTCAAAATGTTCGCGAACGGCGCGTCACAGCTGGGTCGGTGTGGAACAGTCTGCGAAATGCGACAGAGTACTTCGAGGATAGGGGCGACGAGTGTGGCATCAGCCTACTAACGTCTCTTGTTTGGCGAAGTTGACTGTGGAGAGTCAATTACATAGCGCGTCATTTCCATCTATTTACAGAAATAAATACTACTGCTGTAAAGTAAATAAATCGGGGGGGGGGGGGATAGGTTTAATAGAGTGAAAACGGCAAAATGAAATGTCAGCCATGCTAATGGCAGCTTGCTATTCGAAAAAGAAAGAAACTGAAAATAAAGAAAACTAAATAAATAAAAGTAAATTTATTTATTTATTTATTTATTTATGTCAAACACCTCAAATGCCCTCCTGGGGCGATACATGAGGGGGCAGGGGAATGCATAAATATACATACAGACTTAATGCAGGCTTACTCTAACATTCAAGAAATTCAGCGAGATTACGACGAAATGAGGCAAAATTTGTGATAGATACGAGTGACTGCATGAAGTAGGAAATTGTGACAACGGATGGGCTCTACTTTACAGGAATGATCTAGCCTCGATGAGGTGTACTTAACAGGACACAACAAAACGAAATAAATGTTGCACGCTGTCACTATGCAGTTCCTGTCATTCTAAGAGTTTCAGGTACCCAACTACACCCACTACCCAGGTACCCACTAACTGTGGGTCACGATTTATGAATCCCTCGTTTTATAAACGATTTTCCGAGCTACGCATGCCGTTCATGAATCCAGGGTTGACTGTAACAGCAAAATTATAATAAAAAAAAAAATGTCGAAAAGGACGTGAACTAACCGTATTTCGAACTTCGCAAAAGCCGAGGCGCGTTTCGTGGGAATCACCACGTGATTCTAATCGATCTTTCACCATCCCTGCTAACGAGGTTAACTGTCCGACGGTTCCGCGTTGACGATTACAGCCCTCGCCCGAGGCGACACTTCCAGAGAATTAGCCATCACAGCAATTTCACTCGGGGTATGCGTGGTCAGCTTGAGCAGTGCGTGGGCGTTTGCGAACGCAGCAATACTACTTCGGGATCGAATTGATTAATCGTCGCTGATATTTCCTCGTCCGAACACACGTCCAACTTTAGCACAAATCGTAAGGTTATCGTAATAATAAGATTCACTTGAACGTAACGCATTGTGTGGCAAGAAGTGGAAGGCTGTCCCTAATTCTGAAGGGAAAGGACAAAGGACGGCAAATCTAACATTTTCTAACGTTTCTAGCATTCGCATTTTTATTTTGTGAGTGTGATCCGCTTCAGTGAATGCACTTGGAAACAATCTGTGTACTTTTGCTCACTGCCGTCGGTGAACACTAATAAAATAATATAGAAGGGCAGAAACTCCAGCGAACCGGTTAGGAAACGTGAAGGGAAATGCCTCAGGACGAGAGCCGGCGATATTTGGAACGGAGACTGTTCTTCTTCTGGGTGTTCTCTTCCTGGGCGTGTTTCTGTGCTGTTCTTCTTCTGAGACTGTTCTTCCCAGAAGAAGAAGAACAGACTCTGTTCGGAATATCGGTGGTTCTCGTCCTGAGACACTTCCCTTCACAAATAAAGCAATGTCACGCACGAGGAACAAGTTTTAAAACGTAGCGAATACGCCATTATAATTACTCAATTTTAGAAATTTAGGCATTTGAAATATCCCAGAAGTCTGAACTAGACGAATCGGGGAGGGGGGGGGGGAATATGTTTAATGCAAATAAAAAAGAGAAGGGAAAGGTCAGCCACGATGTGGGCTTGCTATCCCGAAAACCTAACAAACAAACAAAAGATAAATGCAGCAAAGACACGGAAAATTACGAAAAAGATACGGAAGAAGAAAAACTCCTTCACTAATCGTTGTGCAGACAGTCACTGGACGTATCAGAGAAATGTCCAGGAGTTTAGATTCCCGAAGGAATCGTGTCAGCGCAGACGTGACGTAGACTGAGCGTGCTGAGTAGGGCCAAGTAGCACCGCGAGGGGGGGGGGGGGGAGCTCTCGGTAGCCCAGATGAGCGAGACGGCGCCGGGGACTCGACTGGTGATCTTCGTGAAAGGGCTCGCCGTTGTCGGCCTCACATAGGTAGGCGACGTCACGACTAACGCCCTGGGGAATGTACGTCCTGGGCCGACTGCTAAGGGAACTGTGCCGACATATGTCTGAAAGCGTCTGAGGAAAACCCAGGAAAAGCCCGAGACAGCACAGCCGGCACCGGGGTTTGAACCCGGGTACCTCCCAGTCTCGACGTGACATGGCCAGCACGCTAACCACTGAGCCACGCGAGCTGGTGGCAGGCAAGGAGTATGTGTGGCATACTCTACCAGCTTCGCCTGGCAGCTTCTACCTGACACGTGGGGGTGTGGGACGAATCAGGGCTTCAATCCAGAGTGCCCCGAAACTGGGCGGAACCACCGTTAACGCTCTACTTCTATACACTTGTACTGCAAAATGATATCCGCAATGGCCGTTTTACATGTAAGGACAAGTCCATGTCTACTGCAATTCGACACAGATTCCGCCGGTCATCTGCATGTCAAAAGCACCCGATTAAAACGCGAAGAGGTACGCCCAACAATTATGGTGCGGAGGGGGTCGAAATTGGAATGATCTGAGGCCAACAGAAAACAAGAGAAAACACATATCGAAGTGGATTTTTAAGCATTGAGCTGAATATTGTCGTTACGTTAGGCTGCATTCAACGTCTGTTTCTCTATTTTTCGAATTGCCCTCTTTTGTTCAAGCAGGGAAAGCAGAAAAAAAGTAGGACACATTTGCCGCCGGTAAGAAGTTTATCCACTATTATCATATTGTATGCGTCGCAACAGAGGTATTAATATCGCGTAAGCCCTCACTAAGCACAGCGAGGACTTCATACTGCTGACGGTTTTGTTGCAGCTTCAGTTTTTAGTGTTCCACTTTTGTGTTTGGTCAAATGAAAGGAATGAATGGAATGAAAAGGAAGAAAGAAGAAAAAAAGAACTTGGCTTAACAGTACAGGACGGATTTTCAATTGCTTCCGGAGCACGAGACCGTTATTCCTTTCTTCTAGCTTCCTCTTGTTTCTTCGCTTCATCTGCTCCCGTGATTTATTGTCCACATAGTTGAAACTTTTCTGTTTCATTCTCTTTGCAGTAAAAATGCAAACAATGCGTACATCTCCAAGTAGCGTATAGCGCCATTGTTCCTTGGCCCGTACTTGTAAATCTTGCTCTTGCCTTCGAAACAAGAGATGAAACAGATGGAATATAGAGAGGACCAAATAACAAAGAGAAATGCCGCCCTGCGCGCTACCGCAAAGACAAGCAATGCGTGGGCCCTGGCGCTTCATCACCGCTTCGGGATCTGCAACACTGGCCATGAACCCGCGCTCGTAAATTGTGCGCTTCCTCGGCAAGCAGCCACGAAGCGCCGCCATTGTTTCCCGTGCGCTACCAGAGAGTCTCATGCACGGCCAAGAAAATAGTGAAAATATACAATTATCATCTGGTGGCTTAGCTGGCTTTTCTTTAATGAGTCATACATGCAAGGGACTGTCAAAAAGCAGTGCTGTCACAAAAAAGAAAGAAAAAAAAGAAACTCAAAGGCGGTATCGCGGTTAGGTTGTGATTGACGAGTCTGTTTTGTACGAATTTGCGCAACACCTGGTCAAGCTGTTCATTCTTCGAGAACCAGCCATCAAACAACAAACTGTGAGTCAACATCGCATTTCAACCTGACGATTCAAAAGCGCAAAACGTTGTTTGTGTGTTATCGAGATCATACAGAAGCGTTCTAGTTACCGGGTACTTTAGGGAACTCACCCAGGAGCTTCAGTGTCAGAGCTACTATATACTTGTCCGGGAGCGTCACGAAGAATCGTTGTCATCTTGGACCACCCAACGCGATGCAGCGGTTCCTTTCACTGCTCACGTGTTTTTAAAATATAAAACAAAACTCTCCGATTAAACTTCTCAAAACTCACTCTCTCTCTCGCACACACACACTCTCTATCTCTCTCTCCTCTATCGTTCGCAGAGATTGAACAGCCCAATTCGTTTTCCGCGCTCTTTGCTGCTGCACTCGATCCTTTTAACTTATCGTTCGTGTCTGTCATCGCAGCGTCACCGGAAAGTGTACAGTAGCTGCTTTAAGAAAAAAAAAAATCACACGAAGCAAAAAAACACACCGCAACTTTAAGACGCCCATTGATCGGTTCAATTTTGCGAGGCCAGAACGCGTAACGAACCCTAATTACGCCCCAACAGGGATCTCCGAAACTATCTTCATTAAACGCTTCGCCACGCAAGAAAAGATATCCTCCCATGAAACAAAGACTCTCTCCTTCGCCCTCTCTCAGCTTTCAGGTACAAACTCGTGCGTCTCACACGAACTCTACAAAGTAAAGCGCGAATCAACCTCTTCATTTTCCTGCCCGCGTGTACCGAGTGCACTGTCGCGCACGGAAAACTATATGACAGCAGGTCGCGCAATAATTGCTCTTGGAATCGTGGGAAAAAAAGTCACTTCTCAGCCGTCTTTGGACTTTTTAAGGCAGATAAATCGTCTTCCCTCTCTTCCTGACCTCCTTCGTATTTGTATTAATCGCCATCGGATGGGAAGACCTGACCCGTTCTCTGGTTAATCTGCATGGAAAGCGAGAGGGGAGAAACTATATATTTGTCGTCCGCCCTTAATCTTACTTGCTTGTGCTGGCGGCCATTTTACGAGCTTCCCTCTCCTCCGTCGCCGAACAATAATAATAAAACGTGTGTCTCCTCTATTGGCGCGATGATGACGCTAGAGAAAAGTAACAAGCAGCGAGGAATCAAACAAGTTGAAGGTCGTCCGAGAAAAGAGAAGCGGTAAGGGCGTTGCTATGATATAAGCAACTTTCCCACGCTGGTAGTCAAACGAGAATGCCTGGAAGTGGTGATGGATTAGTTCGATAAACGCGCGACCAATGTTGTCATGAAATTACCAACGCCAAGCCAAGCCAAGTTAGAGATCCGTGACATGCCGTGCATAAATTAAAAAACCTTCTTTGCCGACTTTGGGGATGTTGGTTTTCTGTCTTAAAAACAACAACAACAAGAACAACAACAAAAAGAAACTTGTTTTCACGTCGTCTTATTTCCTTGTACGTTCTCGCATTTCCTACTATTCCTCACAGATTCCGCAAATGCGAGATCGTGTATGATCTTGCACGGAAAGTAGACTGCTGACGTGTGGCGAAAGCAGTATATGCCCACCTCGGCACAGATGATATGCTCACAGGCAGCTGCGTGGCGGCACATGTCGCTCACTCCTTTCGTACTTGATCGTCATTGCACCTTTGATGGTCGGAAAAATCACGCGTTATTGCTCATTCCTTGGAGCACATCATGGTTTAATCATTTATTTATTTATTTCAATCATACTGTTAACCCAAAGGCTGTTACGGGAGTGGTAGTTTATAAAAAATAAAAAAAAGAACATGAGCACAAGGGGTGTAGGAAAAATCGTCCCCGGAAAATATGTCCCTCGGAGAAATCGTGCCCCGCAAGAAGATTATCAAGAAAAGTATTTTTTTCAATCTGCGTTGTAGCGTAGCGTTGCGCGCGTGCCCAGCTGTGGGGAGCTGAGAGTATAAGGATGCCTGACAGGACTTGCGTAATCTAGAAGTGGAATTATCAGTGTTCTATTTTTATGTTTTTATTTCTGTTTTCTCTCAGTAGTCTATGTTCGATTGCATAGTAGTATTATGTAGGATCATATCCGGAAAAACTTACCTTTTCTACACGTTTCAAGCCCACGATCCCCTATGTAGTGTATGGTATTTCTTGAGACTGTTCATTTTGTTTTATGAATCCCCGCATCGGCTGTGCTGTCCTGGCTTTCCCTTGGTTTTCAGGCACACTTTTCAGACGAATGTCGGCACAGTTCCCTTGAAGTCGGCCTAGGACGCATACTAACCCCTGTCCCCCACTCCTTCCTACTGTCCTCTCTCCATCTGTCCACATCTGTACGCCGCTCTCATAGCCACAGTTGCTTCGCGGCGTTAACACGGAAGCAACAGCAAAAAAAAACATTTTGTTTTAGGTATCCAGTAACGCTTTCAAACAGTTCTTTCAAAGCATGACCGTCCTCAAAAAAACAGAACTTACCAAGTTTTCAACTTCGCTCGAGCCAAAAACTTTGCTTTTCGAACTCCACATATTCGTAAGATTTCAAGAAAGATAAATCCTCGAGACAAAACATTGTTCTTTATCTTCGCCTCCGAATAAATGAGCGCGAGGTCACCCGTGCCTTGGTGTTGCTTTCTTTTTTTCTTTTTTTTTTTTTTTCAAAAGTTCTTTTAACATCTTTAATGGGATTCCTACGTGGCTAACAATTCGAGGCGTGATGAATGAAGCTGTGCTTGCTGATTGCTTGCTACATTCGCTACTGGCTGCCTCCTTTTGTGCACGCATCGCCGTCTGTTCCTTCGCTCCGGTGCAGTTTGATTTTGAACCGTCAAAAGTTTTTTTGCCGGAGAAGAAGCGGAGCGGATTGCGAAATCTCTCGGTTCGCTGTGCCTCTGGTGAGTTTCATTACGTCAAAGGACGTGGATGAGAAAGTACTTGCCTTAATGCAACTCGAAACTTTCTTCCACTACGGCTATGCAGTGTCGGCGCTCTGCAAGAGATACAGTCATCCGCTATTGCATGCGCCTTTGGACGTGCTCTTCACGATTAAATATACCGCGTGTCAGGTTACGGCAGCATTTCTGCGAGTCTCCTTTTCGAGGTGAACAGAAACTGGCAGCGAAGCAAGAAACGGCATCGAGGCACTACGCGTGTTCAGCTGTCTTGGTTCAACGCTGTGGGCTTATAATATACGTGTAGGTCCTTCTTGAGGTGGTAGTAGTCTCGTACGTGTACGTAAGACATGAACAACGAAAGCTTGTCTCACATAACACACACATAAGGTTCTAAAGCATTCCGTTTAGGCTCCATTAAGCATCAAATAAGCAGTCAAAGTGCATGTTCACAACTACCTTTTAAATTAAATAATGTATTTTCTTTCATGTTAGCGCCGCGAAGCAACTGTGGCTATGAGCGGCGTATAGATGTGGACAGATGGAGAGAGGATAGCAGGAAGGAGTGGGTGACGGGGGTATTAATAATGTATGGTACGCACAAGTTAAACAACTAGTCCTGAAGTATATTACTCTTATATGTTCCCACAAAAGCCAAAATAACTTTCAGTCAACATTCAACAAAATAATTTCCATTGTCCTCGAGGAAATTGTATACCCCTAGATATAGTATTTCATTACACGTCAACAAACACGGTGCATGATGTCGTTTCAGTGGGACGCAGAAAAGAAACGTAGCACATTCCCGTCTAGAAATGTCGAGCACACCGGCAATCAAGGCCGGTCGTTGACAATCTAATGACACTGTCTGCAAAACGTACCCACGGAGAGAGTTATCTGTGCCTTTCGTCACCAACCTCTCTCAAGGTGACCAACAAAGATGGCGGGCAACGTCGTGAAAACAGAAAACGCGCGGGTGAGAAACGAATAATAACGAAGAACAAGGAGGAGAAAATAGCGCAGTCAAGGAATGACATCTCCCTCCCGGCGGGCACAATTAGGCTTAGAACGTCCGACCTCTTGTAGCTTGTAGGTCGTGAGAAACCTGCTTCTTACCGCAGGGCAGCACGGACTCCCCTGCTGCCCTTTCTGCGCATTAATGTCTCGCTGCTTTTCTTTCTTAGTCGCAGTTTCTATTTTTATTTTTTACTTCCAGGGCAATTTTTTTATGTACATATACGTCTGAGAGCTACATGTATTCTCGGTTGACGGCGTTACGCGCCAGCAGGCAGCTTGCATCGTCGTCACCCAGCTTTCTTGAGAAAGTTTAATAAGTACTCTCCTCCTGTTGGTTAGCTCGGATAATTCTTTGAACGACGCCCGATGCTGCTCTCGCTTCGTGACAAGCCTTAATTTTGGGAAGAATGGCAAAAGATGTGAAACTGTTACTGATGCTTCACCGCTGTCGACGACGGTTCCATGTTCAGCGCTGCCTGAGGTTAAGACGATGTCGCGGTATTGTGGTTGAAAATTAGTAGTCCCGAACTGAGCTAATATCAGGAATCTTACAGTCGTTGACAGCCATTAATATCGGGATAGTGAAGTTCCTCTGGTTGCCGTTGAACGTTCCGTGGAGCCTCGGAATGCTCAGAATGTCCCAGCACGAGTGTCACTGCAGCTTTGCTTTCGAAGGCAGGACGCATGCACTTTTAGCGAGTAAATGGTAACGTGAACGACATTATGAACGGCTTTGTGTGTGTGTGTGTGGTATGTAGTGTGTGTGTGTGCGTGTGCTTGCGTGTGTGCTGTGTGTTCCTTCCTACTCTCGCGTATACCGGCTCGGTAAATCCTGTTAAGATAATTAACGCACGGTATAAGGTGGATATTACGTAAATAAAAGGCTGCGTCATATAATCTTATTGGTGCTTGGTCAGTAGGTTTGCGGCGTGAGGTGGTCTGCTTGATGTAGTGTGGCATGGCAAGAACCGCATCCCAGCCAGTGCACGAGATGTATAGAAAATTATTTAATTTATGTGTTCTCATTTGTGCTGCCAAACTCCATGCAGTGTATAACGTTAGTAATAGCGAATTCGACTGGTCGATCTGGACCGGCTTGTTTTGCTCGTTTTTTCTTGTTTCACTGGTCGTTTCAGATCAACTCGCTCCGTGACGGCGCGCTATTTGTTGCACTGTCGAGAAAGCACGGCAGCCCGAATTCCCAAGAATCACTGTCGTTACGTCCCAATCTTGCGAGTCCCAATAGCGGGCGTTGAGACGGCCCGCTGAGTTTGCCGGATCTGGTCGGTGGCTTCCGCCAGGCTCTTGGCCGGAGCATGGTTGTTTTTTGCTGGCGAGCTCGGATTTGGTCCCTCCGTGCCGGAATTTTGCCCCTGATCACCAGCCTAATTTGCCGTTAGTGTTTATTGAACACACTTCAGCCGGCTGACTCCTTTTCTCCCGTATAGTCGTTTTTCTTCTGATTTCGTGGCATTACCGCAGCCACCAACCAATCAGCCATTGCCACCACATAGTGCATGGTAACTGTATTTGTACAGCACTGTGTATCACTGAACGTTACGTAACCGTGCCGAAGATACGGCTCTGAATTCCGGAGCTACGAAATCATGTGCAAAACTTGACCGAGAGAGACTTGGCTGCTCCCACACATGCCTTACCCAACGCCACCTAAAAGCAGAAGGTCTGCTTAGTGCCTCCTCTCACACCTTCGACACGTCGACATACATAAAGTCAGGATGTTGTCGGCTCCAGTCGATTGCCGCAGATGATTTCAAACACCGTTGTTGGCAGGCTGGGACTTTAAATGGGCATTGCGGTTGCTCATTGCGCAGGAGCTCGCGACGAATCACGAGCTAAGTGATGCATTTAAGAGAGCAATGAGGCCCGAAACCCTCTTTCATTCGTAAAGCAGGCCATCAGGAGTCACCATGCAAAATATTTTCGCTTTGCGGGGTATTATACAGCGCGCAATCAAATTTACACAGTCTGAGAAAGCATGCAGCCGCGGACGGCCGACACGATCCCCGCGTGACGTAGGGAAGTCCCCGTGCTTTTTCTTTCTTTGTGTCTTTCTTCTCAGTTCACGAGTCGCTTATACCTGCTGTAGCTCTACCGCTCCACATCAGGAGTCACGTGCCCGGGGACCACATTACGTCACGACGTTCCCTCGTTCTCCGATACGCTCTCTTCACGAGTGGAGAATTCTTTAAAGGCTTGCGAAACAGTACCCTCGCGCGCGTTCTGTAGGTCACCTGCATCGTCGTTCTTACGCACGAGCTCATTTTTATTCGTTGCAGAACACGCCGCAGCGAAAAAGAAAAAAAAAATGTCAGTGCTACAGAGCGCCGACAAGCTGAACATCGGGGCCCGGGCTTTGTTAACATTGGTGGCGTTGCATAACTTCTCCATTTTTTCTTATGAACTTCTTGCTCTTTTTCTTGAGAGAGAAACACACAACTGCACGCAAGCTCTTTCCTTTTTTTCTTCAATATTTGAAGGCAGTTTCCTCTTTAGTTGCCACCCGAGTATATTGGTACCGTGATAATGTATGACTGTCTATCACCGAGTGAGCCCTCTGGATTACACGGCACACGTGGAAAAAGAGTAATAAAACGAGAAGTTTCAACCGCTCTGTGTGTGTGATTGCGCAATCAGTAAGCTCAAATTGTTCCTGGCATCCGTCGACTTCGCATATTTGCTGTCCGCTCTATCTTCGTTTCATAAGCGCTTGTACAGCACCAGTAATCCTTCACAGATTACGCCTCTGTTTCTAAAGAACGTAATAGCACGGTGGCTTTCCACAGTCAATTTATATGCGTTACAACCGTCTGTATCGAGTCCTGCATGTCGTAACGAAAAATCCAACGTGTACTTCGTGGCCGTTAATCTCGTCTGTCATGAGCTCTATAGACACATCCCATCCACCGTCTTCCTGACATATTATGTCAATGTGAAACAGTTTTCTTAGGACGAGTTCTATAGATCGTGCTCAACAATGATGAATGACAATGTATATTACTGGGGTAATACAATTTCAGAAACTGCACGGGGAGAGAAAAATCATTTCTAGATTTGAAGCCGTATACGTGTATTTTATTTTCCGTTGACAATAGAATATGTGACGAGCGTTCCTCAAACCACATTCCCAATCATCAGTAGCTACTATAGTGATGGGACAAATCTGGAATTTTTCGAATCCGAATCCAAGCAAGGTTCTACGAATCCACGAATCTTACGAATCTCGAATCTTTCGAACCCTTTCTTAAAAAAAAACAAACAAAAAACAAAAGAAGAAGAGTTTAGAAAGTCAGGAGAAAAACAATTCCACTGAAAAATGTTTTCAAGCAGAATATAATATATTCGTTTAATGAAAAACAAACTAAATAATACTTCACTTTCAGGAGAAAACATAACCCATATACTTCTTCTTAAATGTAATTTATTTAACATGTTGTTCATCGACTACGGGACAAACAAATCTCTCTGGAGTTTGAATTCTTTCCGTAAAACTAAGAAACAATCAAAAGCAAAACCGCGTTACTTTTGAACTTGTAATGTTAAAGTTCGTGCTTGATCTCTTTCAGTCCAGGGCAACGTAAACAAACAAAAAAGAAAACACCCGCCGGCAAATCAGGCTTTCGGCGGACTCCGGAGGCGCCAATTTTAAACAGAAACAAACAAACGTGGTTGGCGGATTTGAAAGATTCGATTCGCCGTTCTCGGCACTGGGATTCGGATTCCCGGATCTCGAATCCCAACCTAGGATTCGAGGATCCGCGGACTCGGTTGACCTACCCCTAGTAACTAGGGGTGAATATCGAATCACTCATTTCTCGGGCGCTCCGAGTTTCGTGCTCCTGGAGCAGCTATTAAAACGGCACTTGGACGCTTGAACACGCTCGCCGTGCTGCCGTTTTTCCCTTTCTCTTTTTTCTACTCTCTCTGCTGTGTTGCCGCCCCACGTCCTGCGTTCTCTTTCTTCGCTTTCGTGGAGAGGAGGGAAGGTGTCACGTGACGGAGCACGATACCCCCTTTTTCGTGCACCCTCCAAAAGCAGGTGCGTGAAGAGCGCGCTGGCGTACGAAACTCGGAGTACGAGCGTAACCGCACAACGGTAGGAGTGCCAAACACTCGCGATCCGGAGCAGCCACTTAACGCGCCCATCGTCAACCTACAGGAATACTCTACATGGGTGTGCTCCTGAGATGATTAACGGTGAGGGTCGATATTAAGTTGCCCTTTCCATTTTTCCGTATCCAATCGGCCTCAGTCATTTTTGCGCTGTTCCGTTTCGAAATTTTCAATCTCATCGTTCTCAGATACCGCGACGGCGGCTCATCTTTCGCGCATGTAAAAAGTATCTGGATCTATCAAATCTATCAAAATCAAAGGTGAAATCTATATTTAAAAAAAAAAAAACGCTGGAAGGGTCATAACGCGCTGTCCGTGTCAAGAAGTTGGAGACTATGTGCCTGCACTACTGACTGCACGCGGTCTCGAAAGGAAGGGAAAGAGAAAGTATATAACTCACTACGACGAGCCACAATGAACATTAAGCATTAGCTGTGAAATCCAGACGTGTAACACGTCCTCAATCTGATTTTATGTCTTTTCGTTCCCTCAGTGGTGGAGTACCCTTCCTCCCACCCCCACCACAAAAGCCGACACCACTTTCTCAGCATCATAATCATCAGCATTCGTTAACAAATGACACATACGCAACGCCTGCCTTCTTTTCCCAAAAGAACACATCTTCGTCTGAATACTCCCTTTCTCCCCTTCCTTCTATCCACTGTGTGCATAAAGTGGCAGGTAACTGTATTTATATAACCTCTCTAGCGCCTCGCCTGCCGGAAAGAATCTCAAGGGTCAAATTATTCCTTCGATTTACGAGAGTTTTCCTTATCGCAGTCGCGTCGACACACCTTTCTTTTCGTCCCTCTTTTTCTTCTTCCTTTCGCCATCAATCTTAGATGCCGTCTGCGCACCTTCCTCTCCCTTTCATAAGTTAATTACGTTACTGCCTTTTCTCCCCTTTGGTACTGAACTTTCTTTTGCTTTTCCCGTCTTAGGGTGAAAATTAACTCACGAGAAGGTACCAGCACTGGCGTTGTGCCGGAAGCAGAAATGCGCAGGCTCGCTTTTTTTCCCCAAAGCAACCAAAGGGTGGGGAGGAGGAAAAGGGATAAAGGGTGAAAGGGGGCGATTATCAGTCTTACAAACATTATCGTTCTTCAGCGCGAAATGAGTGTGGACATTATAAAGTGGTTGCGATGTGTATACCCTCGTTTTCCTTTTTGCATTGTTTACCAATTAGATGAGTCGCGCAAACGGCGAACCTATCTTCGTTTACGTTTTAGCCCACTATTTCCTCTCCCTTTAGTGTACCGTTAGGGAAATTGTGGTCGATGAGCTTGCAAATGTGTGGTGTGGACTCCTGCTGGATGGCATTTCCTCTAGTGCTCGCGCATGAGGTACGCCTTGTGTAGTGTTTCGTTAAGTGATGGATACACACATCATGACGTATGGTTGAATTACCTATCAGAATTTCTTGCACCTTTCAAAAACTTCAACGGGCATGGTACGGTGCTGGACAAAAGTTTACGGAACACGCTCCGGCGCATTCCTTCCTCAGAGTGAGACGCTAGCAGCGAAAGGGACCGTACATACTTACAGACATGTGCCTAGGTAACCCAGACACCTGTTTACAGGTTCGTACGGTACCATTCGCTGCTAGCACGTCACTCCAGGGAAGGAATGCGCCGGAGCGTGTTCCGTAAACTTTTGTCCATCACTGTACAAGAAAGCGTTCCTTAGACCAGAACTACAAGTCACTAAGTTAACATACGTATAAATTGGACTCTGTTGTGCCAATAAGTGTTGTCACAGATGGCGGTTGATTTCAGCGTGTATTCTGTCTTACGCCATGTTTGCGTCCTTTTCAAATAACCCATAGGTAATAAGCTGAACCTACATAACCATTCCAGTCTACGTGAGGTCATCCTCATCATCTGCTTTCCTGTGCATGCAGTTTAAAATAACAAACACACATTAATATGTCTGACTTTATGAAGCTGACCAACGTTCACTCCCGATGAGACGTCACGTGACGCCAAGGAGCTACCACTGATCTCTATGTACAAAGGCTGGATCGCGCATGGGAGAGGGGCTCGTGGGGGAGAGGCGTGCCTTCGGGCCGCCATGTTGGTGGGCCCTAAAGTGCTGTGTGCGCCCATAGAAAACAATGGGAGGCAACAGAGATTGTGAGTATTTATTGCGCTGCAAGCATTTGTCGTTGTTTGTCATCACACAATTTTGTAAGGTGCCAGTATACTGATGTATCCTAACAGTGTTTCACAGGTGTCCTGCCGTTCGATTCTTAATTACGTTATGTTTTGCATTCCGAAACTAGACCGTCACTGCAGTGCAGCGCTGGGGATTGTACTACAGCACGTTTCCCAGCCAATATTTCAATAAGAAACGACTTGAGGTTAACAACAACCATGTATATAATATCCCGTACTGCGTTCTGGACAAAAATTGTTCCATAAAGAACGGTCCGGGAAGAGATATACTCGCATGGCCGAAAGAGATCGTTCTGTAGAATCACAGCCGTTGTTTTAGCCGTGTATGCGTTTAGTATGATTTATATCAAGCATCGCCTTAGCACGAGTCTCTTAGTAAACGACAGCGGTGCTTTGCCTCGCAAATATGGACACACCGAAGCAGCCCAAATAATTACTTCACGCAATTAGATCACACTCTTTAGGACAGTTAATCAGGTATAGTGATGTAAGCTTAATCAATTAAGTTACTTAGAAAGTGGTAACACCTCCTTGAGACACAGGACTTATCTCTTTTTGAAGTACAGCCCTTCTATGTTTGTTCGCTTCTTCCTTTATTTGTTCTGATTATTTGCAGGCGCGGTTGTGCCAAACTGAATGTCCTTCTCCAGCGCTCATATGCTTTTGTTGGATACAACTGCAGCGTGAGAAAAGTTTGTCATGCTTGTTATGTGGAGCATGTTCGAAAAAATGCAGCTCTACATATGGTCTTCAAATTGCAACATGACTATTTGGAGCTTGAAACAGTTGTGATTTTGTCATTTTGGCCCTCGTGTACCCAGTCTGTGAAACGCAAACAAAAAAGTCTAACACGATATGCTTTTGTAATGAAGATCACTGATGATGAGTAAAGAGAATATACGAGTTCAAGTTTATTCAATATTTTATATTATTCATTATATTATTCAACGTCTTATGTCAAGTTTATACAACATCAAGTTTATTCAAGTTCAAGATTTATTTCTTGCACTTATGCGTTTCAGGATACAATGAACGTGCAGGGAGGTCGCAAAAGGCTACATTTATTGTTTTGTGACCTTGCTACAATGGCAATATATATTTTAGGAATGACAATGATCAGGTACGCTCTCTAAATTTGTAGCACTCAATTTTAGGTTGGAATGAGCAATGAATAGCAACTTCCATCCTGATATTTTCTCATATATGCTAAATTTTAAATTTAATGTGATCGAATATGTGATAATATAACAATAATATATAAGAATATAATATGTGATAAATGAATGTGATCAACAGTAGATGTAAACAACATGAGTAGCCAGAGAAGCAGGAGGAGCACGTTGCAAAAAATGCAGCTGCACATCTGAAACTCCAATCATTATCATCGTCATCTAAAAGGGAGTGTGGTAGCACTTCCGTGAAACCAGGCACGATTTCTGAAGATCTTCTATGACACTTTCCGCAGTTTGCACACTTTTCTGCAGCGTCAGACTCTCTCATAGGAGTTACTTTTCAGTAACGGTGACTCCCATGTTACATTTTAATGTGCGAGGGCCCTCTTGCACTACACATGTACGGTTTCCAAACTGCAACATGACGATTTGGAGCTTGAAACTCGATCCCTGGTGTACCCTGTCTATGAAATGATACCAACTGAATCATGTCTGAAACGTGATGTTTAATGGAAGATGGCTTTCTTGGTTGTGCGTTCTGCGTGACAAAGATGTAACACGATATGCTTTTGTAAAGAAGATAAGTGATGTTATGCTCTATGAATGAAGAGAATATACATTTTTCAAGTTCAACATTTATTCTGGCATATACGCATTTCAAGATACAATGAATGTGCAGGGAAGTGACAAAACAATACATTTATTGTTTTGTGACCTCCCTGCAATGACAATATATATCTCAGGAATGACAATGTACACGTACACTATGCAAATTTGTTGCACCCAATTTTCATACATGCTGAATTTTAAATTTTTGTTTTGCTGCCTATGTGTTCAGTGTATTACAAATTGCTTAATGCAAACAACACTTTGTTAATTTCAAGCTTTTTGCTCCCATCTAAGATATTCCTATCCTGGAGGAACTGCCACTTCGACACCATAAAATATTCAGTAGGTTTCACTCTGGCAGGCCCTGCCACTGCAAATTTCCTGAATTGAAACCCTTCAAACTGTGTCATAATCTTAAATACGTCAATATTTCTGCAAGTAGTTGACATGCTCGATGACACTCCTCCTGCAGCTAAGGCAACTAAAAAAAAAGAGTTCCAAGAGGCCGAAGGTAAACCTACAGCTGCACGAGTGTGATCAACAGTAGTGCATTCTCAATAAATAATTTTCTTCTTATAGCGTACATATGCATGCCTATTAACTGGAACAATTATCACAGTTCCCTGACAAGTTTTAATTTCTGAGAGTGTACTGTAGAGGCTGCTTAGATCAACAACAGTTCATACAAGGTATTATATACTGTGAATGCCTTTAAAAATCCCATGTGACACACATGCCTTTACTTTATGGAGGTGCTGTGGTAGTCAAAGTTTGTGGGCATTACCAGGTTCTGCACCCATTTCTTGAGTATGTTGAGGCAGCTGTGAAGTAACCTGCATTGATGATGATTATTCCAATTTTTATGGTGCATCGACAACAAAAGAAATAATACATCAGAACATTGGTTTGGGTGCAACCAGTTAAAAATGAATATGTTGTTTAATAAATGCATTGGACAAATGTTAAAACATCAGTTTAAAACATGGTTTACAATCCCTGTATCTTCTAAAAATTAAAAAGATTAAAAACTATTCTAAGAAGAAGTACAATCTCTAATTATTTTATTGCTGGGTGAAGGAGCCTAAAGTCTAAGGTGTGTTTCTGATGTGAACATGTAAGAAAATATGCAGAACTGAGAGAGGCTAACCACAGTGCGTGCACTGAGGTTGTTCCTTCCTGTAAAGTAGAAACCAGTGGATGAGGAACGTGATACTTACCTGTACACCCAGCCGTATCACACTGCACAGATAATTCACTGGGTAGCCCTCATGACAAAACCTGTATTGAGAGACCACTTTTGCCTTAAAAACTGCTACAAATAGCACGACACGCTACAAATTATTACTATCGTAACAAGCTGACGATACAGCTCAGACACAAAGGCGTTATTCAAGTCGCGCCACACCACCGTTACGTAGGATTCTTTGTCACAAATCAAACCAAGGCACAAAACAATACCAATACATGAAAAAAGGTGCCAATCGTGGTCTCATTATGACGTAATACCGAACTTGTGCGTGAAGGTAATTCAAAGAAATGAATGTGGCACTTGCTTCCGCAGAGAACACCGTGTACCATGCTAGCAATGCATGCAAAAAAGCGCTCGAGTGCTCGCACATATATTGATGACAACACTACCTGTGTAGTGTAACGTGTTCTTTCAAGCATATTATGCACTCAAACTGTATTTGCCGCCGGGTATAATGCAAGTGTGCTCGATTGAACGTCGGAAGAGCGATCAAGCAACCTGCATCCAGTGCTCGTTTTGGGCAAAAAAACACTTCATAATGGTCAACTAAATATACAGAATGGACGCCTATTTATTCCTCGATAAAGAGTGACTCACCTGTATAAATTTAGGCCCTGTAACCTTGCCAGTACGGTTGGTACGACCGTAATTGCAAGAAGTTGCCATGATCGCTGCGGCGACTGTTGTGGGTACAGTAAGATGGCGGCCGGTTTCTTCACGCTCGCGCTCCCTATCCGCCATCCAGCCTTTTACAATCGAGATCAGTGGGAGCTACACCGTGCAGAGCACGTGCTCTAAAACTTGGTTTAAAACGTTGAAGCAGTCTACCCCCGATCGATGAGACCTTGATGTATGAATATCCTCGCTTTATGAACTGCGCCACCACGCTCTTTTGGCACTCTTGCCCTGATTCCAAACCTTGATTTATGAATCCCATCGATGTATGGATTTTTTTAGGAATGGTAACCGTTTGCAAATCGAGCGTTGGCTCGACTGTATTTCAATTGAGTATACACGATACAGTGCGGATGGTTAGGAACATTAAAAGCACATACTTCAGACCGATGAACTAAGTGCGCGGTTCCACTGCTGAGAGTCAGTTTATGATGTTCGCCTGCTGTTATCGATTTGTCCTATTTGTTCTTATTTACTAGGAAGATTCCTGCGGAGTGGCGTCACTGGCACTCCTAATGAGCTGTTCACCAGGGCAACCTACATAATAAATGGGGAAATGGTAAATGAGAGCACCGAAAAATAACAGAATTGTTAGTCGCCACATATCCTGCAGACCAATTGGAAAATTCAAATTAAATCAATCCACTCCGTTTCGTAGGGGATGCTTCACTCAGTCAGCGTGCCTAACAACCGAAACTCGTTAGCGCACGTGCTGAACGTAACACACTGGCTGCAAAATGCGTCGCACAACTAATGTCATCAACGGGAGTAGGTTTAGCATACATTCGAAAATTCCCTCCCAGATTTCGTTATCCCGTCGGTACAGAAAGCCTACAGCCACAATCTACGCTGGAGAATTCAAGACAGTTGCCCTGCATGTTCCTTGCGCTATGAGTGGGTCATGAACAGTGCGACGATTTCATTTTTTTTCAGACCGGATTTCAGCCTTCATTGCTCCGCGTTCGACTTTGAATTTTAAGCCTTTTTTTTTCCTTTCCGTGATTCGCGCTTTAAGGCCGGATGGTTCCTGAAAGCGTAAAGAAATACAACAACTCAGTGGCAATGGGAAGACGACGCTGCAAAATTCGATCGGACCAACGCTTCGCTTCGGGCAAAAAAAGCAAAATAAAATTAAACTGAGGAAGCGGGGTCGAAGCGCATAAATGAATAAATAGTTTATTTTCGTTTCCGCTGCTTTTCCCTTCTGATTCGGGAATTGGGGGGAAAAGGGTTCCCCGGGAAGGGATGTGTCGTGATTGGCTCGATTTTTAAGTAGTCGTGTATTCCGGCTGGCATTACTTTACGCGTAAGGGGGCATGACGACTCCAGACTCTTGGTTTTGCGACCTGTCTTTGGCGTGCTTCGTGATGCAGTTACAAGTGTTTTGTACACATGCACCAGCTCGCGTGGCTAAGTGGTTAGGGTGCTGGCCATGGCACGTCATCACCACCACCTTGTACACACGCGGCAAATGTTAGAGACTCGATTGATGTGATTCGATTTTCTTAAGTGCCTTCTAGTTGACGACACGCTTTTTGTTTTGGTCGCGTCGATCACTTCGAAAATGTGGAACACATCCCCTTTCCCCGTACTCCTAACCGTTCAGGACTAGGCTGACAGTGTATTTAAATTGGACAGACACAGCATGAATAATTACCTAAACTTCCTTTGATCACTTTAATTAGATGATTTTGGGCAAGAGCAAGATAGCAGAATGAAATATTATCCAGCTAAAAGCCACTCCAGGTTTAAAAAATTCTGAAACACGCACGTGCGTCAAGATATCCATCCCCGAATTTTGATATGCAAATGTACGAACATGACTACATTCACACGTGATACACATCATGGCATATGATCAGGAAAGGATGACGACATGGCTCACAAACAATTATTGCGAAAACGCCTTCGACAAGATATCCCGTGTGAACTGTGCTAATCGCTGTGATGTTTTTGTTGACGTGTCAAGTGAATTTCGCGTCGCAATTGCGTTACAACTGAATGTTTGTTTGTCATAGTCAGTGTTTACATTGGGGGGGGGGGGTGAATATTTATATGCGCCGTGAGCATGTATGCAATGTTGTAGAGGAAGTATCGCTTACCTTAATAAACTCGCTTAGTATCTTAAAAAATACATAATTTTTTAGACGTATGGAATGGGGTGGAGGACAATTAGAGCGTGAAACAACGGCAAGGGATGTAGTAAGAGAGGGGGAAGGTTAGGATTCCTATGGCTCGTTTATGAATAGCGTGTAGGGGAAGCAGTTGACAGTTGTTTGTGAACCCCATGACGTGAGGCAGCAGGAAAGATTAGAGCGCATGAATGAGTGAAAGGGCAGTAGAAGGGCATGGTTAGGAAGAATTCTATGTTTCTTGATGAGGAGACGTGTGGCGCATGCGATCTTCGATATGACGCGAGAAATAACGAGACGAACATTTGTCGTGGTTGTCGATTATTACACCAAGAGTGGCTATTTCGTCTGTGCGTGGTACAGGGGAGAGATGTAGAAAACGAGGAGGGATTTCGTGGAGGGTTTTTTGGTGGTGCGTAGAAAGCAACGTTACCCGTTTTACAAACAGCACAAATATTTAAATGATCGCCGTCACACCAATGTTCGAGCCGTGCAAGATCAGACGTTAGGTTATAGTACAACGACGAAATATTAGTACCTGACAGGCAGGTTGTATAGCATGAGATAAGATGTGAGTTCGAGTCCTACATCTGGCTAACCTTTTCAGTGACTTTCATCAGGTTGTATAGCGTCGTCTGCTTATATAGAATGCAGTTAGTGTGCTCAAAACAACTCGGTAGCCCATTTAATGAGAGGGAAATTTGGGACTAAGGCTAGATCACTGGAATCTGGAAATTGCATTTATTTTTTCTTTTTGCATGTTGGTTGTGTGGAAGCTTGCTTTAACGAAGATCAGTATCTGAGGGAATGCTCGCTAACATAAAATCTGCTGTAATAATCCGCACCGAGTAATCCGAGATTAGATTCAGCACTACCGGCACACGTATATTAAAATATTATTGCGAGAGCGACCTTTGTGCGATGTTGGCGCAATGTATTGGAGTTCGCTGCCGCCAGACGCGGCTGCTTCCAATTTCATACGAATCACGATTATATATTTACAGCACGTCTAGAGCGTCATTTTCTTTCTTCTTTCCTTTAATCGTGTTCTGTCTAGTTGGAAATTATGCTGTACTCATAAACATGTCGTAAACATGTGCACTGTGCAGCATGCATGGTGTAACGTACTTCTCTGGTTCGGTGGAAGAAAAAAATGTATGAAATGGCTCGTAACACGTTAATTCCGAATAAACGATTTCTGTCGTTTCTCCTGATCATATACTGCACGGCCTTAAGCTATGATCCCCACAAATTCTCCTTTCTTTTTTTTCTTAATAAATATATCCCCCCCCCCAAAAAATATTCTTTAATGCTTTATGTTGAAGGTACCGTAAAGCAGACTGCACAACCCAGCACAACGAGTTACACATATGACAAGGAACGCTAAATATTTTCAATTTGCCAGTGAAATTGCAGTAAAACGGCTCGTGGCGTTACGTCTTCTGCGGAATATCCGCCAATTTGTCAAGCAACAGTGATCTATGTTCCCGACTGGCTTGTTGTTCATGATGACTACATAGCCGACACGTAGCCGGCTTCTTTTGGTTTAGACACAGTGTTGCCTGTGATTTTCAATCTTAATTTCCTAAAAAGCTACGAGCGCAATTGTGGCCAAAATTGTGACGTACTGTAAGAGGGCTGAGGCAACGCCACCTAGATGCAGAAGGCCTACTTATTGTCTCCTCTCCCTCCTTCGCTACGTGGACATATAAAGTCAGCATTCGTCTGCAACTGCGAATCGCCGTTCTGCGAATTGAAAAACTGGCAAACGATTGCAGCTAACTTGGAACCTGTAGACCTGAATCCGTAGACAAAAAAGTGCTACGCGCTTTCCAAAAAAATCAGTCTTGAGAAGATACGGGACCGTTTCGCGCTTTATGTTAAAAGTTTTCCCATTTAGTACGCGTGGACGTTCAGTCACTATTCGCAGACGACGGTGGTTCGTCTCCATGGCTACGACAGCTGAAAGCTCGTTCGTGATTGGCTACCGCCGTTGAAAACACGATCCTGATTGACTGACTCTTAGCTGTTACGTCGGGTCGACGAGTAAGCAGGCTTCCTATATCTAGGTGGTGTTGGCTCAGGCTATCGAATAGATAAATTTTCTGAGATTGCAGCCGTACTGCCCCAAGCAGCACAATGTACTGAAAGTCGAGTGCAATAGGGGTGGACGGTATGTGTCTTATCAATGTTCTTTAGTTTCACGAGTCTCTTCATTGCCTTCCACCTACCCGTCTACCCCTATTGCACTCGACTTTCAGTACATTTTGCTGCTTGGGGCTCCACAGTACTTTTTTTTAGAGCACGCGCTTTATGTCGGCAAATAAGCTCGAGTGGCGCAAGAGAACGGCGTCTTTTGTGTGTTTTCGCCAAGCTCAACGGTTCCTACAGATTGGGCGCCTACCACCAGTTAGCAGTTACTCTCAGCCTTTTATCTCATACACTAAATCACTCTCACCTCATTCTCATTCCTCCTTTCAGGATTTAATAGGAGTATTCCAGGATACCCAAGGTATACCATGATCGGGGATCCAGCGCAAGGTGTTCATAATATAAGGATAGAGAATGCTACGCTAGAAGACGACGCGGAATACCAGTGCCAGGTAAGCCCTCCCCGTCACATGCTGCGGTCTAATTGCATCGGCGTCCTAATGGCCTAATCGCTGGAGAAATTACTTGCATCTGCCTCCATTATGCGCCTATCGTATAGATCACTTTGAAGCTTACCGATCGCTAACTGCGCAACGCCCACAGCGCAGCAGCGGTGGCGAACTCGTCACCCGGCGGTCCACTGTTACGTGCCCTGTCCTGTCCACCGAATAATCGCACAACCAAAAACGTCGTTATGCAACTGGACGGTGTTAAGTGCGAAAACTATGTTGTATGTGCCTTCGTCTCGAAGCGTTATGCAATTGGTGTTTAAGCGAGAACCCGGCGTGTTCTTATCCCTTTGCGTGTCGCCACTTTAGTTTCTTTCCTGAATCGTCGGCTGCAGTGACCCGTCTGCCGTGTCTTTACGCCCAGGATACTTCGGCACTAAATAGGGGAATTTAGGCCGCATAAAATGAGCACCACAGTGCTGAAGCAGGGTCCTTATGTGACCGAATTGGCGGCAGTCACGAGGGAGAACAGAGCACAGGACACAATGTGTCCTGTGTTTGTAAAGACTATGGGAATGTAGCTGGCTCACGGGAAGTAAGTGCGGGAAACAAAACAAAAAGTAGTTTAACGTACTTCAATATTTTTGTTTCTTGTGCTCTAATGTCTAATTTGTACGTGATTTCGTGCCTATCGGCACCCACTCTTGGTTATATTGCCGGCTACAGATTCAAAAACAGAGTCTCCTTTAAACCATAACAAGATCGGGCCTCCTGTAGGTTCGTTTGTGTGGGTGCGGTACGAACAGCCAACCACAGCATAACTGTGCCTGCTAATTAACTGTGCCTGCGTTAGGTTAGTACTGAACGTTACTACCACCGTGCACTCTCTACAGAGAAGTGACTAAGCTGAATTCCATAATAGCGGACATCGGAAAGGAACGCAGACGCGTGCAGTTTCTGAGGTAAACCCAAGACCCAAAGGATAGGCTGTAATAACATGGGATCGTTGGCTGTTCGCTCCATCGTTGATCCATAGTTGATCGCAGCATACTGCATCACACCATCGTACTAAACTGCTTACATTTCATCCCATTTTAGGTTGGACCAACCAGCGATCACAAAGCCATCCGTGCCGATGCACGTCTCACCGTACTGCGTAAGTACCCTTGCAGATCTGCAGGAACTTTCCACGGTGTTATAACGCGCTTGAGTATGCGTGTACTCGTGCATCTACATTACAATGACTGCACGGGGGGATGCTCTGATGCAGATATCATGGGTACGCTCCGCCTATGCAATCATTCGTCTGTGTGGCGAAGGTGATGTGAGTGATAGGAAACTACGCATGCATGCACAGATGAACAAGTTTATATGTAAAAAAAATTATACATATATATTTGTTTAGAAGCCAAGCGTGTCACATCCCAGCACACACACACACACACACATAAATGTGATGATGATGTGGTGGGTCATTCTCCGCCGTTATAGCGGTACACTGCCCCATTGCGCTTGTGGAAGGGATGAGAAAGTTGTGATGATGGAAAGGTGTCACATCCCAGCAGTGATGTGACGGGATGTGACACGCTTGACTTATAAACACATACCTCACGTGCAGCCACGGAGCATACGCTCATTTCTCTGTTTGTATGTGTATACAGGGTGTTCAAAATTAAGCTTTCACTAGCACTTTATAAACAGGCGAAGAAAAGAAAACTGGTGCTACTTTTTCTGTTCCTTGAGTAAGAAACAGGTGCTACATAATTAGCAGAACCTGCTTACACAAGTAGCGTAAAGTTATCATCCGGTTTCCTGTCATCGCTGTGTTTGCGTAGCGCTCGTGAAAGCTTAATTTTGAACACCCTGTATATATATATATATATATATATATATATACTTGGTGAATGGGGTTCGGACGACCGCGAATATATGTAGCTGAAATGAAAATTGAAACACAGGCTACGAAGGTACGGGAAGTAAGAAAAAAGGGATAATTTATTTACATTTAAGATACTTGGAATGCTAAAAGGGTTGTCGACGTTTCGACAGTGGCACTGTCTTCGTCAGGACTGAGTCCAAGTATCTTAAATGTAAATAAATTATCCCTTTTTTCTTACTTCCCGTACCTTCGTAGTCTGTGTTTCAATTTTCATTTCAGCTATATATATATATATATATATATATATAGCTGAAATGAAAATTGAAACACAGACTACGAAGGTCTGTAGTCTGTAGTCTGTCTAGGTCTGTAGTCTTCGTAGTCTGTGTTTCAATTTTCATTTCAGCTACATATATTCGCGGTCGTCCGAACCCCATTCACCAAGTATATATATATATATATATATATATATATATATATATATATGTACACTGAAAGAAATATGTTCGGGCGACCGCGAAACTAAATAGGTAGTTGAAAAAAATTGGCAGACAACGAAGGTGTAGGAAGTAAGGAATAATGGGGAAGTTATTTATTTACGGGTCGGAAGTTAACGGGTTACTTCGACGTTGCGGCGGAAGCTCCGCCTTCGTCAGGACTTCACTTCAGACAGGAAAGAACAAGACAGAACTAAGGTGTAACAATCACCCCCTTAGTCCATGCCTGTTCTTCCCTATCTTGAGCCTCCTACGAAGGGTTTATGATGCGATGCTGAACTGTTAACGGCGGCATGAATGGAGCGGCCAAACACGAACAAATTTTACGGCTGCTACCAGCTGTTCGGCACTCCAGGAGCCCGATCTTCAACGTGTCGTTATCCCTCTAACGCGCGTTACACGCATAAACTTCGCCCGTGATTCGCCACGACCTCTTGCGCGAGCCAATCAAAACGGCCTTGGAGCGCGCGAACTTTAAATTCAACGATAACGCTTGCTATGTCAGAGCTCAAGATCGGCGTCCAGCTCCAAATTGACCCCTTGGAATACGTGCGAGTCATACATCCGCCTGAAACCAGGAAATATATTTCCGAGGTCAGTCTGGAAGGTTAATAACACCAGGGGCGAATACCCTCAACACCTACCGGCCAGTTTACCCCGAATCTGGTTCGGACACTTTTCCCCCTACAGCTCCGCACTAATAGCAAGCAGCGACATTTGAGGGACATCGCACGAATGTACAAAGGTTGTTTCTTATTCAACGTCCGCCATGAATGAGACACCTGAAAATATCTGCGAAGGTAGATCTGCCAAGGTGAAGCAGATCTCGAGCAAATGGAATGCTTTAGATTGATTGATTTTACCCAATACACGCCTTTGCACAATGCAGTGTTCATGCACTGCAACGCGCTGCCGTCACGTACGTCACCTCTCCTCTGTCTGTTTCCATTGTACGGTTACAAGTTAAGGTGGCGACATTTCGTAAGCGGTTTCGGAAATTAAGGGGGGTGGGTCACATTCCCCCGCCTGGGCACTTTCCCCCGACTTACTCTATTTAATGCTGAAGGAAAGCATCGTCTTTGCAGTCCGAATAAATACGCGCAAAAATACGCTGCGACTGTTTCTTTTAATGTTTCTTTTTTTTCTTTTTTCCTTACACGCTCAATCGTTATTCTCAACACGACTCTAAACTATTGCCGATCACGAGGCTATGGCAATCGCAATCGATTATGGCTTCAACTGGCATGTCAACATCGCAAAAAACTGTGCTGTGTATTCAAAGTCAAAGCGGAAAAAAATAATCGATAAACAAGAAAGCAAAGAACGATAATCAACTAACAAAAAGTGATAAAGCCGACTTGAAAAACGACCGTCATCTCCTAACGCATTTATCGCGAACATGCCAAATCGACAGACCCACCATTTCCTGTTCAAATGCAGGACCAGGGATGGTGAGCGACGAGCATCACCTCGGTCGCAAATGAAATGCACGCCCTCCGATGAGGCACTGAATATGAAAATCTCTACCGCAGGAGTAGGTTTGGGAATGGGAATCGAAAATGCGTTTCTCTGCCTAAGGCGGTTGGTTGGATGGGGGCCGAGAAGACGGCACCGTAGCTATTCACAATGCCGCACGATTTCGAGGCACGTGTCACGCTACTTTACATAAAAGTTGTGAAATTCGCTTCAAAACGAAACTTGCGTCAAAAATATTTCCTTTTGCACACGGCGCTTTTCAACGGCGCAAGGTAGAGACACTGAGTTGCTGAACGTTGTTACCATCGTAAACGTAAGCTATGGAGACATATATAAGTAAACACTCTTTCTGGGTGCGTGCATCCTGAGAGAAGTTCTGCGTTGCTTACCAATGACGACGAAGAGGTTTCCCCGAACCGCTGGAGCGTATGTCTCTTACAACCGTTCTCGAGGTTCTCCGCTAAACCAGTGCTGTCGGCCTCGCTGGCTCCCGGTTATGAGCGTGTTAGCTTCCTGACCCCATAGTCACGCGTGATAAATAGGCTGAGGACGATACAAATTTCGTGGCGTAGTATGAGTTGTCGCACCTCCGTGACCACGCTCACGGTCACAGTTGTCTTTGAACGTAAACCTTCGAACCATAATACCTTTTTCAGAACGGCGCATGCGCACGACCTTAAGGCGCCGGAGAGGGTTATCTCCGTTTTCACTAGATGGCGCAGTATGGCGACGACAGGAGTGGGCACCAGTTGGGAGACCGCGCGAACGTCGCGAGCTCGTCGGTCCCATTCCGGACGGGTTTTGGTCCTTTGTGCTACCCACGTGGATTTGTTTTGGAGCGCGCCGAGCGTGGTTCGCTGGAGAGCCACTAGGATACGACGCGTATGTGAAAAAGGTCCATTACGCTCGTACATATCTGCTCGTTAATATCAAGCAAAATGGTGTATTTTTAGCCTGCTTTGCAGCGATCAATTCTTGAGAAAATCGCTGCAAATTTGGAGTAGAGAAATTCACAGGTAAAATAGGACCCAATCGAAATGATATTCCAGATATATTTTACAAGATATTTTTCTACTATAAGTGCACAGTGGAATGCACTCCAAAGTTTTGCACTATTTCTCTACTAACGGTTTCCTTTTTTTTTGCATGTCGTGTGTGGCAAAAGTGAACCAATTTATAGTCCGCTATGGCCCGCAGCAACGTTATCTTTGAACCGAGACCAAGGATTGCTAAAACTTGAAGTTAACACTCAATTCTAGTTTACGAACGTTAGTTGGTGATGTGATGAATGTTTCAATGAAAATAACTTCCCTTAGTGAAGCAAAGCTAAGCGATAAATTCGAATTAAGGGACTGTTAATCTCGGTTCAAGTATTAACTGGCGTTGAAACCGGGCCTATATCAAACTTGGTACTTCCGTACTTTCACGTTTACAACGTCGCAGTTCCATTTTGACTTCACTTTGTCTGTTCTGTCTACAAAGCTGCGCTAATGTAGACCTGCTCTGTCTATTTTTTCGTTCCAGTTCCCCCAGCGTCTCTGACAATCAAAGACCATCCGAATGGCAGCAGTGTCGAAGTGCGGCAGTCGGAATCTGTGACGCTAACATGTGTTGTAAGCCAAGCCAAGCCTGCTGCACAGCTCAAGTGGTTTCGAAAGAACGTCGAGCTCCGGCCAGGTACGTACATCAAAGCCGCCACGGTTTACCAAAAGCAAAGACGTCATTTCTGTACTAGAGGCACACGTCTCTTTACGGAGAACGTTGTGCGTTCCAAACACATTTCTGCGGCGGAGACCAGACGGTGGACTCTGTTGTCGCGCGACACTTACCTCGAGGTGAAAACGGTTCCCCACCATCTACGTCTTAGCATTGCAGAAACCCCATGCTTTTTGTTCAGGGATCAGGACACACGAACTAAACTATCAAAGCAGCCCCATTTGCAATGTAGAAGCAGATACGACAGAAGCAGATAACGCTACGACAGTACGTCTCTGCGCATGAGAGAAAGAAGAGGTTGTAGAAAGCACGTGACAAAGCGTCTGTCCACTCAGAAAGCAGCAATAAAGGGGCATTCGCAGGCGGGCCACAAGACTATGGTGAAAAAAAAAAAATGAAGCATCGTGGTGGTGGTGGTACCGGTGGTACTGCCGAAAGAGGTCGCCGTTGTCGGCCTCACAGAGGTGGGCAACGTCGTGACTAACGCTCTGGGGGAATGTGCGTCCTGGGCCGACTTCCGAGGGAACTGTGCCGACATATGTCTGACAGCGTCTGAGGAAAACCCGGGAGAATCCTCAGACAGCACAGCCGGCACTGGGATGCCGGCTGTGCTCCCGTGGGCCTCAACTGCAGTTGTGGTGGTGGTGGTGGTGGTGGTGGTGGTGGTGGTGGTGGTGGTGGTGGTGGTGGTGGTGGTGGTGGTGGTGGTGGTGGTGGTGGTGGTGGTGGTGGTGGTGTAACTGCATGCCGTTGCAGTTGCAGTCAATTGCAGTTGTGGTGGTACCTCATTTGAGAGCGATCCAATGAGACAGTTCTACGTGCACGAGGGGGAAGGGAAAAAGCTGAGGGGCTGCGCGGAAGGTTGGCCTACTGTCATAGCGCAATCCTCGTGCCACTCTCAGACGGCGCCAAGCTTATCTGCGATGCACAGTTTTTTTGCGCCTTACTTACATTACTGACCCCCTAATCAGAGTGTGTCAAAAGCAGTACTCCACTTCCTGAGACACACAGAAGTGACAGAATTAATTAACTTATTTTGTCCCCTGCCTTGACGAACTAGCTTGAATCAATGACAAACCACCTAAATGAGTTCTTTTTTTTTTTTTTCCTTTTCCCATGGAATCGTAAGTCGACTTTGCGTTTGAGTGACCTTTCCTCTTTTTTTCGAATAAACACATGTCATCCACTTACCTCTCCTCTCTGCTAATGAAATAACAGTACACATGTAATGGAAACGGGACACTCTCGTGCTCATCGGCACAAACATCGATTAAACATTTATTGCTTCGAATATCTATGCGCCTTTCGAGATCAATATTCTGGGTTGTCGTCGCCGTCATCGTATTTCATTGCACATACTATCATTTATGTAACAACCCTTATCTTCGGGGGTTATGCACGCCGTGCCACATTACTGCCGTTATACAGGAACAAATGTCTTTTACGCTTAGCGCATCACAAGAAACTCTCCCGAATCACATTAATGTCCACCCGGCATATCCGCCCCGTCTGTTTTTCGTCCTCCACCTACGAATTGGCCTTATTTTTTTGTGGTCGCTGAAGGTTAAAAGTTGCGGGCTCAGCCATCGTTTTCCCGCAGGCCTCAGCGTTTTTAAAACGAAAGCGGCCGTCCAGGCGAAATTTTTTTGACAGCGACTTCATGAAGAGGAACTCAATTTGCTAGTGTTGAAAAAAAAATAAAAAACTCCGTACTAAGGAAAAGAAAACAGGCTGAAAATATACTGAGGCTCCAGACCGCTCGCATTATCTTACATGGTTTTTGCGGAGCTGCTGCCGAATGAATGCAGAAATCAAAATCGCTCTGTAGAAAATGTGGCTGAAGAAGAATTTCGTACACGATGAAGGTACTAAAGAATAATACGAATTTAGTAGAAAAAAGACTGAATTTAATAGAGAGAAAGCATCACTGTGTTTTGTAGATTCTGTATGAGAACACGTAGTATGAGAAGAGTTAGGCTTTTGTTCATATGCACGGCATGTTAACTCGTGCTTAGTGGAGTCTCGCTTTGAGAAGTATACAGACGGGACGTTTCTCTTTAGTGCATCATCGATTCGAACTCATTACCTCAAAATCTAACACAAACAATAACACAAAATATGTGTTGACGTGGAGAAATCAATTATTCGGCATTCATTGTAGCTATAGAGACTTGTCTGTCGTTCAAACTCCTTGTTATCTCCAACTTGAAGAATATCACTATTTCACGAGGCAGGTGTCTGATCATGCCCAATGACATCGTAAAGTGACCCCCTCTTGCAGTTTTCTCGATTGCACACCCTTGCGACTTTGGACGAAAGTGATGAGAGGACGAAGCCAGATGTTCACTCGTTTCGTTCCTCTGGTTTACTTCGAGAACTGCGGGGCTCTATAGTGAATAAAATTTTACAGGCGGCATCTATACTCATAGACATGACTAGACCCATGACACCACTCATGGCACTGACGACACGAACACCTCGTATAGGACTGGCGGAAGGCTCCAGACTATCCATTGAAAATACGGCTCCTGCTCGTGTACCGGAAAGGGTCTTCCTTCCTACATTCCTTTCCCTTTCATTTCGTTACTAAGTCTGTTTCAACATAGATATGTTCCATATTTGGTATACTTCTGTATGCCATATTTCACGGCACTGCGAGCTACCATACTCAATCACAGACATTCAGAGCGCCCCAAAGTACAGAACTTCCACGAAACTTTCGACTCCCTATTAGACTCGCGAAAGAACTAATAAATATACAAGTTTCTTCTGTTTTAAGTTAGTCGTTCGGCAGCCCCGGTTGGTTAAAGAAAATAAGGAGCAAACTCTCAGGTATTGGAAATGCCGGTGGAGTCTCGTTTTATAGCTTGCTGAGAGAAGTGATGATATGCGGAGTTGTAATTAGGCGGCGCAACGAGGCGAAGCAAACACTCTCGTCCCCTGCGAATGCTGCTAGCCAATAAGCAATAAAAGATGAGCAGGATGGGAGAGAGAGAGAAGTCGTTAATGGAGGAATATTCCACCCCGAACCGTTCGATGGCTGCATTACGAAACGGCGGCGGCGGCTCCGCATCATGTATGGTATTGTACTCAAAAGGATGGTATTGCACGCAGAATAGAACGGCGAGCATCATCCTAAGTCGATTGGGGATAAATATGGCATATATGGCCAATATATGCGCGTAATGAGCTAAGTATTTAACATTATGTGACTTGAACGCAACTATTTGGAGAATTTGGAGCTCCAGGAAGAAAGATATTTTCTTGCCAAATGTTGCAGACACTCGGAAACCTGTTCTTTTTTTTTTTTTTTTTTTCTGGCAGTAAACTATGCTCGGCCTCCCGCACTCTGTATAGTGTACTATGCGCTGAACGATCTTGCCACAGTTTGCCTACGCTGTATGCCTGACTTGTCATGCGTGCGCGCATGTGTGGTCCGTCCAATTGAGTCACATCTCGCTCATGTAATAACTCACATGTAACGAAGAAGTGTACTGTAACACCTGCGGTGAAACACCGTCTCTCACCACCATCATGTCCGCGTATATGTTGTCATCGATACGTTGAACTAACACAACGTCTTACAACAAACTTGCAGTACATTCGTCATATGTCGGTCGTGAAGTGCCTAGTTGAGAGTGCTGTTCAGCACATTTTATGGTGTTGTACGAACGTCGTATAAAACAAACCTAAACCATAAGCAAAATTTTCCTAATCCTATAAATTTCACGTGCGTGACCAAAAACATATCGTCTACAGCACCTTAACAACAAGTAATGGACCTCTAATCGCCAATCCCTAATTATCATCTTTTGCATTTCCTTAACCTACAGATAACGTACAGTACAGCGTCGAGGATGGAGAAGGAGGCCGCCAGAACGCCATCAGCAGCCTCACGTTGACGCCCCACCCGGACGATAACGGCGTCACGTATTCCTGCGAAGCCATACATTCGTCTTTATCAAGGCCTATCGTCACCTCTGTCAAGCTCGGAGTCTTCTGTAAGTATCCATCTTGTATGCGCGTTGTTATTTTCATCCACAGTTCCATCAACAGTTCCGTGCCCAGTACCGTGACAGCTTTGACAGATACGTATTTCAGGCTAATTAGGGCTCGCCAGCAGGTTTGAAGGGGCAGTCAGGTTTGGACGACGGATTCTCAGTTTACAGTTTTATTCAACTGCAAGTTACGTCACAAATGCAAGATTTCATCCAGAAGAGTTACCGTAAAGTTTCACGCGTATTAGCCGCGGCTTATGCCCGATTTTTTTTTTTTCTCACGGGCGCACTGCGGTTTATCTACCGGTGCGGCTTATCTGATGACTTGAACAACAACAACTTTATTTTCGACCTTGGAGAGTGGGGAGTTTCATCGCCACAGGCGATACTCTACCCCATTGCTGGATGGAATGGGGGGAATAAAATAACGAGCCCCTTCACAATAACGATCGAAGTCCGATGGTGTCCAGAAATGTCAGAAGAGCTTTGAGCGCAGAGCGTTGCTGGGCTGGATTGGGCCAGAGACCAAGCAATTTCGAGAGGGAGAAAGGGCGAGAGTCCACCTGACGAAGAGACTCGGAGAGTGTGGTTCGGGAAGGTTCGTAGTGAGGGCAATGAAGAAGAATGTGCTCCAGATCCTCAAGAGCACCACAGTGGCAGCAGGTGGGAGAGTCAACTTGCCTCAAGCGGTAACGCCACTGAGCTGTAAAGGCCACATCGAGGCGCATTCGGTGGATTAAGGCAGCGTCTTGACGAGAGGTGTTTCGTGGCATGCGGAAAGCGAAGGTGGGATCAACTCTGTTCAACATAGAGGGGGGAAGAAGAGTCAACTTGCCTCAAGCGGTAACGCCACTGAGCTGTAAAGGCCACATCGAGGCGCATTCGGTGGATTAATGCAGCATCTTGACGAGAGGTGTTTCGTGGCATGCGGAAAGCGAGCGCGGGATCAACTCTGTTCAACATAGAGGGGGGAAGAATGTCGGTTGTCCGTTGGCGGGAAGCCAGGGGTGTCACTAGGCGTCGCAGACACCTAGCTGATAACTTGTTTTTCTGGTATTTTCCCCATACGCCGGCTTTAACGAAAGGGCCGGCAGTGCCTCTGGAACAGCACTGCCCTGCCGATGCACGAACAGTGCGGAACGGGGACGTGTCCACATTCGAGTAGATTGATCCTCCTGGTGCATTCCCCCAAGCAGCTTTAACGAAACTGGTGACAACGATTCGCGTCTTCTGGAATACCACTGACCCATCAATACACGAAAAACGCCCAACCAGGGCACAATCCGACCTTGGTAGAACTCTAGAACTGACCTCATTTCTTGTACACTATGCAGATCCCGGAGTATGGACTACAGGGTTTATGACCTTCACAATGGTCTCCTTTGTCACACAAATCAGTCGTCTCGTACTGCCCGCGGCTTACCTGCAAGAAAATTTTCAAAATCTTACTAAAAACGCGTCCTGCGGCTTATCTGCGGTGCGCCTTATACGCGTGAAATTACGGTACATGGTTTTGTAGATGAAAAAGAATAGCGAACATCGGATTTCCGTTTTACCGCGGCGCAGGCAGGTATACAGCATCTTGGCTTGCTTACTACCAAGACACGTTTGGGTGTTCACCCGAACAGATCGCCATGACTCCCAGTATGGGACACTGCAACATCGCGTTGACGGTTTCGGAATTAAACTCAACAACACCGAAACATTTCACAGGATTATCACCCGCAAATTTATGACAAACCGTCACATTCTGTCCAAAAATACCCGCTGGATAAGATTGACTGTACTTCGACGTTCAGTGTTCATGAAAACCGTCAAGGGCCCTAATGCCAACTATAAGGTCCGGTTTCACCAACGCTGGTTAACTTTGAACCGAGATCAAGGGTCGCTAAACCTTAAGTTAACACTCAAATATTTTTTTTTCCTGCAACCGTTAGTTGGTGACGTAATGTTTCAGTGACAATAACTCCCTTTAGTGAAGTAGAGCTAAGCGTTAAATTCAAATTAAGGGACCGTTAACCTCCGCTCAAATGTTCATTGGCGTTGGTGTAAAACTGCCTAACGATGCCAAATCTCCCGCACGCGAATTTTAACCCGAAATATTAAAACATGGCAGTCGTCGAAAGGGCTCAGTATCTCATTCCCCACATCATCACCAACAGTGGGGTATCGCCCAGAGCGATGAAACTCCCCATTCATCATCTCGCAATAAAATTGTTGCGGTTGTTGGCAGTCGTCGAGGAAAGCCAGACAGCTGCGGGAATCGAACCACGCACCTCTCGATTGCGGATGGAGTCCGCTACCCACTTCGCTACGCTATCACGGCTTACCAACGACTTCCCAAGGGGCCTCGTTCAACGAACGGGGGCCCCTTGAGGCTTGTGTTGTGCACGTCTGTTTGCGTGTTCCCGCACCAGAACAATTACTTTCTATTTATTTAATTAATTTTTATTTAATTCCGCGTTAGCGCCGTGAAGCAACTCGGGCTATGAGCGGCGTGCAGACGTGGAGAGATGGAGAGAGAGCAGCAGGAAGGAGTGGGGGACAGGGGGGGGAGGGTTAGTAAGCGTCCTGGGCTGACCTCAGGGGGAACTGTGCCGGCATTCGTCTCGAAAGTCTTCGGAAAACCCAGGCTAAACCTCAGACAGCACAGTCGGTGACAGGATTCGAACCTGTGTCACCTTACAGTCTCGGCGTGGAAGGCGATCATCCTCACCGCTATGCCACGGGAGCTGGTCCACAATTACTCTCCATCATGAACCTCAACATGTTCTGCCCTCCCCGTACCTCGAGTCCGGTCCTCTTTTAGTTGCTCGTCCGCTTTAGCGTTCTTTCACTGTATTATATATCTGGAAAGCCCGAAACTTTAAGCCCTGGATTGCGATCCACACACATGTCGGTAAGCAAAGCAATCTCAACTTAAAGCCTCACGTGTAGAGAGAAACAGAGAGAGAGCACATGTGGAGCTCAATTCCGATAACGTTAGTGGATGTTTTAATGAGGCGGATTTTTACGCAGGCAGTTAGCGAATTCCAGGCTACCTTGCCCGCGAAAGCCCATTCCAACTGCTTATTGTCCTCGCGCAATATTCGTTAGTTCTTATTCTTCGCCTGCGGGGAATCTTGATTGCCCAGACGCGCTTTCACATCACTCTAAGGATTTCTTCGACGTACCTCTATTGGACGAGGAGCAAACGCTTTTACAAGATGCATGAAAAGCTTCTGGAAAAAGATAAATTAATTATTGATTGCGTCGGCAGAGGGAAAGCAGGTCATCCATTCTTATCCCAGCTTACAGCCGTTCCCAAAGATGGCTAGTTTTTCTAGTTTATTTCTCCTCCTTTCTTTGGTAGCCATGTTATAGCGTGTGACAAACAAGCAAAAGAAACACAAATCATACCCTTAAAACAAAACTTTGGCCAACAAACAAAACTTTATGAAGAAATACTGCGAAACGTTGATCATACCCCCGCTACTCTCATTTATTTCAACACCATGCAATGTCTGCATACTGCCTGCATTTGCTCTGCGTTATCTTTAATCTACTTCACGTAGTGCTTCTCACTCCACTTAAGGATGACGCGAAATGAAACAGCAGCTACGCTTCACTTAAGGATCAAAGTTTCGCAACGTTTCTCTTCGCTTTCGCAACGTTTCTCTCTTTCTTCTTTTTACGTGAGCTTATCAGAGGTCGAGGTAACTCGTTAGTGTAACTGTGTTCCTTTTTTTTTTTGGTAACTTATAACTTAACCCGGTACTTTTGCGCCGTGGTAACTTTCAGAGGAACTCGTTTCTTTTTCAGGTAACTTTGCCAAAGTAACTTAAGCTAAGTTCCAATTTACTTTTAATTCGCTTTTCACTCACGTCCACTTATTTTCTTGCTTTCTCTCCGGTGCTTTCCATGGCATTTTATGCCACAAAACGTGATATTCAATCAATGACAGTATTATATTCAGCAAGTAAGAACCGCTGCCATTGAAATGAAGCTGGACCATTGTGCGCCCACAGGGACTAAGATGCAAAGCGTTCGAACTGTTGGACGTAAACGAAAACGATCTAAGCGTATGTCACTCCTCCGCAAGCAGGTCAAGGTCTAACTGAACTGCTCACGCGCGCTGCACCTGTGTAGCGCTATTTTGTGTCCGAAGTAACTTGGAAGTAAGTCGTTCTTTTTTTTTTTTTATGTAACTCCGTAACTGCGAGTTACAATTCAGGCTGAAGAACTTCGTTATTAACTTAGTTACATTTTTCACACGGTAACTTACCTCGTAACGATTTGTTTTTGACGGGTAACTTCTCGATCTATGGAGCTTATAGGGAACGAGCGGATATCCGCCCGCGAACTGTTTCGGAACAACGGATGAAGTCGCGAAGAAAAGCACATATCCACCAGTATGATGACCGGTCTAATGGCGGTATGATGGCCCGTTTCCAACATATCATGATTTTCATCAGCCTGATAAGGTAATTGAACGCAAAAATTCGGAATGACAGCGAGTAATACGGGGTCTAAAGAGCACTTGCAAACAGGCGTTTTGCAGAAAGTTCGTTAAGCGCTTGGTCACATGAAGAAGTGGTACTGAACACTCATCTGATCCACCATACGTCAGATCAGGGTGGGTTGGGGTGAAGTGGGGTAGGGTGGGGCGGAATCTATTTATTTTGGCAGGCAAAGTCAGCCAGAAAAGAGGGCTTGCTATTCCTTTCGTGTGTACGCGTGGATGTTAGCATGGATTGAACCCAACTCTGCAGACAACCGAGTTAATTTGCACCGCTGAGACGACTAGAGACAGAAACGAACGAAATTGTTGAGCTTGTGTCGCGTGTAGGGAAGGAATACAGAACGGAAGACACCAGAGAAATGGGGACATGTGCGCGAGGAACAATTCGTCGGAGCTTCAAACGCTTGCCTTTTTCTCCCCATTCTTTTCTTTCTTTTTTTGTCACATCTACGCGAAGAAAAATGAGACGATCGTCCTCCGACCCATTTGCACTTGGGATTCTGAAGGAAAGGCTTTGTGAAACAAATAGTCCTCGTATGTATCGAGGATTTGCGCCACTTTGGGGAGACGCTTAAGGGTTTCTGTTCAATAAAATTATGTTTCTGCAAAGAATTTGAATCATACATAGGATATAGTGTGTGGGGTGTTAGTGCTTCAATCCTGATTCCTCGCGAAGGTAAGACACTCACGCCATATTGAATGATAGGCACGATTAGTGTCACTGAATAGGTTTCAATAGCACACTTGCGACAGGACGCTCCAATGTTTTGAAATGCGGTGCGCACGTAACGGCGAGTAGTGGCATTGACACAAATAAGGTATGGGTTTAGTACTCCTTCCATTTTCAACTATAGGCGCGAACGCAGTTCAAACGGTCCCGATTGGGTTGACGATTTACGATCGCGATTTTAAAAAAATTAGAAACTTGGTCGCGCCGCTGAGCCCACGTCAGGCTGCATTCATTGGGCGAGCGTTTGCCAACAGTGACACAAGCAACAACTAACATCCCTCTATGAGGTTGTCGACCTATCGACTTATCTTTCATTCGTCGCATGGTTCCACAACTTCGTTCGCTTTTAGTTTCGCTTTCCTGTTACGTTTTTTTTTTTTTTTTTTTTTTTTGCAGAACGAAGAACGTTTTTGCGGACTGACAGCACTTTCAGACGTTCAGAATAACCAGTTGCACGTCACTTACAGACGATAACATTAGCTCTCTACTTTTGCCTGATCGTGGAAAAGAAAACTCGTAGGCATTTTCGAAAACAAACGATATCCAGCGCAATATAAAGTACCGAGCAAGATAAACAAAGGAACTCTGCCAGTCGCGGACGACTCAGACCAAACAAGTACAGCAGCGCACAGGGGAGGCATTGCGTGCTTTTGTCTGGAGTTTCTGCGCAATTTGTCGTGGCCGAGCGGACCGCATCATCCGCTTCGACGCCTCTACAATTGGACGCCAGCTATTTGTTGGTAGTTGGAAGGGCCAAAAAGACAAGGAAACTCTGTAAATGATGTTGCCATCTATATTCCAGATCAAAAAGGACGACCCTGCTGCAAGTTCGAGATATTTCAAAAGGACGTGATCCGATTACAGTATCCGAGGGGGTCGAGATAAGATGAAGGGTCGATTTGAAAAATGCATGACCAAAGATTCCCCAGGTCGCCACGGGAAAATAAAGAAGCCGGGAATGCGCCGACTCGACGAAATATGACGAGTAGGCACCGAACTGACTTTCCACGATAGGGAACGGGAAGAGGTATGGCAGTAAGGAAAGAGAGAGAAAAAAAAATGACCCGTGGCGAACCGCAGCGGAAGATTGAACGGCTCTCGGGGGCCACGGGTGGTTGTCGAAGCGGAAAAATGAGACAACGAATGCGAATTGTCGTAGTGGGATCAGGATTTTATTACGTCACGCTTCAAAAGGGGCCGAAGTGTGCGTGCACTTGCGGGAAGAAAGTTAGCGAAGTGCAAAAAAAAAATAAAAAAAAAATAAGCCGGACTCAGCACGAAGCTAGGAAACGACACCTATGGTTGTTTCAGAGGAGCTGTATACAGGGTGTCCCAGCATACGTGTCATTCAATTATATAATGAAACAAAACTGCGCCACCTAGAATCACGTGGTCAATGGCATTTGTTCTTACTAGGTTTTTGCCACCTCCTGATGTGAATGCCATCTAACGTAAGTTTTTACGTCGGTTCTTACAAACTGAACTCGGAAATTATCCAAGTAATGGTCGCTTCTTTACCACGCGTGCCGAATTTACTCGAGTTCATGATAATTGTCTCGGGTATTGAGACCCTATCCAATCGAAAAAATAAAAAAATAAAAATAGCCAAACATTATGCGTTTCGGAGTGCTCAGAGGGCTAGGGCTCTACCACTTTTTGCGCATCCTCGTTTTCAGTCCGACCGAAAGGAGGTTGCTAAATCCAGCATACACGGGGATAGTAGAAAAAGTGAGTTCTTGAAGTGGGGAGAGGGAAGGCATGATCCCAGCGGAAGCCGGGTGCGATAAGGCATGTCTGTCTTATCTCTTTCTACTATCCCCGTGTCGGATCGGTTTCGCTACCTCCTTTCGTCGGACTGAAAACGAGGATGCGCAAAAAGTGGTAGAGCCCTAGGCTCTGAGCGCTCCGAAACGCATGATGTTTGGCTATTTTTTCCCGATGTGATAGCGCCTCAATATCCGTGTCAATTATCAGGAAATTGAGTAAGTCGTGGTGGCGCTTCACACTGATGAGGCAAAAAAATGACCTATATTTTGCAAACTTCAGAGTACAGTTTGTAAAACCTGACATAATTAAACTTAAATGGGATGGCATTTACTTCAGGAGGTGGCAAAAACCTAATAAGAACAAATGCCGTTGACCGCGTGGTTGTAAGTTGCGTAGCTCTTTTGTTTTTTGTTTTTTTTAAATTTAATGCCACGCTCTCTTGGACACCCTGTATATAGCCTATACAATGCATATGTAGTATTTTCTTTCTTTCTTCTTAATAAACGTATCCCCCCCCCCCCCCCCGATACAGTGCCTCAAACGATTGAAGCATCGTGCTCATTCGTATATTCGCCTTTTTTGCATGTCTTGCGACTAACCTGTCCTCTTCTCAAATAGATGCGACCAAAATTATAGAGCAGGGTTTAATAAAAATAATTCATAAGAACCACTCGGAATATAAAGCTGAAGTTTCATTAAAGGGGTTGCGACAGGTCTTCCCGGGTTCTCTCAGATAAACGTAAAATACGATTCTTTGAATCGATGTGAACCTGCATGGGAAGTTTCACAGCGCAGATGGTAATACGAACGGAGAAAATGGGCACCGCAAACTCATGCGGCTCTGACATCACAGCCCTCGCCGCCGCCAGTGAGGCAGCGCAAGAGAAATCACGTGCGTAAGGCTGCCAATGGGAATGGACACAGCTCTGAGCTCTGTGACGTCTGCGCTTTGCTCGGGAGTGTGCTCGAGGGCTTGTATCACGCTAAGTACCACACGTAGAAGAATGATTCTTTTTTCCTCAGTATTCTGGCGTGCAGTACAATGGTTCCACGACGTAATGAGCCACATCTATGAAAGTGTCCCAACCCATTTAACGCTTTCTCTCTCCCTCTCTTTAATCCTTTTGCTTCCTTCCAGGCTACTGATACTGCACAGGTTTTCAGCGAGGCTCCTCCCCAATCTAGAATCGCATTGGCTCGCGATTAATGAAAATTACGTTAGCAGGGTACAGAAAAAGAGCAGTGTCTACAGTACTCGTTTTTTCCGGCTTTAATCCCGTTGTTCTATTTAGACCGTGAGCAGGGCTGGGTAAGAGCCCCGCAAGCCTCCGGCAGTATATTTTCTCCTCAACAAAGCTAAACAAGCAAAGCGCTCTCGCAACCGCACATATTAGAAGGCGAGCCAAATGAGATTCGGAAAGCGAACCGTTATCAGTAAACTAGGCGTAATTACATCCATTTGTTTATCTCCTTCCCTCCCTTTACATTACCTCGCTGTTCCTTTGGACCACGTGTAAGCGACAATAAATCCCGTTCGTTTGCAGTTCCGCCGGGACCTCCAGAGATTCACGGCTACACGGAGGGTGAAACGATCCGCATGGGCGATACGACGACGCTCCGGTGCATTTCAAGGGGCGGAAACCCCCTGGCACAACTCGTCTGGTACAGGAACAACGAAGAGCGCTCCGTGGACAGTTCTTACACCACCAGCGGCAGGGAATCCATCAATACGCTCACGTTCGTGGCCAACTCCTCCGACAACAACGCGGTGTACCGCTGCGTCGCCTCCAACGTCGTCTCTCCGGAACCTATGGCTGCCTCCGTCAAGCTTACCGTGCAGTGTAAGTGCGGAATTGTGTATTGTTGAAGTCCATGTAGAAGAGTTTTAAGACAGTGAATGTAGCTCTTTGCGTTTGCAAGCGCCATTGTAGCGGCAGAGTTATGTGAATCGTGCGATGTAATTATTTGAAGATGAGCCTCGGAGTGCAATGCGTTCATACGATGCGATAGCTAGCTTGGAAGCGAACAAAGTGTACTACAGTTCAGCGTGCTTGCACACAGAATACCAGAAGATTACGCGGTGGTAACTGAGTTCTGTGGCATCCGTTTCACGTAGGGATTTTCAAGTTGGGCAATTTTTTTTTCCTGGCTCGTGGTTTATGCGCGAACGAAACCGCCCACTGATGCTATCCCTCTTCTCTGCTTCTCAAAAAGCGCGCCAATGCTGAGCGATTTGTCATTAGTCTCCCCAAACGATCCCCCGCGATGATTGGGCGAATCGTTTGAGGAGACCAATGACAAGCCGCTTCGCATTCGCCTGCTTCTTCAGAAGGAAGGAGGCGAAAAACGTGAACTGCGGTTTCGTTCGCGCACAAATCGCGAACGACAGAACGGATGTGACCCGTTCCTTTTGTATTACTGTCAAGGTAACGCCATCTTTCACTCTGCGAGGAGGAATTTTTTTTCACTTTAGTGCCCCTTTAGAGGTACATCTTACTTCAGTTCCATGTCTGTGTCTAATGCCTGCTTTGTTAAGTATGAACTCGCACTATGAGCGGAACGTCCTCCACCTGTAAACTGAAACAACATGGATCGAAAACATCATAATACAACTGAAAAAAAAGAAAAAGCACACGTTTCCATCTTACAACTAAGCGAAAGAAAAAGGAGAAAAAACTCCTACCCCTAACCCGCATCTGATTTTCTGATTGTGACTGACTAACTGCCGGACCTGTTTCTTTTTTCCCCTCCTAGTTGCTCCTTCCAAGGTGACCGTCCGAGGCCCCAAGGAGGCGAAAGCTGGCGACCAGATCACCATGCGCTGTAAGACGGAGCGCAGTAACCCCGCTGCACAGGTGTCCTGGGTGGTCGACGGCCGACCGTTCACTTCAGTTTCAACGGTAACAGCAGATCCTAAAGGAGGCTGGGTAACCAGTTCCAACATCACCGTCAACATCACCGGACAGGTACGACCACTGACTTACAACTTTTTTTTTTCTTCCGCAGAGATTACACGCAGCTTTGCGCCCTGAAGCCGCGATATGCAGTCACGCGATAGCCGCGATAGTCAGTCTTGAAGTCAGTTGAGTTTAATGCATCGATGACGTAAGAAACGTTGTGGTAAAAACAAAAACAAAAAAAACAGATATGGTGGGACGACATCAGACACGTATTACCCATGTCGCACGGGCAGCGCTATCGGCGGTTACATGTAATCGCGGTTTGCCGCAGTCACACAGGCGACCAAACGGAGGTTACGCCGCTAATCGCGGGTATTCGCGTTTTTCGCCAAATCGACGCCGCACAGCGGTGAAACTCGGGACTAGCCAAACCAGGTACACCCGGCCTACACCGCGTACACTTGCGGAGAAGTTGCTGCTTTTCGCATGAATCGCTGAGCTGCACCCGTGTTTTGCTGTTGAAATCGTGGATCAAGTAAACATTGCACACAACGACCAGCAAAGTAAACCAAACTGGTATTGTTCTGTGTCACAATGCGACTCTGCGCGCCGAGGGGATAGCCAGTTTGTCTTTCCGCGTTTTCTTCTTTCCGCACATAGAATACCGCCTACTTCGACTCATCCTCGGAAGAAATGGATTGAGCGACTCAAAATCAGCAAACCTGTTACATCAGCAATGCTTGTGTGTGTCTGGCACAGCTCTTGGAGCGGTACCGCCTACATATCTGATGAACGTTCTTTCTTTCTTATTTTATTATTATAATTTTTTTCTGAAGCACACTTCTGTTCAACTCACGTCAGGAAGGGAAGCAAGAACTTGTCTAGACAAGACAGAACAAGTTTGTTTCAAACTTCAACAGCCATTATGTGTAAGAAAGCGCAAGAGATAACGTAAAAATGTATACCAAGTCAGTTTTGTAACTCTGCATTTGAATCAGCTCGTCAAATCACTTGGGAAAGAATGCAGAAAGAATGCGACGTTTCGTTAAGGTTTCCCAAAAACATGCGCACCAGTGACACACGGATGTCGCAACATTACCGTGTAACTTGTGAACTACATTCGTACACGCGCTACACACTTAGAAGATGTTAGCTGTAAGAGAACTGCAGCACAGATGTCGTGTGCTTGCATGTCTCTCACATTCCTGCAGCGCAGGACACTCGCTGACTCCTATTTCGGCCTCGCAACCGGTAAACATGAAATTGACCTTCACGAAAGGTGGTTGATCCAAACACGACGGAACTTCGCAAATAATACGCGACAACTATAGCCTTCTCTTTGGACAACCGGGTTACGCCTGCCAGAAGTATATGCGCAGCATTTAATACCCGTTCGCCTTCAACGCATCGGGAATTAACATTGCAGTTCAGAAATCTCAAAATCGAAACTAAGCGGCAACCTGGATTCGTCCGCCATGTTGGAGTTCAGATGCGCCACCTACAGGTCATGGAAAACGCGAATGGGAAACCGAGCTTGGCTACCTCGGTTTCGCGAGGTAACCGAGGAAGTGGACGGTTACTTTAACCGCCGTTAGCGCTGCCGTGTGACATTGCCCGCAAATAATCATGTTCGTACGGTGTATTTAATGACTGTTAAGCTTTTTAATTACCATTATGCGCTTTTCTTCTCATGATATATACGACATTATACAACGTAATCAGAATATACCTGGCGCTTGTGTCGCAATCACGTGGTCACTGCTAACATGCGACAAAGTGCCGTGTGACAGCAACAAACCGTGGTTCACGATAACCGCGGTTTGGTCGGCTAGTGCTGGTTAAGTGTAACCGCGATTAAGACTGGCCGTGTCACAAGGGTACCAGACAGCATTTAGAAAAACCAACAACCCAGGAGCTGAGGTGACTGAAGGTAAATTTTCTTCGCCTTTACGCAAACCTATTTTAAATTCGAAAGAAGGTCATCTGCTTATTAGTGGTGTTTGCTTCGTTCCATTTCTAAGTCCGCAAAAGCATTGCTGCGATTCACGCGTGATGAGGAACGCGGTGTTAAGTACGATATAGGCACTGCTAACGACGAGAGCATATTATTTTCCACACAACCCACCTATACTCCTTTGCAGTCGCTGTCACTTCCACGCCGGTCCAACGATCCGTCTTCCGCGTTCCAGAGGGATGCTATAAGCTATGCCCGTTTTGCATTTCACGTGTCCACCTTTATGATTGATTTGGCATTTTGCGGAATTTTTACCTGTCTGCTGTCTAAGACTGCTTTCGTATCGAAGTTTCTTGCAAGCCACCTTTATACTTAGTGATAGTGATACGCATGGAGTCTCAGATTGGTCGCAAAGCTCCTCTGAGTTAGAATTGCGCGAATACGCCTCTCTGTCCACGGCCGAGCGGAAGGAGTCCCGCGTAAGCCGAGCGCGTCAGTAACAGTCACGTGACCGGAGCTCTGTCGGATCTTACTACCGCTGACAGTGTAGACCACAGCGCTGCGAATCAGAGGCAAACGCTAGAAAAGAACCATCCGACTGTAATCAGAGCGCTCCATTTCCACCAGCCGACAACAGAGCGTCTCGCCAGGGCGCTCAGAGGTAAGGGTCCGCTCTCAGAAGTGACCAGTTGTAGATACAATTAGTGATCCCCTGTATGATAACGAATAAGTAGCGGTTTGCGTTTACTAGTGGTGTAGCACCATCACATTTCCTCGTGTTTTATGGAGGGTTAAGATCTCTAAACAACATCGCTCATAAACGATATTACAACTTTACATAACCTGCGTAAAGGAGCAACGTGTCACTATCGTACTTAAACAAAATCGAGGACTTCCTGATGTGAAAAACAGTTTTTCATGTTTTTTAATCATGATGCATCATTATACCCAATATTTAGCCACACGTGCAGCCACTTCCCCAGTTCGCTGTCATAACCCTAGCGCAATAAGTTGTGAACAACATTACCCAGTCGCTATATCCCAAGTCATAATCCACGCTACCATAATCCCCACAACTTTCAGAAACAACAGCTATGTCTCATCTACTCCCAATAAACCATCATCGCCCCACAGCCATTCACAACGCACGCGCAACGATCCCCAAATGCGCTCACCACTGCTGACTTCTCACTAAAAACCTCGTCACCGACAGAAGGAGTATGAACCGCAGAAGAAATTTCTCAACATTAACCCACACGTTTCCGTAAATGATGCATTCCCTTATAGTTTAATCGCCGCCTGTAGAATCCTCTCCAACACATGTGTGCTCATTGGTTGAGAGAGGAAGCATCCAATACATTCAACGTAACGGGCCGTTACCCCGAGTGGAAGTATCCACGCAGCCTCAACTAAATGCACTGGTGCGACGGCCTCTTTACGACCTCAAACCGTTAAGAGACAACCCCATAACTTGCACGTGGATGCATATAATGCCACTCTTTCGCAAGCAATATGCATCTAAACATTATGAACGTAAGTACGATCATATATTAGAGGAGAGCGTTTATCTCTTAGCAAAGCAAACTGCGCTGTGCATGCATTGCTTGCGAGTGGTGGAGGCTACGAAGAAAAATATGTTTACTTCTGGAGCTGAAGTTTGGTTTGGGTTGTGCGCCCGTGCAATGAAAGCAGACGGCGACGGTAGTAGGCGTGGGCGCGGAAAGTTCGCAGTTTCGAGTGCCGGCAGGTTCGCGGTGATAGGTCGCGCTGGAGGACTGCGCCAAGTTGTTCTTGCACTTTCTGTTTGTAGATGTTAGAGGTTCGCATATCCTCCATCTGACTTGGAAAAGATGGTTCTAGAAGGTGGTATTGCGCCGTACTATTTGCTTTGTGAATTTGTGGTTTCTTATACAGGGTGGTCCACCAACCATGACAGAAATTCATAGTAAAAAAATGGAAGCCCCCGAGAGACATGCGGTCAAGGGATTTTTTTCTGCCAATAACTTTTGCTACATATTAGCAACATTTTTATTTCATTTCGCCACACGAGGGGGGAAACGGTTACAAGCATTACCCACGGAACAAACACGCGCGGTGAGTGCGGGAATCAGAGCTATCTTATCAAAAATGAGGTCACCCGACGGCTTGTAACCCTTTCCCCCTCGTGTGGCGTGCCAATGTAACCTCCTTTCTTCGCAGCTTTGCGCTCAAGCTACGAGCCGTCAAAAAAGAGGCGGAGCCAAGGGCTCATTTCCACGGATTTTCGGCGAATTTATTTCGGCAATTACTATTGCATTACGAGTGGGATTATGTGCTATACTGAGTAAAATGACCACGAGGAACCCATTTCCGCAAAGAAAACGTTAGGTTGCCTTGGGAAATATCGGAGTTCAATTCAAGAAATTAACTTTCCGTCAATTGAAATGAAATAAAAATGTCACCAATATGTGGCAAAAGTTATTGGCAGAAAAAAATCCGTTGACCGCATGTCTCTCCGGGACCTACGTTTTTTACTATCAATTTCTATCATGGTTGGTGCACCACCCTGTATATGCACACCTTGTCGGGGATCTTTTTCGTGTCTCAGCCGGCTGAAATACTAGCAAGCACTAGCTGTACTTGCGATGCAAGTAAGGTAAAGGACTGAACGCTTCCCGCGCAAGAATGAAATACTGGAGAAACCTTAACGGTAGTCTAATCACGCGCACCCAGGACGTGTTCTGCACTGCGATTAGAAGTAACTTTCTTTTCTTCTTTTTTAGCTTCTTTCACTTGATGTTCAATCTATGAATTTTTACTCCATAGTCGAACGCAGAAACGATGAAACTCGGACGGATAAAACAAAAACTACCTAGTCCGTCTGTACACGTCGCTTGTGCTGAGAATATCAAAGCAGAAATAGCGACTAGCAGTAGTGAAAGTGCGCTCGTGGAAGAACCTCTATAAAAGGAACACCACACAGGGACTTGGATACCAAGGAGGGGGGGGAGAGAGAACAACCTGGGGGCAAGAAAAAATAATAATAAAGGTATCCGTTAACGTTTCAAGCACTTGCTCTTCATCGGAACCGAGGAAAAATGAATCACAGACAGCAAGAGTGGCAAGCACGCCGCCCAGCGTCAAGGTGGGCACGAGAAGCAACTCTCCAACCGCTTTTGCGTGGGGTCCTCTATTTCTCACTCACAGGACAAGTGGCAAATGCGTGCCATCAAGTACAAAACCAGCTTCAAGCCGTGCTAAAGCGCCACTGAGTAGCGAGCAAGCTGTGTATACCCAAGTGGAGGCCCGACGAGATCAGACGAATCGCGAGTATTGACACGCCTTTTACGTTGAGAATCGCGCGCAGATATCCTTACATGGGAGCCTTTATTTTCCTTCAGCTCTTCCTTCTTTGCGAGTGATCGCATCCCATCTACCATTGTCTGTCTAAAGTATGAAGAGAATACACCGAGAATTGTTTTCCCTCGCGCGTCGCTGAACTCTTTAGGCTCAAACAGTCGCTGATCCTCGTGCTCCATTAAAAAGCCATCAGCGACGTCGAGAGAGAACAAATCCCCAGAGCGCGCGCGCGAATGCCCATTGCCAAAGTATCTGCCCCCTCAAAGTGTCTCCCTTCCTCCCTCCCTCCCTGTTTTGCGGCCCATTGCAACGCCTTCTAAAGGACGTCATTGAACGTGATTACAACGGGAACTAAAACCTCGAGGTTGCCGAATTCCATTCTAAGCAGCATCTACTTGAGTTATAACGAGTCACACTGAGTTAGCAGTCTGCGATTATGGGATCGTAAAGATGCACAATTTGCTTGATACGCCGTCTATTGCCGTTCTTTTCTTTCTTGCGGGGTGTGACACAATCTATTTGTGTTTTTTCGTATAATGTGACGTCGTTAACACTATCCACCCTTTTCGTTCAACACTCGTGTGTTCCTGTATTGATCTTCTGAACACAATCACCTAGACAGTGCTGCAGAGCGTGGAATTGAGAACAAGAAGAAAAAAAAGAAGAGCACTCACCTCAGTGAAACTTGTGTATCACACACCTTTTATACGAAAGCGTAACGGACTTCTTTTTTTCTCTCGTTAATTGACTCGAGCATAACACTTATACCGCTAGGAGAGATGGTTTATTACAAAATTGTTTCAAATTCGAAAGTAGTGGCAAAAATGCGACGTGTTCTGCATTATTATGGTGAGAATTGCTGGCTCTGCGTCGACAACTATGATGATGATTGACGGGCATGTTTGAAGAAAAAAATGTTTTAAGCAAGACGGCGAACTCGTCACACTATTCTCACGGCTTGTCACGCGTTCAGCCGCATGTCTCGCTGTCTTCCGTACCAATGCGCTGCGCCTCTCTTATATACTCGCGCTGCGGTACAAAATCATTGGCGTTCCAAATGGAAACGACGTCCTATTCCAACGAAAATTCATCCGGAAAACGAAGGCCGCCTACGTAATCCCTGACCAGGGACTGCCTGTCGCATTACGATCACCTCCACCGGCCATCACGAACACTAGCCGCACTGCTGGAAGGCTTGTTAATTTGCTTTGGCGCATGTTCACCCGAGCTCCTAATGGAATTTCTCTCTTTGGCAGAGCAAGATCCGCCCGTAGAGGCATGCGTCTTATTCGATATCGGTACTCATATTTTCAGACCTCATTGTAGCACGTCTAGGACCAGGTACCGTAATCATCGAGCTGCCGGGCAAAAGTATACTATATATATATACGTATATGTATAAGTATACTAAAAGTATACTTCAATTGCTGTACGTTGTTCTTGGAAGCGGTTCCCAATGAAAAATCTGCCGTTTGGCGAAACACGAGAAATGTGAAGTTGGTTTCTCCTTTTATACGGCCTTTATTAGGTGAAGCACGCTTTACAGGAGCCACTTTTTTTGGGTTCGGTTGTCACGCAGTGCTAGCCTCGCCTTGAAATAAAATATATTTTAAAAAATCACAGCAATGCGTCGTTCGGTCTTTCCGTTTCATCATCCGCAATCATCTGTTGTCGCACCAATATTGTGAATATACGTATGCGAATATTTTACGTGTTGACCTCTCAGTGTCGCGCTTAAAGCATTTCGGGCTCTGCGAAGGCTCCCGCCACTTGCAGGTCGAATGAATCCGTTCAGAGTTTCTTCAACGGCATCGACTCAAAACAGTATTATTCCTATCATTGCGAAGTTATATTCGAGCTCCATTAGCTGCATTCTTGCTTGATTTTGCCTACTGAGATGAAAACGGCGTTGGCGAACGCAAGCGCTTTGTGCTACATAGTTGGACTATTGTGAAACCACCTCATTCTGGTGGTGCTTAAAAAATAGTCGAGAGTTTCGCAACGCAGCAGCCTTTCACAGAACAGACATAATTGGTATGTTGCAACTCCCACCAAAGATGAGAGTAATGTGTAATATTATCTGCACCATAACAACCACTCTCACCAACACAAAGAGTATCTGTTTGTTAGAAGAATCTAGGCGTGCTCTGCACTATTGCAGCGGCAGTAAAAATTGTAAGACGACGTAAGCATTCTAACGCGAACGGTTAGGGGAAAACATCACGTTCCAGGGCAGAAGGGCCTGTCTGCTCCAGAAGAGGCTTTAAGCGATGAAATGGCCGTTGCGATCATCAAAATTGCTTCGACGGTGAATTAAAAAAAAAAATGAACAGTACGGCGTCAGATTGCCGGAAATGCACTAAGCGCAAATTGAAAACTACCGACGAAGACTTTTATGGGCGCTAGGCAGCCAGCCATTACATATACAGGGCGTGTGTATGTGTGTGTGTGTGTGTGTGTGTTTTTAGCCTTTAAAGAATTTTTATTTTAAAAAAAACTGAGAGCAGCATATATGTAGTTTTTGCAGTTGTGTTCCACGGGCAGGCGGACATCCTCTCGAAGAAAGTGTGCAACTACAAGATGTCTAATGACCTAAAATTCGTTACTCAGTTGTCTCGCGACGTAAACCCTTAATTATTTAAATTTATTTAATTAAAATTCGTTAACTTTCTAATTAGAGGAGTTTTTAGGCAAAAGCGAGGTAGCAGGTGGAGAGGCTATCCTAGTTGCAAGCCATTTCAAGTTAAAAAATGTACAAAACAAGCACGTGCGTTAAAATATCCATCGCCGAATTTTGATATGCAAATGAGCCGAAACCGCGGCGACCAGGAACGCAGGTAGTACAGCGCTCATTTGACGTCATAGGGCAAACGTGATTTGGAGCGATGGAGATGATTGGAGCAAATGCCGCTCTGCTGGCTAGATAAAGCGCTTTCCGGCACATTTAAGCCTCCGTCGGAGAGGGTGGTGCGCTCCGTAGGCGCTTTCGGTTCATTTGCATACCAAAATTCAGCTATGGTTATTTCATGGCACGCGCTCTTTTCTTGATTTTTAAAAGATAGATTGAATTTCAACGAGGATTGTCCCCCCGTTCTGTTATCTCGCTTGTATGAATTTCAGCTATGACATGTAATTATAACATGACTTTCAGTCATGTTGTAGTTACATACTCTCTTCCACAGGATATCCGCCTGCCCGTAGAACTCAACTGCAAAAACGATTGATTGGTTGATTGATTTGTAAAAGGAAAAAGCGGGGCTACTCCAGGACGCGTTATTCCAAAAAGAAAGGGAAATCACACAAATCTATACACTTTAAAACGGAATGGATGAAAACATCACCACAAAACATGGCACCAAAAGCAACAGTGTAGGAGAGTCAACGTGCGAAATCTTAATGCACAAATGCACAAAAAACAAGGAGCGTCACAAAGTGTCGAAGAGATGACAAACGGCAAAGTGCAAAAACGACATCTATGCTGTTCTCATAGCTCTTTTATAAAAACTTGTAAAGGCTAAAAAAAGCACCCTGTGTATCCAACTGTCTGTGACTCTCGCGAAAACACAAATAGCGGAACTAACTAAGGACTGAGTTTGTTTGAGTTTGAGTTTCATTATAGAAAAAAAAATAATAAGGACTAATGACGTGCTTTATACGTTTAATACAACTGTACCTTGGCTAGCTCATTTCGTTAGTGCACATTTTCTTTTCTTGCGTGTTAGTAGACTGTAGTAGGACGTAACACAGTCTCTAGTAACCGATTACTTATCTGCAACCGCTGCTGGAGGCTAGAATTGATGCTTCCATGTGAGAAGCGCTTGCCGTTCTTTCTTCTTGTTTTGTGTTTTTAATTTTCTCTGTTCGTCTTTATGATAAAGTTCTGATATTCTCCCGTAGGAGAGGAACATGAAAATGTTTTCATGCTACGCTGTAAACCAGGACTTGGGAGATACGGTCGTCGAGACAGCTGCTGTCAGCATTTTATGTAAGTATGGCGACGGGTCTGTCTAACTGGATCTGACATTTGGTTTGGTATGCAATGAAACTAACGTAAGCACTTGAATTACTTTTTACAGACGCGCCGGATCCACCTCGCATATTCGGCTACACGGAGGGCACACCCATTCGCGCTAAGACACTCCAGCATATCACATGCGTCACAAATGGCGGAAACCCTCTCCCCACTCTACAGTGGTACAAAGGCAGTACTCAGGTAAGTTGAAGAGTCCAATACCGACAGCGAGTGCGAGTAGAGCAGTTTCTTAAATGTCATATCTCGCACGTGAACATCTTATGCGCAAGTACCTCACCAGATATTCGTGCTTTCCGGGCAATAGTAGTGTGATTCTGACTGCTATCGAACATGCTTGTGCTTCTCTACTTTTTCGCGTCCTTATCTGCACTCTCGTAGTCCCACTACGAAAAATATCAAGTTATTTACTATCCGTTGGTACTCCCGCGAGATATCGCAAAGATCGCCCACGATATTCTGCTTCCAGTGAGGCTTAAAACGCTATCCGATGGAGACGACGACTCCAGCCACCCAAAATTCACCCACCTGCGCAAGGTTATCGTTCAGTCGAAACACAAAGTACCAAGACGTCAAAGTACGAAGGCGAAAAACGGCAAGCCATCACATCACGTCCGACCGGAAGCAGGAAGCCGGAATTTTCCTCGCTTCCTGCTCCCCGCTCTCCAGTGCGCCTCGTAGGAAACTAGGAAACCGCATAAAACGATATATCTGAGGGGGGGGAAAAAGGGAAAGAGCTCGGATACCGAAAGAAGCCATTTCGCAGGTGTATTCTAAAGGGGCACCACGAAGGAGAAACCGTACTTTATTTTGGCCAGCACTTTTCATTCCACCTTTTCTTTTTCTTTTTTTTTTTCCTTCCACTTAACTGCATCCTTCTCGCCATCTGCCAAGACGGCCGCATGCGTTTCCCCAAGATGCGATATTTTTACTGCACGGTATTTAAGATATACTGAGTGTGTGCGCGCAGCATTAAAAAAAAACGACAGTGAGTGAAAAGGGGAAAGAGCTTAAAAATCGCGTTTCCGAGGAAGTGAGCGCGGAACAACTTTTTCTTTTCCTCTTTATCTTACCCCCCTTTTTGCTCTTTGTTTTTAAGGGGCCGAGCTTCGTGGAGAACGCTCGGGACAAAAGGGAACAAAAGGAAGCCGGTCGTTACGGTGGAGGGAGAGGAACAAAATTGAGGCTGCTTAAAACGCTCAGGCGGACTCGTAGGAGCCCGATGCGTATTTATGCATACTCACCGACACTCCTATTGAGAGAAGGCAGAAATGCAGTTAGCGCTCGCTGTGTTGCCCTTTTCTGCAAAAAAAAGAAAAGAATAATCCTCTCCTTGCATCGTTAGGAAAGAGATTGTCTGCAACCGATTTCTTTTTCTTCTCTCGTCGCCGAGTGCGCGCCTCAGCCTTTGTTTAAGGAAGTTTTTTTCGTGTGAGAGAGAGAGAAAGGGAGGCGAACAAGCTCTTACACTCTGCGTCAGTCGATGCATTCCGACAACCCAATAACAAACGTTCGGATCTCGAGAGAACGAATCCTTATTCCGACCGATCGTCATCATTGGGTTGCTGGCGTGTGTGCTTCTCCCTTTTACCGATGCACTCTTTGGGATTGTCACAGCCTGCGCGCTCTTGCTACGAGAGAGTGTAGGACGAAGAGCACGTATGGCACGCCACCTACTGGTATGCCACTGTTCACGTAAGGCTAGGATAGGTTAGGTCATTGAACGCACCTGTCTGCCCAGCGGTGTCAATGGTGGGTGTGGAATTTGTGCGAGGTGATCGATTATTCTGGGCGTCTGCCTCAACGTGTCAAGGGGAGTTATGAAAAAATTACGTCACTTGATGGTCCAAGCCATGTACATTATGTATGAATTCTGGGGCGGACGGCGACGAAATAACGGCCGTGATTTTTCATATAAAGAATTTTTCATCGCTTTTTGTCATGGTAGGTTTTCTGTGTCATTTTCGAGAAAATGAACATCCTGCTATACTTTTAGCCGTTGGGGCTGCTTTGAAATGACGATGCTTCGAACACTACGCGCCATGAACTCGCTTACAGCCATATTTAGGGATGCCGGAACTCTAGCACCTTGATAGAGGAATGATATATCCAGAGGAATTGTGGGTGTAGCTGTAGTGCTAAACTTTGCGCTAACTCCCCTGTATATTGCGTTACGCCAGTTTTTTTCATCTCCGCAAGCCTGTGCCATCGATAGTAGTCATCAGTCTCTCGAATAGCGCCGCATTTGTTTCGTGGATTTAGGTGAACTCGACGTCCAAAATCAATGGCAACGCAGTCTCCTCAGAGGTCGCCATTATTGCTCAAGACTCGGACAACGGTGCCGAATACCGCTGTGAAGCATCTAATGCTGCCACCAAGAAACCGCTGAAGACGGCAATCAAGCTTACGGTTTACTGTGAGTCTTTGCCACTTATGTTCGCTTTTAAATTTAGTGAGTTTTAGTGCGTCGTATACTATCGCCTTTGCGTACGTAAGGGATAGCGTTGGTGCTTCCGCGCACGCGCAAAACCATCCCAGCTATCCCTAACGTACGCAAATGCGATAGCCTACGATACACTAAAACTATCTAATGTCTTTATCGTCGAATTTCTAAGCTGTTCAGCGTCGTACTCACTCTTGCTTGTCGTCTCACTCTTCCTACAGTTCCTCCAACAGCAGTGACCATCAAGGTGAAACCACGCAGGCCACGTTCGGGACAAAGGGTGAGTTTGATAGCAAGCAAATAGCCATTACAGGTTTTGTGTTTTAAAAATGCCGTTTCCCGCTACACAGATAATAGGCACGATAGCAAAACTGGATAGTCTGCTCAAAATGTGTATTACACACTTTTCCTTAAGAATTGAAATTACACAAGGCGTTCGGTTCCTACGGGACTTTCTGAATATTTTACGTGTAATTGACAGCGACGTTTGATGGCGAACATCCGGTGGACCAACTTCTGTGTATCTTGCCCGCAGATGACCCTGACGTGCGAGACGGGTTCCAGTCACCCACAGTCGACCATAACATGGTGGAAGGACGGCCTGCAGTTGTCAGGAGGCGTGGACGACGTCGTGGTCGACGCACCGTACGGCGGCAAAGCGGCGAAGAATGTGTTCGTTGTTAACGTCACCGCGGACGATGATCGAGCAAATTACATGTGCCAAGCGACGAACAAGGCGCTTCAACTGAGCGTGCATGATTCTGTCACATTGGACGTCACCTGTAAGTGGTTACTTGTTCCGTCGGTCCTTTTTCGGCATTTCCCTTTTGGTTTTTTGCCCCATTCGAAATACGTGGAAAATAAGGAGCTGTAATATTTCTCTAAACATATCACCTCATATAGGTATATTCAGGCAAAGATGGACCATCGATATTGGAAAAAGCTTCCTGCATGCGTGAAACATATCAGCTCTCTTCTACAGCATAATCTGTACTTCAAAGAGTGTCATTACGCGTTCATAGCTAGTGGCAGAACAGCGAAGAGTGAGCCAGGCAATATGACACAACACAGGAGTAAATAGTATGCAGTAATGACAGAAACATCTCTCTCGGCACGATAATGGGGGGGACTTTTGAGGAGTAAATCGCTCGACTTTGTTACACACAGTCATTCAACCTTTGTGCTTTTTCGTTGTGTCGCATATGTTTTTTTTTTTTTTTAGAAATTCAAACACATTTCAAACTTTCACTATCTCTGGAAGTATCCTCCTGCAAATTAAATGTGCGCTTTATAATTTTCCTAGTACACTGTTTGTGCAGTTCACTTGTGCCCGCGTCAAAATGTGTTTTCCCTTGGCTTTGTTCACTTTCTATTGAAGTAGCCAGCTGATTGATTGATTTGTAAAAGAAAGAAAAAATGGAGATGTTAGCCAGCTGACCTCATGGCGATCAGCATTCATTCTCGTGCTTCCAAACTTGCCCTATACTCAATCCAAAGCCACTTCAATCGTCGATATCTCTCTTGACCCTATACGCTAAAGCGTCACCGTGCCTACTGCGCAAAGCGACTTTCATTAAAGCGATATCACATTTTCTTCCAGCCACCAACATTCCACGTCCAATTTCGAGGCGCCTACCTCATTCCGCTCGCATTTCCCCGCGCTTTTATTCTTCGTACACGGAAATTCGCTGGCCAAGGTACGGCTCGCAACACGCAACAAAATCACCCACAGAAACGACGACGCTGTCGCAGCAAGTGCGCGCAATCTGACTGGTTAAACTTGTCTGCACCTCAGCAACGGCCGTTCGTGCAAGTTCACGCAAGACGGCCTCCCTGAATTACCCCTTTTATTGGAGAAACCCTTTTTTTTTTCCCTTCCTCCACTTCGTCATTTTCTTCTTCTTTCTTCTCTTCCTCTGTTCTCATTTTCCAGCCCTCCCGTTTTCGTTCTCTGTCGAATGCGAGCTTCTCTTCGAGCACACTGCGCAGTCGTACGGTAATTCCGCAAATGAATTCTCGGCACTGGCTCCCGTTCTTCATGCAAGTCGCTCATTTTTATTCCTCCTTTTTTTTTTTTAAGTTATCCTTCGATGCTTCCTTTCGTTATTCGTCTTAAAAAGCGCAATGAAGACGCTGATAAGCAAGGAAGAAGAGGGATCGGAGCGTGGAGCTTCCACTTCTGTTCCCGCATACGAGACAGAAACGATGCGCTTGAGAAGGGAGGACGCGTAGCCGTCTCAGATAAATAGATTTGCGTCCGCGAACCCGCCAGAGGTGCCAGTGTTCCGTGCCGCGTGAGCGTGTGCGCTGTGCGTGCATGTCGGTCGTTACGTTTGCGACTGATTTATCCGGATACCGATCATTGGTCTGTATACGCATTATGTCTATCCACGCAAAGGAATGACGCGCAGGGGAGTGATAGGAGGAAGGATAGTGATAAGAACGAGCGAATAACCTGCAACCATGAATCAAGATATAGTCGTGGATTTGCAGCCTAATGGAGCACGTATGCTCGAACCCGTCATACAATAAGATGAGAACAATTTGTAAATGTGGCGCTCAGAAATGAAAACGGATGGTCGAATCGTTCGTGTATAAGGCTTGCAAGAACCGGGTTTGCGCACATACTGAATCGTTATTAATGACAACGTTGCCCTTTACTGTAGTGTGTAACCCGTTTCGTTCGTTTCATAAGCATTTTTGCGGAGATGAATAGTTTCGTGAATGCTTAGAGCAGAGTTAATCTTTTTCTCCAGACAAACCCGAGTTTTACAACGCACCGCTGGAACGCTTCGATATCGTCGAAGGCGAATCACTCGTGATCAACCTGACGGCTCGTGCAAACCCTCCCTCAGTGACATACACTTGGACGAAGGACGACCAGAAGGTCCTCACGAAGCAACCTGCCGGAGAACCTCCAGCCACTGTACTGTCTAGCGGGTCACTACTTAACCTGACCAACGTGGTACGCAGTGACGGTGGCGTCTACTATTGTGAAGCCCAAAACAACGAGGGTTCTGCAAAAACGTCCATTCTTATCAACATTCAATGTAAGATCCTTCTCGACTGCTACTCCACGGCCGTTAACGACTGTATAACGTAGCCCACGCTTTTTCTGCTCATTGCAGATGATTCTGAGCTGATTCTTAGTTAAGTTATTTAATCATAACACTCCATCTGATAGCTTACGAGGTCTTCAACATGAGTGTCATGCCCAATCTTGTTTGTTTTTTTGACTGTTTCATTTTTTTATCCTTTAACGATTGCGCATGTCCTACATGGTATGTGTAAATGAAAGTTTTAATTTCACACTTCGCATGCGCGATATGCCATGTAATGGCATTTCAAAGTGACTTGTCACGAGATTTTTTGCTTCACCGCAGATGGTTCCACTATCGTACGGATAACGGAGTCTGTGATCGTGGACGCCGGCTCGAACGCCCAACTCGAATGCGAGGTGGACGCCAAGCCGTTCGACAGCGAAACAGTCTCCTGGCGTCGGACGGGGTACGACATGGCTCGAACCCGTAGCGCCATAGAGGACCGACGATCCTACCTGACTGTGTATAACGTGTCACGCGAGGACTCCGGGAAATTTGAGTGCGTTGCTCACAACGGCATCGGAGGGGAAGTGGTTAAGGTGGCGAATCTCATCGTCAAATGTAAGTGTCAAAAGTTTCTTGTACAAGAACTTCGTGGTGTCAATATTAAGAGTACTCTGTGGAACACCGGCCTCGGTGGTTTGGGTCCTGAATAGTGATCCCGAGGTTGCGAGTTTTGGAGGCCACCAATTTGGAGGCGCGATGGAAATTGCTTATGGGAAATTCGACGGGGCGACCCGGAGTGGCATTTCTTTATCTGCGGCTGAGGAGTCGTTCCTGTTTCACTGCTCGCTCGAGATGAACTTGAGCCGTCACGGAGCGCTCTTCCTCGCTCTGTCGAGGAGGCTTGGATCCCGCCGAAACTCTAACAAATCACTGTCCTCACTTGCGGATATTGCGAGCCCGAGCAATAGCGAACGTCGAGCCGACTCGCTAACTTTGCCAGATGTGGGCAACAACTCTCTTCCAGGATCGTGGCCGGAGCACTACCGTTTTTCGCCTGGGGTTTCAGATTCGATCCGCCCATGCCGGATTTCGTTGCTCTTTAGCGGAATCGGGTGCTCGATCCAGGTTCATGATCGCAGTTGTCCCGCGACGTGAAATCCACAAACTATCTATGTCGAACATACGTATGACGTGAAATAGCAAGAAACATCGTTACAGTGGGATTCCGCAAGTACGTTAACCCTGTTATATTAATGATATGTTAGCAGTATCGCAAAAAAAGACAAAAAGAGTCTTCGTGAGTCAGGTTCATCTTCCGCAGCTGGAGCTACGCGCGAATGCACAGCGAATAAGGATTTAAAAAAAACGTAAGCTGGGGACAAAAAGGGGCGGATTAACTGCAAGCAACGTCGAAGAAAAACGTCGTTATCCCGCGCCTGCAGCTTATACAACGCCTACAACGCGCTACTTCAACACAGCGAACACGATCCCTCCTACAGCTACCACTCACGCACGCGCGCGCGTGCGTAATGGTCGTAGCGGCGAAATATGAGTCGGCGCTTTTTTCTTTTTTTCAGCGTCCCTTTTTCAGGCAGGCAACTGCCAGTACTTTAAATGAAGCTCCCCTATATAGCTACTTGGGCCCCAAGTCTCTAGCTGCAATTCCGTTGACGTCGCGCCTTCTTTACTTTGGCCGCGTAAAACTGCACAACTATGAACCAATTTGCGCGACTGGAGCTCCAGGCTGTTTACTCCAATGAGATTTTGCGCTATTCCCCGCTCGCAGAAAGCTTAGTGACCCCTCCTTTCGCGCGACCTAACGGAAGAAAGATTTCGCAATATTACGCGCGGTGTCTCCCCCGGCCGCCACTAAAAGAAATGCTTTCGCCCTCGTGCCTAAAGGAGAATTGGAGACGCTCACTAAAGCAGGTGATATGCCTAAGCATCCGTTCTGACGTAAAGATCAGATTACCATAGTGAATGTTGTGCTGGGGGGGTGTCTTCGCGCGCTTCCGTTCTCTCAGTGGTACGGAGTAGTGAGCCAAGAAAATTATGCTCGCGTTTCATAGTGTCGTAACAACACTCTCGTGCCATAGTTACTGTTTTAATAAACTATCAGTTACCTGCTGAAGTCATTTGTTTGCTCGCGCATCCGCCCCATCAGGTGGAGAATATCAGAGTTCGCAGCGCTGGACGACCGGTCTTATCAGTGGCGTTACGCGCTCTAGTCAAAATTTTTTTCGGGACATTATGGCGGACACCAAGTTCTAAAGATCAGAGATTTCAGCGACGAAAAGTGGAGCTCGCCCGTCTTCCTCACTTTGTATTTTCACACACTCGTGCGACAGTACTTTCACTCTTTCGCTACCTTTTTTTTTATCTTACTCGTTCGCGTTTTTACTTTGTTTTTGTTTTTCTTCATTTCTCCTACAATCCCAAGCGATCTCTGAGCACTCAGTTTTAAGTGCCCTGGAGTGGACGGGTCAGCATTTGTGGAACTACAACTAGCGCCATATTTTTCGCCGCGTCCATCTATCAAATGTCTTATTAATCTTGCGCTAAAAAATAGCCTGGGTAGTTCCTGAGTTTCGGTGCCGCTTACATGACGAGCAATTGCACGCCGTGAACGCATGCGAAGTCGTTGTGCAAACATGCCCGTGGCGTGCTTCATGAAGCATAATAATAATAATTCGAGGCTTTACGTCGCGAGACAACGATGATCCCGATCGACGCTACTGTGGTCGGTCTGCGGATTAACTTTGCCCACCTGAGGGTTCCTTTAGCATGCGCTCAAAAGTTGCTGGCGTCCTCGTCCGGGTTCGAACCCACAACCTTGGGACGCTACCAACTGTGCCACCGAAGCCGGTGTAGAAGTACACAACCCTGCGAACATGCCTTAAAGTGTTTCGTCTTCCGGATCTCACAAGCGTGTTTTTATTTTTCTCCTCTCTTTCTGTGCAGTTCGGCCGGAGATCGATCGAGGTGCTGACCAGCTGAAGGCCGCAGGCAAAGAGGGAGCCAGTGCGGAACTCGTGTGCCGGGCTCAGGCCGCCCCCAACGCCACGTTCTCGTGGTCCCGGGAAGGCGTCGCCATCACTGTCGACTCCCGCCCGGAGAAATACGATATAGCCGTTGCTCAGACGGGGTTGCTGTCCTTCGAGAGTACACTCATAGTGAAGAATATCCGCTCCTCGGACTACGGTCCTTACGAATGCGTCGCTCGTAACGAACTTGGATTCGACAGCGCAAAAGTTCACCTGGACACTGTCAGTAAGTGGCCCGTTGCTAGAGTTTCCTTCGTATGCCTGTTCACTTGCCTGTGCCTGTGCACATGCCTGTGCACATGCCTGTAGGTTCACTTATCAGAACATTTAAACAACGTATGTACAACTCGGGTAGAGAGCATGGCACTCACTCTACAGTGACGACTGGCGTGGCATTGTGTCTTCCATTCTGCATTAGGTCGCATAGATCAGTGCTATTCCATTCAGTCACCATCACATCAGCACCAGAACTCAACATCATTACCGACAGTCTTCACAAGCATCAAGCACCGCCATCGTAACTTATCAACATAATAGACAGCATCCACGATTAACATTCAGATTCATATCAGACATCAGCATTATAACCCATCGTGGACATCAACATCATTTATCATGACATAACAGTGATTGATGTTCATGAGTCCCATCATGACTCACAGCTCGTATCCCCGTTTCAGTAGATACCATGGCAGAGCGCTATTTAATGGCTATGCCATAGCCTATGCAATGTCAACACCATAACTGATGCGTCGTTTCGATGCGCCACTGCTATTGAATGCAGCACGTACAATGCATCATTTTAAGATGCGACACAGAATGGTAAATAGTGCGCAGAAATCAAGATGTTAAAGTCTCCACGTTGTCTGCAATACTATTCTATCCCTAATGACTACTTCCAGTAGTGCTTCTGCAGATGACTTGGCTGGAATGTGGGTCAGACAGGCCTAGGGATCATTTGCGCGGATTATCGGAGGAAGCCTATTTGCACGAAATAAACAGCAGCCATCGCAAATCTTGTTTTCCTCCCATTTCCTCCAGCGCGAGCTCTTTTGGGTACACTAGCGTAAACACTGCATGCCGTCCCAGAGTCTAGAGGTCACACGTGTGCCAGTGCAGACGTCTACCCTGGCAGGCAAATATTTGAACCAAGCTGTTCTCGAGCTTCCTCAAAGTGCCTAACAGAGAGAAAGGCACAAAGCTGGTAGTAGCACTGTATTCAGGGTTCTCCTTATACCTGATAAATTGCAGGGATGGGGCAGTAGCGAATCTTCCTGGTGGAGGTGCGCAAGAGATCAGATAGAGATAAGACTAAGGTAGAGAAACGGGGTAGTTGGTAAGTCATACTTAAAGTTTTACGCAGCAGAAAGACAAGGACAAAAAGAACCGGACGGGAAGGCTGCGTTCCAGAATACGCAGCGTTCCCGTCAAGTTCTTTGTGTCCCTGTCTCTCTGCTGCGTAAAACTTTAAATATAAGACACTAGTATGCTTCTTGTACATGTTGATTTTATGCCCTTGAGGTGGGAAACCACAAATAGCGGTGCCTTGGTGTTTAGCACCTGCCATTTTGCCAACTCCTAAAGGCCCTGTTAAGTTGTGCACAACACTAAATTATATTTTTATTTAAGACCATCTGAGTGGAACAGTGAACAATGAGTCACATGCCACGCCACTATCTGTTTGTGAGTTTGGAACTCGCATAGCTGGCTTTCATTGTATATAATGGGCCACACAGTTCGTTTCGTTTCAAACTACCGCTTAGAGAAAGCACGCTGAAAGTTTTTTTTAATTATTATTATGCAAGTGGATTACCATAGGGTTATTCTTTAAGCATCGACTTTATCATCATAATTTCGTCATCACAGGCAGCGTATACAATAGCACAGGTGCCGTGCACGCGTTGCGCAAAGATTTTGTAAAGTGCGCTTTTCCCCGTGAAGCATCTTTGTGCGGCAGAGCACCCTTTACAGGACGATGTGTACATCACTTTCACAGGTGCACCTGACCCGCCACTGCAGATGTCTGTTGTAAACGCCACCTACAATACACTGACCGTCGTCTGGCGTCCTGGATTTGACGGCGGACTTCCACAGTCTTTTCGCATTCGTTTCCGTGTCGCAGATTCAAATGAAGGCTACCACTATCAGGATATCCTCTTCCCCAACGCAACTATGCACACAGTTGGTGGGTTGCTCCAGAACACAGAGTATACGCTTAGCATAATGGCCTTCAACGACTGGGGACAAGGCCAATACCTCAAAGATATTATCAAGGGGAAAACAACAGGTGAGTCTTCTTGAGCCTCTCATGAGTCGAAATGCATCGATTCACGACTCAGCGCTGATGTATAGTTCTTCGTCATCAGCTTATTCGTTGTGTTGAAGCGTTCAAATAACTCATGTAACTTTCTTAAAGGTCAAAGTATTAATCCGAACGTACTGCTTCTGCGTCTGATGCGTTATTATTGTCGGGCTATAGTTGTACGCCGCACGTGAAAACATAAGCGCTGTTTCTAGTTGTTTCATATGTGGTGACTTGGGAATTACGGATGATTAAACCCACCAGCTGCAGTTATTCATCGCATAACAATCCATTCCGACTTCGAGCGCGCGAAAAGCAAGCTAGCTCATCAGGAGAACTCGACAATTACGGCGATTTTGTACCAAAACAAGAAAAACTCAGCACTCTGGTACAGGAGTCGCATTTTAGCAGGCGTAGGCAACTCTAAATTACTTTCAAACAAGCGTGTCCTTTCTGCTCTTTGGTGAAAGCTACAGTGCACATAGTCGAGAGTGGAGTTGTCGAAGGCCGACGGATTAATTAGGAGCTTGTAACTTCTGATTAGCGTGCGCACTAAGCTGCCTTAGAGTCAAGCTGTATCGTAGGTGAACCTGAAAACAACATCGTGTCAGCATTAATTCCTCGAATAAGTCTTGTTGGAGGTGGAAATGTGTGATGGCTGATATTTTCTCCAAGGTGTTGAGATCACGCATGCCGCTATGATATATCCGATTCATATGTTCAGCACACACACAGCCCATGCGTGAAATTCTGGAAACAACTGGCAATGACAGTTTAATACATCGTGCACTGGGCACGTTACTGTGCAGCGTATTGTGCGACATTCTCAAATTCAAGCCGTCTAAAAATACACTGTTTTCTGCGAATGCACTTCATGACTGTTGTCTGAAGAGTGCTTAGTGGCCGTAAAAGTGATAGTAACATTTTACTTTATTTTACTTTATCAGAGATGTTCAGAATGTACCGCGTCACCGCGATGTATTAGGAACTATGTGCACAAGTCTCTTTTTACACATAAATTTATAGTGGATGAATTTTGAAACTGAGTTTCAAACCTCGTGATTGGCAATTTGCTTTGGGCCCAGACATACTCTGAAATGACTGGCTCACATCTGGAGGTCTTGGAAATCGATGTCGGCTCGTAAGAAGTGTGCGGTATATTCTATGGATCATGGATAGCTATTATAGCTTTTTGTATTATACTTATTTTGTGTTAATTATTGTACTGCGGCACAAGCAAGCTCCTTAATACGTCGCATACTGGCATAAAAAACGCAGAACGAAACGTTATTTCTTTCTTTATTTTTTTCACAGATGACGCTCCCGCCGCTCCAAAGCAACACGTGGAGCCTCCTGCGAAAATCGACATCCCAAAGATTATCATCACGAGCGTATCAGTCGTGGGAACGTCTCTACTCCTCCTCAACATCGTCCTCGTTATTTGCTTCGTGAGAAAACGAAGAAAGAAGCGGCTCGAAGAAGGTGATACCATGCACTCCCACATACTTTTCGAGAAAATGCTCTATAAGTGCGCTGGACGTTTCACCTGAAGCAATATGGGATTTTACTAGGCGGGATACACATAAAAAATTTGCAATGAAATGACATCGCGACTGGTTCCCTCCTGTGCTCGGATCACCTGACTTGGCAAATCTAAATGAACACCCCCCCCCCCCACACACACACAGCACTTATTGTCACTTCTTCCAGACGCACTTGACACACGCACATTCGATTACAGTCAGTGGCAAGTAATTTTTCATCGAAATTCCATACGGACTTAGGTGAAACAGTTCTACACACTTATGTGTGCAAAAAAGAACAAACGACGCCCTTTGTTACGGCTATTTAACTAACTCGTGTGCTAACTCACTCTTCCTGCATGCTCGCTTTTGGGAGCAGTTCTGTCACGCTTCGCGAAGCTGTGTCAGAGTAAGTGCGGACCTTCAGTGTGCCTTCGTTACTCGCAAGCCCTCGGGCGCTTTGACGAAACGAAAAAGGAAACAAAGAGATTGGAGCGCGTCAAACGAAACGAGTCGTAACGGCGTTCCGCAGAGAGCTTTCTCTTTGTCACTGTTTAGGTCGTTACCTTCATCTGTCTGTTCCACTTAGCTCGTAAACGTAATGTCTCGCTATTTCCTGCATTTTCATACTTTCATCTGAGTCGCTGTAGACAGTACGTCGCCGACGGCTTTACGGCGCTGGTAAATTGCTCCGTCGTGAGCGCTCTAGTTTCATGGAAATTTCGGGACCTCAGTTTCGAATTTCGTAACACGTTTCACGGGGTGAAAGTTCCGAATGGAATCCGAGAGAAAGCCACGCCGGTTAGTGAGTGTAGTGAACGGAATGGGGACCATGACCATGTTTCGACAGAACAGTTAATGGAACTGCGCAAATTCGATATCGGGCATTAATATACATCTGTTCATAAAGCGTTTTTCTATAATTTTATAAGCAAGAAATTATTAACAAGCTTAAATGTACTTTTTCTTTTTTTGCACCATCGTTCGTTGAGCAAGCTCTCACGTCTAATCTCTCCGATGTTTTCATCTATGTTTCCGGAAATCTGATCTTTGATATCCTTCACTGCATGACTTTTCATTGTTGTAACACGATTTACGTAGCCCTGCTCATTGCTATGCGCAGTACCTTACGCATTTTTATTTCCTGCACCTCCTCCTTATCGTCGTTCATCCAGAAGAGAGTGACCAGTCCAGTAAAACAGCCACGATCGAGATGTACGCGCCGAGCAGCTACAATGAAACCATGAACGGCGAGACGGTCAGTTCCACATCCGAAAAAAGCGAGGCCTACTCAAACGAGCACAGTGCGGAATATTCGGTAAGAAGACTACTGAGTGTATGTATGTGTGTGTGTTCATATCAGTCGTTCCCACTGAACATTCTGGTCCTACATGTAGTGAGCGATACTGCTGTGTATGTAACATGTCCCGTCAGTTCACATTTTGTATCGTCGCCTATACATTCCGCGGTTGTCAATTCGCACGAAAGACTTCATCTTAACCGATTAAAGACTTCGCTTAACCAGACTCCGTCATCACTCGCCGATTGATGTTACAGAAAGAACAGTTGGGCCAAAATCTGAATGGAAGTTAACAGCTGAGAGAGGAGACGAAGTGTTTTGTAAAGTTGCGACATAGTGTCATTCCCTTTCGGTAACGTTGAGAGACTCTATGGTTCATATACGAGACTGCCTGTTTTTCGTTTTTATATATGGATTTATTTTTTATTTTTGCAAAGCAACTGCTTGCTCGAGACAGCATGTGTACAAGCGCGTTGTGCATGTGTCGAAATATACCGACCAATAAGATCAGAGAGCTTATGCAGTTACACTGAGCTGATGGAGCAAAGATGGATCCACAGTTGTGGAACCACCATCTCCATACTTTTCTTCACACATCCATTCATCAATCCATCCATCCACCCACCTTATGCAATGAGGTGTCATGTTATCTTTGTTACTAATTATGCTACTCTGCGAATACATGCGTATCAGTAACTCCACAGTGCTGATCGACAGGTAACAGACGTTAGGTAACAGACAACGTTGCCACCCGGCCGATATTGAACCGGCACGACGGGATATTTGTTACTTGTGCCGGCTGCCTGCGATGATTAGCCGGTATTTCAGCACAGAACACACATGGAAAAGTTTTGGGAAATTCTGTCGAAGGATTTGGCACGGGTCCAGCTCCGCTGTTGTCGTGGCTGCACTTTCCCTTGTTTCCAAGTCTTGTTTTCTGTGTACATTGCAACACGAACGGTCCAGACTACACAAACAGAAGGTATACAGGGTGTCCCAGAAAACGTGTCATTGAATTATAATAAAAAACTACACCACGTAGAGTCATGCGGTCAACGGCATTTGTCCTTACTAGGTTTTTGCCACCTCCTGATGTGAATGTAGTGTAACGTAAGTTTAATTATGTAAATTTTTGCGCGCTTAAGTCGGAAATTTGCCAAGTAAAGGTCACTTTTTTACCCCACCAATGTGAAGAGCATGTCTAATTTACTCAAATTAATGATAATTGACAGGCATATTTAGGAGCTATCCCATTGGAGAAAATAGCCGAATATCGTGCTCTACGAAGCTCCCACAGAATAGCGCGCGATTAATTTTTCGGCGCAATCTTTGTCAGTCCGACGAAAGGAGGTTGGAAACCCAGCCCACCCCGGCATCGCAGAAAGAGATAATACAGGCATGGCTTATCGCGTCCGACTTTCACTGGGATAATGCTTTCCCTCTCCCAATTTTATGAAGTGTTACTTTTTCTATCACTCTGTGGGCTTGCTTTGGAACCTCCTATCGTCGGACTCAGAGCGATTGCGCTCAAAAAGTACTCGCACGTTATGGTCCGCTGCTCCGAAAAGCATGGTGTTCGGCTATTTTTTCTGATGGGATAGCTCGTGAATATCACTGTCAATTATCATGAATTTGAGTGAATTCGGCACGCTCTTCATATAGGTGGGGTAAAAAAGTGACCTTTACTTGGCAAATTTCCGAGCTGAATTCGCAAATATTTACATAATTAAACTTACGATACATGACATTGACATCAGGAGGTGGCAAAAAACCTACTAAGAATAAATGTCCTTGACCGCATGATTCTACATGGCGTAGTTTTTCAATTATAATTCAATGACACGTTTTCTGGGACACCCTGTATGTCTGTGGGTTACGCTGCTGAATAAGCACTTTCTCCGGTCATATGATTCTCTTTCACCCCCTCCTATTCTGTATGTCATGTTTTTCTCTATTTTCCTTGCCAGATTTTCCGCTCCCTCTCTCCTCTCGATGGTCACGTAATAGCGTTTCAATAAACAAAGCATTACAACGCAAGCAAGCTGGTGTAATGATGTTGACGGTATCATTTCCTTGAGCTTGAGGCGGCGGTAGGGACAGGAATACAAAACAACAACAACAACAACAACAACAAAACACAAGTAGCAAATTTCAAATTTAGCAAAACGAGAATGATGTTCCGCGTAAACGCGGCAAAGCAGAGCCTGCCATTACGGAGTAGGTTACCGCATTCATCCTTCTCCGTTTCACTCTTTCCTCAACTATACTCCTGCGTCTCGGACTTGCTGCGTTGCGTCACATGCCACACAGCTGTCGCGTTCTTCCTATATATAGGCGGCCACGGTTTGACCTACAAATTTCTTCGGCCTAGTACTCGCGCGTCCACCTCCTGCCACTTTAGATTTCAAATGCTTCTTCTTGCGCTCTCTTTGCCGGAGACATTTACTTTCTTTCGTTACTTGTGTGTGGACAGCTGCTGTGTGCACAGTGTGGGATTTGTTGAACGCGTAAGCTGTAAAGTTGGAAAGCGAGATTAAAATGGGAAGGGTGAAATGCAGGAGTTGTCACAAGTTCGTGAGGGAAGAGGACGGTTGGATGTCATCTGCTGCCCCGGCTGTGATGTGGCTACCGGCGTAGCCCTAGTTTGAAAGAGGCTGGGTGTTCGTATGGGTACTAGTGATGCACAACTATCGATAGTCGACTTCGATAGTATATCGACGGTGTAAAAACTAACGATTGTTGACTATCGATAGTGTCGAAAAACTATCGATAGTTTTACGGTAATTGACTATCGATAGTGCTCTGCTTCTTTCTTCTTTTTTTCTCACTATCGATGCTTTCGTTCCAGCCTTCGTTTTTGCACTGGCACAGCGAGAACGAGAACGGAATCACGTGCGACAAAAGGGCTTTCCGTTTCACTGTGACGTATGAATGATGCACTGCAAGCAGCGAAAGATGATGCTCATCATAACATGAGTCCAGCACAAAGAGTATCGAGGGCTTGATAGAGATGTAGCTCAATCCATGTGCGATGTGCATTCTACATATAGCTTGTTACTAAATATGATACCAAAGTGTCCATACTGGCAGGTGTCTTGCGTAAGAGACATTAGTTCGGCCCAAACTAGAATACGCGTCGAACATCTGGGACCCTCATCATGCTAATCACATCAGTCTTCTAGAATCTGTTCAAAACCGCGCCACCACGTTTATCCTTTCTAATTACTCTTTTTATCCTTTCTAATTACTCTTACCCTTCTAGCGTCACCTCGCTTAAGTCATCCCTTAGCCAACCTTTACTCTCATCGCGTAGGAAATGTTCCCGCTTATGTCTCTTTCACAAACTACACTATGCTTCTTCCATTCGCCCACATTGCGTACGTCCTGCTAACTACACCTTATTGAGGCTAGATCATTCCTGTAAAGTAGAGTCTATTCGTTGTCACAATTCCTACTACATGCACTCGTTTTTTCCCAAAACGATATCCGACTGGAACGACCTGCCGCAGTCACTCGTATCCATCACTAATTATCATTAAATTTGTATGTGTATTTATGCATTCCCCCTCCCCTTCATGTATCGCCCCAGGAGGGCATTTGAGGTTTTGTCATCAATAAATAAATAAATAAATACTCGTCAACTAGGCTGCTACGTTGGAAGAAAGCTCGTAAGCAAGCTTAATTGGTTTGTCTCCTAACAAACAGTGCTTTGCATTCGTTATTGTTTGCGATAACCCACTTATGCAAAAAAAGAAAGGTAGAAATAGAAACCTCTACCCATAGTTTTGCGAATCCAACCGACTCGACCTGTTCTGTATACCGGCCGTTTCACGAAAATCCTCCACCTGAATAATTCAGAAATGGTTAATGTTATCGAATAACTTTCTTTTTGGTAAATACCTTTGAGACGCTGATCAAGAACTAACCATTAAGTGGATCAATTGCATATGTTCTTTCATGCACTAAATTTTGGAACTTTTAAATGTTACTCGGCACTCTTTCGGCACCTGTGCCGTAACGATCGGCAGCTTTGGCCCAAAGTACTCCAGGAAGAAAAAAGACCGCGTCGACACTTCGTTTTTTTTTCTTCAGTAATTCATTTATTTCTGTTTACACGTGAAAAAGAAAGCTACAAAAAATAAGTATCCTGTCTTGTATCGATGTACAACTGTTAACTACTTGCGTTCTTTCCTTTCAGGAGGAATCGAGCAAACCCGCCGCGACGACGTACCTCATCGATCAAGGCAGCGACACCTACGTACCTGACGGTTCCCTGCATTATGCTCCTTACAACCGCTACAGTGACGAAGGTATACCAACTCTCTTTTCTCAGCCATCAACGGCTGCACAAACACTCTCCTATGATTAGATTCATTGGCAGAGCGATGCCCGCCAAAACGCAAACTGACGGAGCTTTGCATAATGGACCTAATCTGCATAATTCCTGCCTCACAATTTGTTTCTGCTCCCTCTTCGAATGACCGGAGGGGAGTAAAAATACGTTACAACGCAAAGTGCTACGGCCTATTTCCCAATGCGCATTTAAAACAGCCGTTCAGTAGAAGGAATGAAACCGGAACCCTAGCGCGATCGGCCCTCTATCCGTCTCGTGTTTAGGTGCAGTGCTTGTCTGGAATTGGATGATTCAAAATGTTCTTTTCGTACTCTAGCATGCACGACCTTTTCTCTACGATTGTAGTCTATTCGCGCTCTTCCAGATTTCAATGGATCCGCGCGAACTCTTTTGTCGTTCGCCAAACGATGCTTTGTTTTTGATATTGTAAGAGTGGCAACAACAGCGCATACGGACGTAGCGATTGTTCAATACTAGATTACGTTGAATACCTGGAATATCAGGACACGTAATAGATTACTTTTTACTTGTAAATGCTGTGTATGCCGGAGATGAGTCGTTTCTGCCTCTTGTACACAACATATCTTACACTACAAAAGCAAAGCAGAAAAGTTTCATAACGGATTTTTGAGCGATGAGACGCGTGAGGTTGTCTTTCCTCGATTTTCAACTTTCTACCGCCAAGAAGACTACCATCCTAAAAACTAAGCCTATTGCACTGCCCTGGAGATAAAATCGTGCTGCGTAATGTCAGCTACGCTGTCATGCTTTTCGCTTGATGCACCCTCCCTCTGCTAACACTGCTCTACTTCACTTGATCTGAAATTGTGTAATAATAGACAGCATTTTAGATGAGCCTGACATTCCTCTTCTATAACTACGTCGCACTCAAAAGTCTTCATTTTCGAGCTCGCGTGGCGTTGCTGTTAGGATGACAGACTTCCGCGCCGAGGCTGGGAGGTGACGCCAGTTCGAACCCCGACACCGGCTGTGCTGTCTGAGGTTTTCCTTGGGTTTTCCAGTATGTCCACGTCTGAACGCCTCTCATAGCCACATTCGCTTTGCGCCGCTAATACGAAAATAAAAATAAAAACAAAAACAAAAAAATGTCTCCATACCGTTCGTACTATCGTCCATTCATACCGAACACACGCTCCTTGAGAAAGCTGAGAAGGGGCTTAATTACCCCGCCTCTAGCGGCGGACACTTTCCGTAACCAGCATTTTTTTTTCTCCCTCTCCTTCCTGCAGTGGTCCCGTCAGTGGCAGCAACGGCAGCGGGCAACGAGAGTATCGATCGGCGGATGCTGCCCAACCGGCGAGTACACTACGAGGGCGATGCAGACTACTACAGCGATGCGCTGCGCAGGAATGCCTACAACCAGAAGCTGGGAGATAAGGTACGGGTCTCGGCGTCTTACGCCGGGGAAAATAATTAACGCCTGTCGATAATCAGGACGTGCCAGACGTACGTACCTAATGAGTTCGAACCGACGACTTCGTCCCCCTGGGGTTTCTCTCCGGCGGCTTCGTTTTCGAAGCGAATTTACGTACGGGGCATCCGAAGCACGGGTTTCTAGGTCGATGATGCAGTGGGGCAAATATGTGCGGAGGTTATGTGCGTTTGAGAGCAGGGAGATCTCTGGCGGTTGGATGTTTAGAATTTGGGGGCGACGGTGAAAAGGGGGGATGACACAGCTGTAATCGGCATAATGGCTCGTTTGACCGGGTCAGTCTGTTTGACTGCGACTGTGTAGGACGCGTGATGGGACTTGTACGGTCAAGGGTGGTTGTTTATTTGTTCCTCTTGCACGGGACGGAATCGCTGTATTTGCTCACAGTCCTGAAGTCGCGTGGCTGCACTACCCCAAGTTGTCAACTATGACCGCCTGGAAAGACGAGGAAACTTGCGAGCTGGTTGTGAAGAGCGCGCGTTCTTGTAATTCCTGATGTTGGTCAGCTGGCATGCGATAAAAGAAATATGTACGACACCCCATCACCACCACCACTTTCAGGGTGAAATATTTGTTGTGTTGTCTATAGCATTCCGATGTCCTATCCTTATTAGAAAGATGCTTCTAGTAGCTCTAGGCACGATGTACAGGGCTTTTTTTTATCCTTCACGGATTTTTTTTTTCTTTTTGTAAAACAGCTATGAGCATGATAGGTACCGTTTTTGGAGGTGGGTTATATGGCGAGGTGGACATTGTCTCGAAGAGAGTTTGTAACGACTGTGTGACTAATTACCTCAGATTCATTAATTAGCTGTTTAATTAGGGGTTTTCGGGCAAAAGTGGGATAGACAATTCTCGTTGAAAGCATTTCCTTTTATTTTTTGTCTTACTAACGGAAAGCAATTTGTGGATATTAATGGGTGTTCGTTTCAGATGGGTTTTGTTACTTGAGGTGTTCTTCATGGAATCGTATTGGGACCATTATTATTTTTAATATACATAAATGACTTGACCTCAGTATTACCTGAAGTGATATCATTAAGAATGTTCGCCGATGATTGCATTCTTTGCATGGAAATAGAGGATCCGGCAGATCATTTGTTGCTACAGAGATCGGTCGTGGCTATTGCAGAATGAACATGGTGGGGAACGACAAAGACGACACACGTGCGCACGTTTCCGTGTGTGTCGTCCTTGTCCCTGTGTGTTCTCCATCATGTTAAAACCCTACCAACATGCTCTACACATTCTCGCACCGCTATTGTAGGATGGTGTAATGTATGCCGAATGGAATGTAACCTAAAGACAGTACTCATGCGTATTACAAGGCAGAAGTCGTCAAGTTTAATTACTCTCTTCGCGAATCTAACATCTCACTAGTGAAAAGTTAAACATTAGGGGTGACACTCACTAGCAACCTAATATGATCGTTGGATATTGCCAAAGTCTGTACTGCGGCAATAAGGAAATTACGGTTCATTCAAAGAAAATTCGATAATGCTCCTTTTCCAACTAAAATCGCAACCCATAATGCTTATGTAAGATCTAAGAGAGTACGCAGCCATTCTGTGGGACCCGCATGCCAAAAGGGATATCGATCAATTGGAAAATATATAAAGAAAAGTTACTAGATTTACATTTGGAAAGTGTAGTAGGTATGATTCCCCTCCCAAGTTAAGGCAACAGCACAATATCCCATCCCTTCAGGCAGAAGTTGGGAAGACTCATTTCTGAACAAAGTCATTACAGGAATAGTTAAAGTAAATATTTCAGATTGCTTAAAATATTTTACAACAAGACTAACGAGGCACAGTCAGTCTGCATGGAAGTTGCAGCCGATCCCTGCAAGGACAAATGGTTACATGCATAGCTTTTTTCCTTCGAACTGTATCTGAATGGCCTTCACTGCCCAATGACCAATTTCAGTCTAAAAACTTTGAAAAACAGCTGGAAGGTCTGTTACTGTGATTACTTAAATGTAGGGTATTTGGAACCTCGAATATTATTCAACCATATTATTGTACCGTTTTATGTGCTCCTGTTGTTTTTGTATTATGATTCTGTACATAGGTCATTCCTGCTTTGGCCAAGACTGGCCTGCAGTATTCATAAAATAAATAAATACTTTTAGAAAATCTTGAAGCGAGCACGTGCGTTGAAATATCCATCGCCGAATTTTGCAATGTAAATAAATGAGCCGAAACCGAAACTGTGCGTATCAGAAGCGCAGGGAGGACAGCGCCTATACAATGTCAAAAGGGCCACGTGCTCTAGGGCGATGGAGGTGATCTGTTGGCCGGAACAACCGCATTGCGACCCAGATATGCCGCTGACGAGGAGGAGGGTCATGCGCTCCTGGGGCCCTATTCTCGTCAAAGTAATCGAACACTTACTTTGTGTCTCGCCTGCCATTGGTCGTTACGTGAAGAAGGCGTGAAGAACAGAGATGAATGTCAAGTGCCCTCAACCAATAGCCGAGGACTTGATCCTGCACTCTTCATGCTTTAATCTAGATTGATTACTTTGACGAGACTAGGGCCCCTGAGGCGCATGGCTTTGGTTTCGACTCATTGGCATAGCTATATTCGGAGATGGACGTGTCAACGCACGTGCTTGTTTCAGGATTTGCAAAAAATAGAAATGCTTTCAACGAGGACTGCCTTCTACCTCACTATTCATCCCAATTCATCTAGTTCTCTGCGAGAGGTCGATGTGCGCCTGGTCGTATAACTCGACTGAAAAAAACGGCATGTATGCTGCTCCCATAGATTTTTGTAAAAAAATCTGTAAAGAATAACAAAAAATACCACCCTAAAGGGTGTATTCACATGACGGCAAACGAACGCGTTTGGCCGCCATGGTGGTGGTGGTCACTTTCTCGACGCAGCCGCCGAGATTATCTACGTTTGCTCAAGAACGAAGCCTAAAACGGTGCTTTGAAATCCGGTTAGTCCATCCCCTTGTTTTATCCCGAAGATACTTCGTCATTGTCGTTCTCACGTTTTCTTTTACGAAAACTATGGTTGCCCATTGAAAAGTCACGCAGTTTGTCATCTTTCAATGCCGCTACCACGAAAAGTCACCACCCGTGGGAGGGTCTTACGCGCATGCCACGTCACAACGTGACGTAGGGGAATGCACTCTATATCAAAACATTTATGGCTTTCATGGTAGCTCAATCTGATGTGCATTCTTCAAGATTCCTTGTTCGCCCTTTCTTTCTCTTTTACTCCTGTCTTTCGAAGCTCTGGTGAATTCCGTTAACATATAATACTTGAACCACATTTCATCTCCCGCCTCCAGGTAGCGTACGGCAAAGTTTCCGGCGGAGGCCCAGCTCCTCCTCCACCTCCCGGCCGAACATCGGCAAGCGGATTAGACACCGTGTACAACATCAACACGGAGCAGCAGCGGTACGTCCCTTTCCCCGTGTCCGGCAGTAACGTGGCCGTACACCACCAGACCGACTTGAGCGGTCAACCCGTCCTGTCCACCTTCAGTCCATCGTCCAACGCCTCCATGTCTCCAGTTTTGGCATCCATGCACAATTATGGACCTCCCCTCGTGGATGGCCCCGGCGAAATGGACGGACATCTCGTCTGACATTCAACCGTCGTCTAACAACTCGGCAAACCTAGGCCGAAGGGGAATTCGACCCGTGCCGTGGACACACAAGGAGTCATAGCTTGTGAGCGCATTCAAGCTTGCCGCCCATCGCCGGCCCGCCGATAGCGCGGCTGGCCATTCAAGCTGGACGAGACGGATAAAAGCCTAACTGCAAATGTCATGGCAACGCAAACGCGAATGGTTTTTCCACTCTAAAATTGTATTAAAAAAAAAAAAGTCGTACACCTCGCTGGGGAATGTTCACACGGGGAACATTACTCATTTTATACTAAAATGCGAATACTGTACTAACCTCGAGAGTATTCACACAATGGGAAAGGGAAAATTGAACTACTTATTCGTATCATAATGTCTTTAATCGCTTCGAAATGTAAACCCTTCTCTACTAAACTTATGTTTCTTTCGTTGCAATGCCTTTGCGGTTTGCTGTTTTGCAAAAGGTCGTACACTAATGCGGCAACAATGCGCCACACAGAGCTGTCTACGATGGATGAGTCCGAATTAGAACGCCACTTGTAGTCGAACGGCCACCTACTGTGAACTAGAGACTTCTACTTTCAAAGTGCCAGTGTACTTGAGAAAGCGACGACGGACTGTGCAACGTTCGCCTTCTCAAATCTACGGGACAACTATACTCAAATGCGAGACTTCAGGGCTTTACAATGTGCTCAATCTTCACGACGGTGCAGTCTTTATAGAGACGTCATGTGAACAGCAGTGTACAGACAACCTCCGCTGTGCCTTATAACGAGGGGCAGGGACCTTTCTTGTGAACTTGTGTGGTTGGTTATGCAATGAACTTGCATGCGTGCTACGTGCTCACTTATGTACATGTGTTTGTGTAAGAAGTGTGGTTGTTTTGAAAGCAGTGAGATTCGCTTGCGAGAGCTAACTTATGATTCTACGGCGTGGTGTTGCGAGTCGCAGCACTTGGACTGGCATGTGCGGTTGTACTTACTATAGCTTGTCGTAATTTTTTTTTTCGACGCATATTTCAGAAAGCATTACGTTTTGTACAGTAATAGAGCGTTTGCGTGTCAGAAACTTATGTGAGCTTTTTTTGCAATGAATGAACGGCGGCCGTCATTACTGTAACTTCACCCAATTCACATGAAGCGATCATGTTTTTTCATATTGTCTAGTCAGAGCAAATCGCCAAAGACGCCAAAATATCTCACCAGGCATCTGCTCCAGCTCTGACTGTTGTCGGAGTTGAGAAATTGACTTCCACTGAATATCTAATATGGCTGATGCAGCTTGTAAATTTCTGACAATTACGATGGAGAATTGTAGTGAAATATTTTGCACTTCTGCAAGAAACCAGTACGATGTTCCAGTTCACAACTTGTATTTATTTAATAACGTTATTGATCCGCACACTTGCGTTGAGGTTTCAGCTGCAAATCCGGTATGACGCGGCAGTGACATCTTGAGTACAATACTCTACTGTACATAACCTGTAAAACTCCGGAGCAGGTGGCAATATTGTGCATTTTTCGCTTTTGTTTGGTGCTTTTTCCACGAAGAACATGTTTTTTTTTCTTTGTTCGTTTGTTTCTGCTACGAAAAATACTGAATACAGCAGGAACCTAGTCTTACGACTGTCACCAAAGGACCAATAGGTTTACATTGCCAGCTGAACTGCAGCTATGTGTCGCTTCAGTGTTTCATTTTACTGTTGTTTGACTTGCAGGAAAACATTCATGCAGTAATGCCTTTCACTGTTTGCCCCCTTTTGTTTAGTTTCTTTTTGTATTTATCCTTTCTTCTGTCCCCGTTTGTTCGTTTCATCTGAGATAAAGGCCGGTCGTTCCAAGATAAAGAATCTGATATCTGCATCAGTGTAAACTGGTGTTAATCTACCACATGAGCTGTACAGCAATACACGTTAATAAAAACGCTAGTTCTCTTGGAAAAACAAAGGCGTGTTCATTCTCACGAATAATTTCACATGCATGGAAAGCTCTTTAGGGTGCCCAATACCAATGTGATGACGGTGCCTAAGAAGAGTGCGGTAGAAAGCAGCTGATGTTGGTGTTATTGGCTAAACGTGAAGCGGCTAATCTATGCTTGAGTGCTTTCCCTGTCAGCGCTACTTCGTCCTGCTGAGGGCGCCGCTAAGGTTCCTGCTGGACGCTGGACTCCTGGGCATTTTGTGACGTCTCCCTACAGTGCCTACCTGAACAGCGACTATAGTGCAAGAGCACTCTTCCTTTTTTTTTAGAGAATAGCATGCCTCTTGTATGACTAACATTTCCCTTCTTTCTTTTTTTCCATTAAACATCCCCACCCCCACCCCCAATGAAGAATAAGGAAAGACTAAGATGGAAACGATACCCTCTTCACATTTCCTGGCTTTCTAGTGCAACCAGTTTTACCTTTATGGAACAGGCATCGGTTCCCTGAAGTGCGCGGAGCGTTGTACAGGCGACGTGTTCCTCGCGGCCCCATGTCTGCTGCTGCCTGCTCCGCACTCTGCTGCGCTATCCTCACAGCAACATACATATCACTTCGTAGTCTTCGCGGGTAGGAGATGAAACAAACTTCCTGGACCACCGCTTTGTCGTGCCTGAGTGTCGTTGGTACGTGGGAGCATAGGTCGAACAACGCAAAGCGCTTCGACGTTCGCGTTGAAAATGGCGGCCCTGTGTGCTGTATTCGTTGGAGAAGGTATTAGGGAGTTTTAGTAGACCGTTCCGTAACGCACGGAACGTTAACGCAGAGTACGTAGTTATCGCTACCGTCAAACGGGTAGCAAGAGAGTTTTAGCAGATCGTCAGGCAACGCTACGATCGGTACGGTAAGAACTGTGCTGCCATCCAACGGCGATAACATGAACTACCGTTCCCAAGTTCTCTGAGTATCTATTTCCGAACGAATTGCCTAATATAACTACGTTTCCGTTCCTGCGCACGCGCTCTTGCTCACGTGGAGAATAGCGTTCCTTCCGTTCACTGCGTAACGGTCTACTAAAACTTTCTCTTGCTAATGACGAGCCGGTGCGAATTCCCGCGCAAGCACAGAGAGATCACCGTTTTCCACAATGAAATATACCGTGTTCGAGGTCAGCGCGAGAAGTGCGATGTGATCAGGCCGTCATAAAACAGCAACGTGCTGCGTGCAGTCTCACGGAGTATAGTAGTCGTAACAATCTGTTTATTGCGCGCAGAGCATAAAAAGGGTTCGCAAAACGAGGTATAAATGTTACAAGACCATGTTATCGTTTCTTGTCAATATCGCGGAGATACAATACTCATTCGACTGTTTTCACTGTGCATTTTTCCTGGCAGCTGAAAAGCAAAGCTCGACAAGGAGACGAAGCGACGATGTTCTCCCATTGGTTCAATCGACCTAAAAGACTGATCGCGGAAATGGATGTCATTCTGGCATTCGCACAACTCACTTCTTCATGTGGGCAAAAATTATGTACTTTATTTAGATTTTATTTGAACTTCGTTACTGTTACCAGGGGCACCTGTGGCCGAAAGTTCGTTTTGTGCGGCCCGCCAAGCGGTTGAGCGACGGTGGTGTTCCTGCCCATTTTACTGCCTCTCACGCAGGGCCGACGAGAGTGGTGTATTGGTGCTTTATGGCACAAGAGCAGCTAGCCGACGAAAGTGGAACAAAGGCCAACCGAACGCAATAACGAAGTAGTAAGGAACGCGAGAGGACGCCCAACAAACAAGAGTGCTATTGGTTGGTTGCATCACTGGTTCCCTCTGGTTACGGCGCGGCTGTACGGCAAACGAAAACGTCTGTGCTGCTTCCTGTGAAGTCGAACGATACATTTGAAGAGACAGAGCTCTGCTTTTGGCTCCGCCGACAGGTTGTATTTGTCAACGGACGCCATTCAGGATGCCGCACGCAATTCGCCTCGACTGTTAGAATTCCCTGTTTTGGCTGCGGTGAGGTAACTGTACATGAAACAGCTGTCTTTATCGTTGTCAGATTGGTCAGATTCGTATAGTACAGTGTTGCTGCATTCACAATTATCGGCACTGTGGTCGTTGTGCTGTGGCGCCGGTTGCCGATGATCTAAACTGTTGACAGTCTACATTTGTCTCCTCTTTTTCGCACAACCGAAACTGCAACGTCAGAATATACACAGTTTCTCTACGTGACGGTGAATTGTTCTCGTGATGTCAAATGACGATAAGCATCTCAAAAAGTCTGCGGTGATCCTATCCTAAGTAGTGCGTTTCAGAGGTTTAAGCGTTTAAGCGTGGCTACGGTGGCTGCATGAGGTTGTGTAGGGCGACTTTTATGGCACATAGAAGCCCAGTTTTGGTAGCCACACTATAAAGATACATTTGTAAGGCAAAGTTATACCTTATATCAAAGTTATATCGATTACACTAGGTATACAAAAATTGCTTGGTCCCTGGCCATATCCAGCCCCCAACGCTCTGCCCTCAAAGCTGTCTTCACCTTTCTGGGTACTATAGGACTGCGATCCTTTTTGTGAAAGGGCTCATTATTTCATTCCCCGCATCACCACCAGCAATGGGGTAGAGTATCGCCCCTGGCGATGAAACTCCCCATTGGTCATCTCACAATAAAGTTGTTGTTTTTGTTACATCTTATACACCGTTTTCCAGCCAACCTCGCACACAGCAAGGAAGAAAAAGATACCATGGGCGGAGCATACGACACGTGTGCTTTCCTTCTCTCTGGCTTGTGCTCTAAACAGTTTTCAACACGCTCCCCCGGCTAGACGGCGCTGCGCTTTCCATATGGAGGCGTCCACGGGAAAACGGTGCTGGAGTGTGCTGGGTGCGAGGCTGGCTGGAAAACGGTGTATAAGATGTGTTACATAGTGTATTACAATAAGATAACCGCTGTAAACCGCGTCATTCTTAAAATGTTGATTTACCGCTCTACCCTGATCACTGCACTCGCACTCTGCCACTTGGCCTTGTGTGCCTTGTGCCCCAAGCGAGTCGAGTGCAATAGGGGTGGACGGGTAGGTGGAAGGCCTTGAACAGGCTCCTGCAACTAAAGAACATTGATAAGACACATACCGTCCACCCCTATTGCACTCGACTTTAAGTACATTGTGCTGCTTGGGGCTCTTCTTTTTCTGATAACCACCCTTTCTGTCAGGCAGGCAGCCTATTCCGTAAACGTCACGTCACGCCACGCCACGCCACCACCAGTGAGAGTACCGGACATACTACCAGGGCCGGCGATAGGGGGAGGGGGAGCATGACAACGGCCTTAGGCCCCGCGTACAACTAAGAACGACTGATTTTATTGTTTTTTTTTTGGTCGGATGTACACTCCCACGCGCGAAAATGCCACTGAAAGAGAAATAAAGAGAAGAGTATGTTATGTACCATCCCGTCGAGTGATGAGAAAAGAATGAAGCGAGGCTGTCCAGGGGGGGAGTAACGTCTTAATGTGCTCGCTGTTGTTGGCCATACAGAAGTGGTCTTCCAAGGTCTTCATGTTCACACATAGGTATCGCGTATCACGTATACATCAGCTCGTAGAATCGAACTCGGGAACTCGTGTTACAGGGAGGTTTCTGAGCTTCATCCAGTGTTTGCATCAATGATAATCCCTTAAAGCCCCAGGACAGATTTTCTCTTCAGGAGGTAAGGAAGATTCGATTGGCCCCGAAATGGGAGAGGATCATCAGTGACGGAACCAAAATAACAAGAATATGAGCGCGCTGTTCCAGTCCGCCTTCGGTCCCGCATCCGCGCGTATCATAGACGCTAATCTATCGCGGAATGATAGAGCGGAGTCTTCTCCACGTCTGGAAGGATAAAAACGTCGAAGCGAGGTGCTCGAACGACTGAAAGCATTTCAATTCAGGAAAGATCCTTTTCCGGAATGTGTCCACCGCGGGGTTCCTCCTATCATTATTTCCAATGGGACACGTTGTATTGGTCGCACCGGTGTAGGCGGAGAGTGGAACATGCTCGAAAAAGAAAATGAATGAGAAAGATGCCACACTGGATGATACACTCGAGCGAGAAAATAAATGTTTCGATAAGGTGACATCTGGGCTCATTTAAAGCGTGCCCTGGAGTATTCCTTGGGATGGCTAAAATGACGCTCCTGCTTTATCTCAATAGATATCCCATTTCTCATGAATTTGTTACCTCGGAATGACTGTTTCGGACAGCACGCACGCGACACAAGCAGCACGAGTAAAATATGTGCAACGCAGAGATGAAGGCTTAGAGGGGTATGCGTCCCCTTGTCATAGAGCCGGACACTTCCTTTCCTGGGTTCCTCAGCTTCCTTGTCGAAACGTACGCTCGGTGTCCCGTGTTGAGAAATCTTTACTCATTCCTACGCTCCAGCCCAGCTTCAACCTTCACCGGGAACAACAAAAACGTATTCATTTCACGTGAGCGCACTTCAAAGGATACTTCGAACGATAAACACAATGACAATGCGACAGCATTGAATGTTCATGAGTGGACAGTAATACCCGACCAAAGTACGTATTTTCACGCGTATTAGCCGCACCGCAGATAAGCCGCAAGACTCGTTTTTAGATACATTTTGAAAATGTTTTTGCAGATAAGCCGCGGGTAATACGACGCGACAGCTTTGTGCGCTAAACCAGTGATGCACATACAAAATCAATAGAGACTCTCAACGCTCGTCGACGTCGCACTCCCTACTAGCTGCCCTGTTCCTGTACTGGTCCGCGAAGTTGACGACTTTTAGTGTGGTAGCTGTGCCTCCGCGTTGGAGCCATGACTCACCTCTAACTGTCGTGCCCGTGTCCACGAATGCTGCTGCTCTCGTCAAATGAGAACTAACGCTTATCTGACCACGTTTTATCCCGATGTCAGGTGTATTGAACCCTTCCTGTGGGTCTGCCAGCAAAGGAGACTGTAGGGAAGGCCATAAACCCTGTGGTCCACATTCCGGTGTATGCATGTATAACAAAGGAGGTCAGTTCTAGTGTTCTACTAAGATCGGATTGTGCCCTTGTTGCGTGTTTTTCGTGGATTGACGGGTTAGTGGTGTTCCAAGAGACACGAATCACTGTCACCCCTTTTGTTAAAGCCCGCCCCTGTTCGGTATTGTTCGTTCCACTGGGAGGGCGGTCCTGTTCCGAAAAACATGAGGCACTGTCGGCCCTTTCGTTTAATCCGGGGTATAGGGAAAATACCAGGGAAAAATAGTCATCAGATAAGCCGCACCCGCGGATAAGCCGCACAGCGTCCGCGAAAAAAAAAAATCGCGCATAAGCCGCGGCTAATACGCGTGAAAATACGGTACTGAGGTATATCTTTTAGGAATCAGTCATTTACATTTCTGCGCCTTTTTCACGTTGGTTCCGAACGTAGGAGAAAATGCGGTCTCGGTTTGCCTTAGGAGGATAACCAAAAGGAAAAAAAGAAATCAAAGGAAGACAGACGTAGGCCGCACTTTTGCGCCCGGTCACTCCACGACACTTGACTTGGTCTCCACTTTCGACTGCCGCTGCAAAGCTACCTCTTGTGTGCCTCGCGACGTGCGCGTCATTATCTATCTGGGCGATATTGGATACATAGTGCTCGCTGATGGCCTAGCGTTGTGTGTCACTGCTCGCTGAGGACCATTACTCCGTTGGAAACTGATCTACGCTTCCGTGGATGCAGAACGAACTTTCTACATGTGCGGAGTAGAGCCGGGGGTTACACGAACCCTACAGAAACGGGTTGGGTTGACTTATCGCACCTCCTCACATCAATCCTCCCTAGACGATTGGTTGACACGGCCTGAGGGGAGAGGATTCGCAGCGATAAACCAACTCGATCCGCTTTTGTCGAGTTCATGTAAACGCGGCCCCAGATGTACAACCTGTGCCAAACCTGATTCAATATACCTTAAAGCACACATGTGGCGGTCCCAGTGCTTGTTATGATTCGTAGCAAGCACACGTGAAATAAATACGTGTTTTTGTTGTTTCCGGTGAAGGTTGAAGCTGAGTTGGAGTGCAGAAATAATTGAATGTGTCCATTTTGCAACAAGGGGCACCAAACACATGGCCAACTGCACATGGCAACAAGGAAGTTGAGAAACTTACGAAACGAATTTGGGGGGGGGGGGGGGGCTAACACCATGGAACGCACCCCTTGCTAAGCATTCATCTCAGCGTAGCACATATTTTACTCGTGCTGCTTGTGTCGCGTGCTTACTGTCCCTGACAGTGGTTTATCCAGAAATCCAAGCATGTGGGTGTATTGTGAAACAATGGGGGAATAGTTGGGGAAGTCCCCACTTTGTATGAGTGCACGGGTAAAAAGTTAGGGGGGTGTCGTCAAACATCTGGGGGATGTTGAGGGTGCAGGGGGTTCTGCATAAATCACTGGTCCTCGACTTCTCATACTTTATGATCCGAAACAGTCATTATGAGGTAACCGAAATTCATGGGAAATAGCATACCTGTTGGGATTAGCGTCATCAGGAGGTACATTATTGTAGCCATCATAGGGAATGCTCAAGGGCACACTGTAAATGAACCCAGAGGTCCCCTTACAGTGCATTTATTTTCTTGCTCAAGTGCCTCATCCAGCGTGGCTCTTTCTCATTCATTTGATTCTTCGAGCATGTTCCACTCCCCGCCGGTACCAGTAGGAACAATACAACAAGCCCCATCCGAAACAATGATCGGAGGAACTTCGCGGTGGACACATGCTGGAAAAGGACCTTTCCTGAATCGAAATGCTTTCTGTCGTTCGAGCACGTCGCCTGCACACGTTTATCTCTGAACGTTGAGACGATCCGGCTCTATCATTCCACGATAGATTAATAGACTATGATGATCGCGGACGCGCGACAAAAGGCGGGCCGAGACAGCGCGCTCATTTTCTTGTTATTTTCGTTTCGTCACTGATCATCCTCTCCCATTTCGAAAAGAAAATCTGTCCTGGGACTTTAACAACTAGCTTCTTTATTATTTCACCATCAGTCACTTGTGGCTCATTTACTTTCCCAGTTGTGCACATCTGAGGTTGAGAGAATCCCAATTAGGGAACCAAATACTGAACTATACAGAGCGTTTCTTTTTAGCTTTAGCTAACGAATTTTGAATAAATGAATGAATGAATGACAATGAAAATTGACAAAAATTGACAAAAAAATTGAAAATGAATAACAAAATGAAAGAGGGAGTTGATGTAGGACGCTTTTACTTTTCTCATTGGATTACTCGGCGGGGCTGCTACTAGGAAGCCGTATTTTTTTTTTTTTTTTTTCACTTAGGGGACTAATTAGCAGAGATATTTTAATCAACTTTTTAATTAATACCTTCAGGGAGCACATTGCAACTGCGATATTAAAGCCTTATCTCCACATGATCCGCTCGAACCACTGATGAAACACAAAAGCAATCGCAGCGCCGCGCTACAGACCTAACTATTTCACCTCCGCCGTCTGCTGCAAACCGCAAAGGATCGGCAAAAGAGCGACAGTGACGTCCATATTTCCGCTCCTCACGTCACGTCACCGAAAAACGTCATACGCGATATGGGTTAGCCCTTATCGCGGTTTGTTTCACGATCGTTGTTTTGTTTTTCATTCTTCCTTCTTTATTTTCTTCCTTGTGTTCACATTCATTCGCCGTATCACTCCTTTCATTCTGCTGGACACGGCTCTTGCCCTTTACCGGTACGATAAGCGCTGATGTGTAGTGGTGGCGCCAAAGCTCCTTGCAAGCAAAAAGAAAAAGATCGTGAAACCTAACGCGATAAGGGTTTTCTTGTATCGCGTATGACGCCTTTCTGTGACGTTACGGGCCAGTTCTCACTTGGCGACGCCCGACGCGGCGTCGTGAGCGGCCGGCAGAAATAGACGCTCGTTTGCGGAGTCGGGAGAGGAGAAACGTCGAGCCAAAAACACTGCCATGTCGAAGTTCTTTCACGACGTCGGCGAGAACTGCCGAGAACGATATACTGGCGACCAATAAGGTGACACAGAAAGGCCACGCCTCCTGATTTTTCGTCCGCTTTGGACGACGGAATGCCACTGTGGTGGGAACATGAAAATCGTGCGCGCTGACGGGGCGGCGGAAGTAGAGGCGCATTTCCGCCGCCCCGTCAGCGCGCACGATTTTCGTGTTCCCACCACAGTGGCCTTCCGTCGTCCAAAGCGGACGAAAAATCAGGAGGCGTGGCCTTTCTGTGTCACCTAATTGGTCACCAGCTGTCGTTCTCGGCAGCTCTCGCCGACGTCGTGAAAAAAGGTCGGCATGGCAGTTTTTTTTGTTTTTTTTTTTTGCTCGACGTCTCTCTTCTCCCGACTCCGGAAACGCGCGTCTATTTCCGCCGCCCGCAGTTTGCAGCAGACGGCGGAGGTGGAGTTGTTAGTTTTGTAGCGCGAGCTGCGGTTACTTTTGTGCTTCATTAGTAGTTCTAACGGATCGTTACGAGATCAGGCTTTTGTATCACAATTGCATTGTGTCCCTTAAAGTTAATAATTAAAAAGTTAATCAAAATATATATGTTAATTAGTCCCCTAATTGCGAAAAAGTACGGTTTCCTAGTAGCAGCCCCGTCGAGTAATCAAATGACAAAAGTAAAAGCGTCCTAAGGCAACTCCCCTTTTTATGAACATTTCTTGCAGCTAAAAAGAAACACCCTGTATAAGGTATGGTCAGGCGCTTTTTCGTGAAGCTATTTTTTTATCCGGTGCTTCGTTGCAACATTCGTATCTGCTTCGAACGAAAAACCTATTAGTGTTATTACATGTCGAAAATGAAGAAAACAATAGCGCAAAAAACAATGAACCTAGAGGACGCAAATTTCGCAGTTGTCTCCTGAGAGGTGAAAAGTAGACACGGCCCTGTTCGGCTTGGCAACGTTTAGTCGGGTAATCGCGTTTGCAAGGAGATACGCTGCAGATCGGATTGAACCCAGGCAGCCGCAGCATACCGTGAACAAGAGCACATATGATACGGGAGCCAGAAAACTCACGGCGAACTGCCTTCCCCAACGGAACGGTTAAAGATGGAGTACTTCCCTGCAGTTATTGACCAGGCAGTGCAATCAATGGCAAAACATTTTGATACGATGAAGTCCTACTGGAACATATTCGGGTTCTTGTTTAATCTGAAAGGCTTACGTGCAATGCCTGGTGACGAACTGTAGATGGTCTATGTCGCATAACCGCCACTACCTAGTTCAGGCCATACATCAGAGGTCGTGCTCCTCTTACAATCTCTCCAACCATACCGTGGTGCTATACGCCGACATAAACGGCTCAAGTCACCGCGTCCTGTCTGGAGTATGGGGACCCAAGGGTTAGGCTGACAGTTCCGAATCTCTCTGTGATGAAATATGTGCCTATCTGTGTTCAGCGGCACTTGACTGAAACTTAATCTATAACATCCAAGACCGAGTGGTACTATAGAGAGATGGATCCACTAAAACGACTGTATCGACATGTGCCTTCGTCATACCCGCCTGTGGGGTGCGTTTGTCCCATGCGACATCGTCGACAGCAGCTGAACCGTACGCTCTGCTCATGGCTATGGAATATATAGCGCCGGCTCACTCACGGATTAAGTGGGTGATTATCTCAGATTCCCAGGCTGTTCTGCAGTCCCTTGTGTCTTCAGCGCTGTCAACCTTGTAATTGATGATATTGTGAAACTACACGCAGAGGCGGTGGCTGCTGGACACGGCATGTTCTTTCAATGGATCCAAGGACATTGCGGCATACCTGGGCATAATGCGCGTGATGATGCGGCACGCAGAGCACATCAGAAGCGTGCGTCACGACTCATCTATTAAGCATGGTTCACACTAGTGCGTTCAGCGGCATGCGGGCGCCTGCGTGCGTATGCGTGCGGTGTAAGCAATCCGTTCCGCTGTTCACATACCTGCGTCCGAATGCGTGCGTCACCAAACCGTAAGCCAATGAGCACTGAGCGAGATTTCCACTCCGGTGGCCGCCATGTTGGAAACAGTCTCGCAGAGAGAAACCTAACTACTGTGCACGCTCGGAAGGCGGCCTCGCAATTCGTTCTCCGCTTGCGGGCTGTTGCGTGCGTCGGAAAAAGTTGAGCTCGGGCGAACTCCTTGCGTCCTGCTGCGGGAGGTCTCACACGTATCTGTTGCCACGGTAACCAACGCCCGCACGCATCCGCACGCAGCAGAACGCACTAGTGTGAACCATGCTTTAGAGCAAGTCCGACGCTAGGGCCTATTTCTCCTTTTTTTTTTATTATTATTATCGACTCAAGTCAACTCAACTCAACGAACTGTTCAAGCACTGTGAATCTAGAGAATGCTTTCAAGGACGACAAAGCTAACGATTTAGAAGGAAAGGATCTTCGTGCGGAACTTAAGATATTCCGCGAAGTTGTGGCTGAAGGAAGCTCCACACTTGAAGCTCTGTAGTTTACCAGAAGTTTCACCGAGCTATCGAAACACTGTCGTGGCCTGCAGAATACTCCTTACCTGATTATCCCCCTCACAGTCGCCAGCGGAAAGCGGTCGTTTTCAAAGCTGAAGATGATAAAGAACTACCTCCGGTCTACGATGACCCAAGAGCGCCTATGTAGCCTCGCCTTAATTTCTATTCAGTAAGACATCGCGGCCCAAATTGATCACCAAGCACTAATAAATGAGCTCGCGGAGAAAAAGGCGCGAAGAGCCACTTTTCAGTAATAGTTCTGTCACATGTCCACGGAGGGGATTTGCTGGTAACGCAGAGCGCGTGCAAATAAAATGGGTGTCCAACAGAGTTCTCATGAGTAGTTTAGGCCAGACAAGAAAGAGAGGGTGAATATGTTGGCTCCAGGACACGCGGTGTCGTGCGGAAAAGTTGCCCCTAAAATAAGTTTCTTCTTTTTTCTTCATTTGAATTGTGACATTAAGTAGGAGAGAGACACGCGTACAGAGCCTGCGAAAGAGGAGGAGGTCATTCCGGGCCCAACCTTCTTTAGGTTCCTTCACGACCTATGGCACTATGTTACAGAGACCTGAGGAGAACGGCCCAGGCTTCTCTAGGGGCCCTCACAACCGATGGCACTGTGTTACCGAGACCTGAGGATAACAGCCCGGGCAGGAGCAGCAGGATTCATCCCCGGGGTCCGTAATTTCTCTCACCAGCCCTGCGGGCATGTACGCAAAATTTTGCACCCCTTCTTCCCTGTTGCCAGATCCCGTTTTGCGAAAATCTTTACCTTTCATTATCGCTGGTGTCGAACGGGCCCCACGATCTGCCTCAGGGCCGGCACACCCTTAGCTCCGACCCTGATTACCACACCGTACAGACGTACTTACACCTTTACTACTCACATCCCCTTTTTTTTTTTTCTTTGTCACATCACGTTACAAAATGACAACACCGCCGCATTTCTGCTACGCAATTCGGGAAGAGCTGAAAACTAGAGTCACTAAATAAGCTACGCTTCAGAGTAACGACACTGAGCCGCCATGTTGTTCCGGATGACCTCCAGCGCCATCCATTTAGCGCTCTTCGAAGTGTTGTCTTCTTCCACTGCTGAACTTCACCTTCATTTATTTCTACTGCCAAAAGAGAGGTGGGTCTGGAGGTCATCCGAAATAACATGGCGGCTCTTTTTGCCTCAGTGTCGATACTCTGAAGCGTACCTTATTTAGTGACTCTACTGAAAACACAACTGCATACAGCACGAGGAAAGACTCCCTCCATCACACTTGAGTTAGGAAACGTTTTCTTCTTCCGTTAGGACATAACCTCAGAACCATAAATGCCCAATGAATGCGGCCATCGGACATGCCCTTGCTTCCGCCGTATACTGTGTCCTATTGGGGAGCCCAATTACTAAGTACGCGGCTTCGTAGGCCGGTGTCAGGTGCAGTTAATTGCGACCTGTGTGAATGGCCGTCCCATATCTATGCATTCTATTATGTTATGTCCTGCTTTGTTCACCCCCCATGACTCGGTCGTTTATTCGAACCTCGAAAACAGATCCAGTGTCACCATTATCCGGGAAGTCTGTTTCGAAACACAGGTTTTCTCGTCGCTGGAAAGAGGTTGAAAGACGAGTCGCCTTTCCTGCAATACGTAGAACCGAGACTCGCGGCGCTGCGAAGGAGACTTCATTCTCTAAAGAACACTTTCGCCTTTGAACAATGCACGCAGGCAATTAGGATATTGCAAAACGTCAGGCGAAGCTGTTTTTACTAGAGAGAAACTGATGTTCTGAGGCTGGAATAACATAGAAGGGACAGATACAAACAAAGCCTCAAATTGCCTAAGAACTCAACGATGAAAGATGAAAGTCACTGAAAAGGTTAGCCAGCTGTAGGGATCGAACCGGTAATCGAATCGGTAATCCAGAAGATGTGGGTTCGATCCCTACAGCTGGCTAACCTTTTCAGTGACTTTCATCTTTCATCGCTGTTTTTACTCCTTGCAACTAAAAATGTCAGGGAGAACAAAACGTAGTATGATGACTATTCTTGTCGACAAAACGACAATCTAGCAGACCGGTATAGGAGGTAGAGGAGTCTTTGGAGTGTTCTAAAGGGCAAAACATTTCATCACTGGCATTGCATGTAAAGGGTCGAACGGCAACGTGTTTCAGCAGTACGGGTTGGTGTATACTGTAAACGTATTTTTATTCGCGATCGTACTAATTTTCGCGAATCGCGCATTCAGTCATTTGCGAGGTTATTCGCGAGTATTTAATTTTGCGATTCCGGTGCTGTCTTCTTTCGCGGGATAAACGTCAAGCTCTGTTCGCGAGTAAAATGTGTCGCGATTTTTAGCGGTCGCCAATAATCACGAATCAATAATCACGAATAAAAATACGTTTACAGTATGCTATTGCTACACAAGGGGCCAAATAAGCCCTTACGTTTTATTTCATTTATATAATTAGTAGACACCGGTTACACCGGGCATCAAGACATAATACAACTGATAACCGTGCGAGAAGGTATAGGGCGTGTTGGTTGCTACATATCGAAACATGACGAGGCAACGCGACGGAGTGTCCTCTGTCCGTGTCTCCGTCGCGTTGCCTCATCATGTTTCAATTGATAACATAACGAAATGGAAATTCCAACACATAAACCTACATGTGCCCTATTATAACATATGTGCCCCATCAACAACAAAAGCGTTATTGGCAATGGATAAAAGTAACCGCTTCTTCAAAGTTTTCAATTCTGTCCATAGCAACTAGAAATCCTAGGAAGGAGTTCCAACCTTAGACCTTCTTATCTGTGGTCTAAGTAAGTTCTCAAAATTTGACCTTGCCGTAATTCGAATATTGCCAGTCCGTGTGCATTTTCCGACATATTAACGTCATGTTTTACGGGCTGAAGAGCACAGTGCAAATATGCCCTGACCACCGCAAGCGACAACTTTGTATAACCCCTAAATATTTTGACCCTTTGGAATGACCCTTTCGTGAATGATATGTGAATATTGAAAAGCTTCGCTGTTGTGACTCGATTTACGTTGAGGAGAGGACTGCACTAAGGAGTGGCGGAAATCGGTTAAAGTGCGTCGTGAGCCTACTTCAAGGGGTCTGTGCCGACGTCCGTCTAGGAGAACATGATACCCCCCTCCTCCCCCCCCCCCTGCGGTGGTGGATCCATCCTCTCCACTGGCAACATTGGCGACGTCAACCTGCCACCCCTGTTAATGGAACAACGTCAGTCAAACACAAATATCATCACGTCATAACGTAACGGCATTCTGCACAGCATTCGCGTTAGGAACTCCGCCCGGTTAGAGCTAAGGAATCTCGAGCACGCTCGTGCGTTCCATTTCCATCTACTGTCGATCCGCAACGTAAGTAGACTTGGTGGTCAAGTGAAATGCGCCGTTAATATCACACTGGATCGGGAGGCAGCAGTGTGAGTACGCTCGAACTGTAACATTTCGCGTGTCAGCCTCGTATACAAATTTATTCGCTTATTAAAGGGACTCTGACCAGAAGTTCAACAAATCTTTCGTTTGCATCTATTACGAAGGTACAATCTGCCTCCAAGCCACACGCGAAATATTTTGGCTGTGCGCGGCGGCAAAGTTTGCCAAACGGGGAGCTGAAAACCAGCTTGGCTTTTCCTCCTCAACTCACGCAATCGGCGCCGAAATCTAGCCTCTTTGTAGTGGTTATCCGCCAATTTCCGTGTGAGTGACGAAAACATGAGGTTCATGTTTCATTGGGCGCCCGGACGAGAAGTTCTGTTGTTAGTTTGTGAGAGCGGCGGCATCCGGAATGCGATCTTCAATATGGACGTCGAAGCAAGAAATGCAGAGACTTCGAGACTTCGACTTTTTCCTGACCTTTCTGCGATCGAGAAGGAAGTTCTGTGTGCTGAACAGTTCGGAAGCCGCGCTTTCGAAACGTTGCCGATGCCGCAAATGCGAGCCCAAGTCAATTAAGCTCTACGAACATCGGTCACAGATGAAGCAGTCAGTCGCCTGTCTTCGACAGACAGCTAAGCGATGAGCTTTTTAACGCACACTGTGATTGAACATGTAAACGCGTTCTCTGAAATTTCGTGTCCCCATATTTAATGCGTACTTGCTGTTGTGCCGGGTGTCTTGCGTAGGTGCCGGTGCGGCTGGTGTGCCATAATGCCGAAGGAGATCGAATGCTTGTGATGCAAGGAGCTCGAAAGCGCGGCCGAATGACAGCAATATGAGTGCATTACATCCCACGCAGATTTCCAACTTCTATGCCTCAATACGACTGTCCTGAAGGTGACATATATTGAATTCCGTGGGCAGCGCGAACCTATGAGCGATCATATTCACAAGTAAGTCACATTTGGCCCTGTCGAACTATGTTAAAATTTGGTCGCTCAAAATTGGTTTGGTCCTGCATTAAAGTCGCTAAAGCGTATAAGCGTATTCATATTTTGTACATATTTTTCCCCATCCATGATCATTATCATTCATTGCCTCTAATTTGTTAATAGCCGCATTTTGTATCGTCCTGTATCGTTGATCTTGTGTGTGTGTTGTGCTTGTTGTATAGTGCTCACGTGAAATTCGTTCAGTAAATCTCTCCCACACAAAAACTCCAGTATAGGGCACACCACATAAAAGACGACACAATACAGAACTGTGAACTGGAGAAAAGCAATATAGGCAACTGTATAATTGTCAGTGTGCTGTGTCTTAAGTCACCTTTTTATGTCTTGCCCTGTGCTTAGGTTTTTAGCGTAGGCTTTTAGCGATATTGAGTGTTCTTACTTTCGATCCACTGAAAAGAAAAAATGTTAGTTTCTAAAAGAATACAGCATGTGTATATACAGGGCGTGTGCAGATAAACTGCAGTCGCTCTCAAGTACATGTGGAAATGCTACGACACACACCCTGTACTGTGACCGGCTACCTATTTGCCTAAATTATATTTTATGTACATCTGCGTAGACGATATGGATGTACTGCGTATCGCAAGTGTGCAACGTGTTTTTACCACAAGCTTGGGGAAAACAAGAACATGGTCATCCCAGCCTGTGCAGCGAACAGGGTCTGGCGAGCCTTCCACACAGAAACTGCCACCGGCTTCAAGTACCCAACATCCTAACTGGAAGTACCTCTTCGCACAGCACGTCTATCACATTTAAACTAATTCAGCATCTGTATTTAGGATTACTTATAGCTCTCAGGATGATGCATGGTCCATGAGTTCAATATGTTGTGTTGAAACACAACACTAGTCCTTTTTCATGAGTCTTGCGGAACGATAGATGAGCACTCCTTTCATGACATTGTGTACCGTTGCTACGCTGAACAATTTCTTGAGCAAGACTGATGAACAAATGAAAAGCAGAGTCTGTCTTTCAACTATGCATGTTCCTTGTAACTTCTGTATTTGTTAAGTGACCCATGTTGTTGTCCCCCTTCATGTAATGCCCGCAAGGGCCTTTGAAGTATATTCATGAATAAATAAATATCAAAACCAGAAAAAGATGTAACATCTATTGTAATACCTATCCTCTCTTTGTGTGAATGATATACAGGGTGTCCCAGAAAACGTGTCATTGAATTATAATAAAAAACTACACCACCTAGAGTCATGCGGTCAATGGCATTTGTTCTTACTGGGTTTTTGCCACCTCCTCATGTGAATGTCGTGTAACGTAAGTTTAATTATGTAAATTTTTGCGAGCTTAAGTCGGAAATTTGCCAAGTAAAGGTCACTTTTTTACCCCACCAATGTGAAGAGCGTGTCTAATTTACTCAAATTAATGATAATTGACAGGGACATTCAGGAGCTATCCCATCGGAAAAAATAGCCGAACATCATGCTCTACGGAGGTCGCACAGAATAGCGCACGATGAATTTTTCAGCGCAATCTTTGTCAGTCCGACGAAAGGAGGTTGGAAACCCAGCCCTCCCCGACATCACAGAAAGAGATAAAACAGGCACGGCTTATCACGTTCGACTTTCGCTGGGCTAATGATTTCCCTCTCCCAATTTTAGGAACTGTTACTTTTTCTACTATCACTCTGTGGGCTGGCTTCGGAACCTCCTTTCGTCGCACTGAGAGCGATTGCGCTCAAAAAGTCATCGCGCGCTATTGTCCGGTGCTCCGAAGAGCATGATATTCGGCTATTTTTTCCGATGGGATAGCTCGTGAATATCACTGTGAATTATCATGAATTTGAGTGAATTCGGCACGCTCTTCATAGTGGTGGGGTAAAAAAGTGACCTTTACTTGGCAAATTTCTGAGTTCAGTTCGCAAATATTTACATAAGTAAACTTGGAGTACATGACATTCACATTAGGAGGTGGCAAAAACCTAAGAAGAACAAATGCTGTTGACCGCATGATTCTAGGTGGCGTAGTTTTTTTGTTATAATTCAATGACACGTTTTCTGGGACACCCTGTATAAACATTCTCAGAAAGGTATGTTGTCACACTTTGCCTCATTGTGCCTAAAGCCTAATTCCACCCCTTACATCATATCCACATCCTCAGTCTCCATGAGGCCTCCGCAAGGTCTCCAAGGCATTTCATATTGCTTTCAGTAAGTACAACACTGCTCATAGAAGTTGTGACCATTCATGTTGGGAAAGCATACTGGAGTTACCTCAGGCAGTGCATCCAGGACTGGGAGTCAGGTTCATAGAGAGCACCTTATGAGAGGAACAGCGACAGTGCCCGGTGAAGACACTCCAGGAATTTTGTGCAGGTTTAGGGGGCCACGCCTTTTAACAGTTTTGATGGAAAGCAGGGTGTGTGTAGCACTGACCTCTGGTGTATGAGTTCTTGTTATCTACAATCAGGTACCCATGTTCTAGTAATCTGGAAAAGCTTTAGCTGTCTTGTCGGAAATTGCTAATGAATCTGAGTGTTTTCTGTGGAGACAGGTTGTAACTGTCTTTCTATCCACCCTTCTTAGTTGCCCTAGCAAAAGCAAATATGTAATGCTAGCACACTAATTGCTTTGAGTGTTCTCAGGCTCTTGAAATGGAGCTACCTCGTGCATACGCTATGCCATGTCGGCAAGAACATAAATCAAATTGCCTTTACTTTCGTCCCTCCCCTGAAAATATAATTTACAGTCCGAAACCGAATCACCCTCATAGTCCACGACACATGACAAAGACGTTAATTGCTTGCTGACTTATGTGAGCCACGCAGGCTATAGCAAAGAACAGTCCTCAACTTGCATTAAAACTGCAACGAAATCGTGAGCGTTTCTATACATAACGCCACACAAAGTATTGCAGAATCCCCTCTCGCGGCAGAAGTTCCCGTTTTTGATATTTTAATCTTCATGAATATGTATGTTTGAAAGTGAGAAGAAAAAACTGAAACAGCCTTTTGAGAATACTTGACTGGGATGCTCCAGACCAGACCAATTACTGCGGATGCGTAAAAGGGGAGAATAGCAAAGCACACCAGTGCCCAGAATACTCCAGCGGAAGATGCGAAAAACGTCATTGCTTTTAGCAGCCGCTTTAATATACAGGATGGCCAAGCTAAGTGTGAACATATTTTTTAAATATATATATATATATAATCACTTTTTTCGAGATGAAATCAACTGCAATACAGCATATGCTTAAGGGCACTGCTTAGGAGGGCATTAGCAAACCCCTAAGACAATGTCTTAATTAACTTTCAATAATTAACTTGTTAATTATAAAAGCTACGAAGTTGTCCGAACGAGAACATCTGTTCCTTTCGGTCACCTGATATCGTAGCAGCATTCAGAACAAAAATCCGTTCGGTAGATCGTCCGTAAAAAATTCGTGAAGGAACACTTTTTTTTTTTCTTTGTTTTGTTCATTGCGCATCTTCGGAGACGCGCATTTCCTTGATCCCCAATGTGAGAGGGGGAAAGAGCACACTATCGCCTCTTGCGTCCTGGAAACAGATTAAAAGAAAACACAAATGCAACACAAGATAAGGGCAGCTCCGATAGAGTCACCTGATACATTTGTTTTTGTTTTGTTTCCGCAAGTTAAAGCTCATCTTCGACGCATGAGGCGGCACTGTGCTCCTTCACCCTCTCACATTGGGGATGAAGGAAATACGCGTCTCCGAAGATGCGCAATCAACAAAATAAAGAAAAAAACAGTGTTCCTTCACGATTTTTTTGCGGACGATCTACCGAACGGATTTTTGTTCTGAAAACGGCTACGATATCAGGTGACCGAAAGGAACAGATGTTCTCATTGGGACAACTTCGTAGCTTTTATAATTAAAATTTTAATTATTGAAAGCTAATTAAGACATTGTCATTAGGAGTTTGCTAATGCCCTCCTAAGGAGTGCCCTTCAGCATATGCTATATTGAAATTGATTTCATCTAGGAAAAAGTGATATATATATATATATATACATTTAAAGAATATGTTCACACTTAGCTTGGACACCCTGTATATAGGTGCTGAACGTCATGTCTTCTAGTGCACTGCTAACTGCGGGAAATATGCTGGGGCGCAGCCACAAGATATCCCGTAGCGGACGAGAAGAGACTCATTCAAACGCAAAGTCTACCACAACAATACCGAATATCCTCTGGATGTACGAATAATATCCAAATGAATTCGTACGTCCGACGGATATTCTGAGGATATCAAGTGGACGTACAAATTCGTTAGGACATTATTAGTACATCCAGAGGAGAGTTGGTTATTTGGTGTTGTTGGGGTATATTCCTGCACGGTGCAAATGCTCAATATAATGCCCGGCGAAACTTTTGCCCGGTGAGCAGTGCTTTTATTTCTTTTTATTTCTTTTTTTTTGTGTGTATGTGTGTGTTTTCTTCCACTAGAATGTTCCGCGGGGATGACAGGAAACGCGCACTGTACGCAATTTGTGATAGTATGATGGATGTGCAGGGGAATACATTCCTACACGATATCCTGGGAATAGCTGCAAAAGAATCCCGATCCCGTCCCGGGATCCCAGGGGTCACATTTAGGAATCCCGAAATCCCGGGATTGTAAAAATGACCCGGGATTCCGAACCCTACCCGTGGTGCGATCCATCGCCGCTCAGCACTACAAGTGACATTCGCTGACGTAGTACAGAAACTCCTGGAGGTACCACAATAAAGCTATCGTATTCAGAGCCGCAAAAGCAAAACACAGAAGCTCTTGGGTGACACTCTCCCCCCCCCTCCCTCCATAAGCTGTTGGGGGTGATTATGAGAGTTCATGTATTTACGTAGACAACTATGATCATGAGCGACGCTATAGAGGGGTCTGTCTGTGAATTAATCTTTGCCCACCTGAGGCTTCTCGAACGCGCGCCGAAATCACAGCACACCGCGTTTCTAAGCAACTTGTAGCATGCTACAAAGTTGATGGCGTCCTCCACCGGTATCGGACACGCACCCTTGGGATCACTATGCGGACATGGTATCAACTGATCCACCGAGCACCGAGTCCACGAATTAATATACAGGGTATTTCACCTACAGTGATAAAAACTGACGTGACGTACTGACCGGAGGATTGTGGGACTTTTGGCAATTACCTTCTGGAAACTTTTGCCACGATTGAGGAAGGCTTTGGGCAATTTTTAATTGCGGGAAATTTATTTTTTCAATTGAACTTTGAAAATTGCGAAGCGAACCTCACTTTTTTTCTTACAGAAATAGTCCTCCGCGAAATATAGAACAGTCCTCCGCGGATAACCGCAGACCCAACAAAAACTACGCACAGTATCGCAACAGATATAGTCGAAAAACATTAATAAAAATTACGCTTTAGCCCTGCCTGCTTGATTTTCCCAAAGAAGCGTGCGCGAAATGTGCGTCTAGAGGGGGAAGTGTCCCCGCCTTCATTTGTTTTGCCTCCTTTGTGACAAGACGGATGTTTTTCTTTTCTTTGTGATAAGACGGTAGTCACCAGCATCAAGGTTAAAGCGGGGAACGGAAGGTAAAACAAGCGGCGGGAACACTTCCTCCTCTCCCCACACCTCACGTGCGCTCTTCTTTGCGACAATCAAGCAGGCGGGGCTACAGCGGAATTTTTGCTAATTTTTTCGACTATTTCTGTTGCGATACTGTGCATAGTTTTTGTTGGGTCTGTGGTTATCCGTGGAGGACTTCATATTTCTGTAAAAAAAAAAAGGTGAGGTTCGCTTTGCAATTTTCAAAGTTCAGTTGAAAAAAATTACATTTCCCTCAATTAAAAATTGGCCAAAGCCTTCCTAAATGGCGGCAAACGTTTCCAGAAGGTAATTGCCGAAAGGCACACAATCCTCTGGCGAGTAAGTCGCCACCAGCTCCGGTGGCGCAGCGGTAACGCGTGCGCTTGGAGACTGGGAGGTCCGCGGTTCGAATCCGCGGGCCGGCTGTGCCGTCTGGGGTTTTTCCTGGGTTTCCCTCAGATGTGTAATAGGCGTATGCCGGCACAGTTCCCCTGAAGTCGGCCCATGGACGCAGCTATCCTCCCCCCGAGCGGATTCCGCTCGGTCTTCCACTTCATCCTTTCCTCTCCTCCTCTCCACCACCTCCTTCCCGAGAAACATGCCGCCTAATCAGGCAGGCAGACCTCTCGGGTTCCTCCCAACGACACTCCTCCTCCTCCTCCTCAGTAAGTCGCCAGTTAGAATTTTCTCACTTTAGGTGAAACCCTGTATAGCTGGGAGCATAAGCGGACAACAGAAAATGAGACCCGAGTAAAGTATCCGAGCAATTGTGGTACAACCGAAGTGGTGATAGCGATCATCCTCGAAGATATCCATATTAAAACATGCGCATTTAATCGGTGTCTCCCCATTTCAATCGTTTAGACGAAGTACTCTATATTTTATAAGCACGCTACTAGCACACTTTGCCTCCCTAGCCACACCCACGGCCCACGTTTGAATTCCAGAGAAATAACCACTTACTACTTTCAGGTAAAAACTATTGCTTTAATGGGACCCCAACAACCAACAAGACTTGTTAAACAAGACTTGTTAAACAAGACTTGTTAAACAAGACTTGTTAAACAAGACTTGTTAAACAAGACTTGTCCCATTGTTGACTGCCTGCGTAATGCAAAACAGTCCCAACGTAGTATACCACAATATAGTATAAAACAGTAAATCAAATGGTTGCGGACAAATAGGCTTCATAATGTTCATCCGCGTCTTTGTGCATTACATATAGGCGCAGGATTATGAAACAATTTTTAAATGATACCTTTCGTAGCACTCCCCTTTTTGTATATTTATACTGAGAATACCAAGTTTAAGCGGCTTAATTTTAACGAGTGTCAGGAGACGCCCCCGCCGGCGGTTTGCTACCCTCACCTTAGTGTTAAGCCGTGGTCCGCGCTGCTCACACGTTCAATAGTTCCGTTGGGCGGATGATCACAGATGGGTGAGTAAAGGGATCAATTTTGAAACCGTTTAATATCGCACGGTTAATATTGTGTATACAGTATTTCATCTTTCTTTCTGCACGTTTTTTTTTTTTTTTTTTGCGCATATGTTATGCAGCATGTTCATTAAATCCCTTTATTTTAAGCGACCTTTACATCGATTGTTGATTTTAAGAGTTAATTTTTGTGCACAGCCCGGTGGCTTATCTTTTCTGGTCTACGCTGCTGACAATTAGTTCGGTCAAGTCATCTGTTAAATTGATAATAGTGGTAATCTTTATTCACGTGCCCGAGAACAGCACAGGGTCTTAGAGTAGGAGCAAAAAAAGAAAGACAGTGGCATTGTCGAGCGGGTTAATGCGTCTCGCTCGTTGATGGTGGCCAAGGTCGTGCTGAAGACTGGGAGGTGGTGGGTTCGAATCCTACCACCAGCTGTGCTGTCTCAAGTTTTCCCTGGGCTTTCCGAAAACTTTCCAGACGAAAGTCGGCACAGTTCCCCCTAAAGTCGGCCCAGGACGCATTCTAGCCCCCCCCTTCTTGTCGCCACCCCTCCCTGTGCGTCCTCACTTCATCTGTCCACGCCGCTCTGTGTACTCCGCTTATAGCCACAGTTGATTCGCGGCGCTAACACGGCGTCGAAAAAGAAAAAAGGAGCAAGAAAAGGAAAACCATATATATGCATATAACGTTCCAGTCAAACATGCAGAAGATAAACACGAAGCTTGTTGATAGATGAATGAAGACAAACAACAATATGGTCCAGCGCGATAAAGTTGTTGTACACAAAACTACGCGTGCTTTTGTGTATACGTTCATATTAAAAGGAAGAGTGTGCTAAGTAGTGTCCAGTAAATTCCATAGGGAGAGAAAAATCTGTAAAGGATGAAAAAAACATCCTATGCACTCTAAATGAAATACGCCAGCGCAAGAACATGATATGAATAATATGTAGCCATTTATTTTGTAATGCTTCGAGTTTGACATCTATAAGTGTTCTCTAAAGTCTACACTTTTCTTCCCTACTTCAGTTACTTTTGGAGCTCTAACGTGTAGCGTATAACGAATTCGGTGCCAGTTCAGACAACAATGCGAAGGTAAATAAAACGTCCGAGAATACCGCTGGCCACGCAGCACTTTTTATGCAGAGTGCCGAACCGAAATTTTTATTGGTTCGCTTCAGGTTCGTGGACATTCGCGGATAAAGGTTCCGTTCCGGTTCAGCTCCAGCTGGCGTTTTTATCAGTTCAAACCGGTTCGAAGTAACATAAACAGCTTCGTAAACCGGTTTGATGCACCTGAAGTGTCCCAGTAAGCTGATGCATAATGTAAAACTGGTAAAAATTGTAAACTGGTAAAAATGGTTTTACATTATGCATCATCTTTACCAGCCCGCTTGCTTGTTAGCCATTTTTTCATTGCCAGTAAAGTGTATTGCTTAGAATACCACAGAAACACAAGCAGGGTAGCATTTTTTGCTGTCTTCCCATCTGCTTTGTACCCGCAGTGACACTGAAAAGGTGATTAAAAACTGTGGTAATTTCTCGTCGTATATCTGACATTATGAACCAGTGAGTGTTCCTCTGTGCATAAAGTCTCCCGCTTTCCTTTCCTCCGCTTTTCCTTTATGCTTTCTCCGGCTTGACCCCCTGTACCTGTTTCCTGTTTGTTTGTTTATTTCCTTGTTTGCTTGTTTTTCTATTCTTTGTGCCTGTATTTTTCCACCCACAAACGCGCTTTGGAGTAGTCAGTCCTGACTGGGCCGGGACTAACACCTCCATATTTTTTCTTCCATTTCCAACTCCAATTCCTCGTCGTCCACGAGGTGCTCAATATAAGCGAAAACGCGGTTGGATGGAACCGCCTGGTAAGGCAATTCCAACAGGACTTGAACATATTCTGGATGACTGAAACTTCCCGTTAGGATAAGTATTTGTGCATATGCGCAATACACGGGGAAAGTACTTCGCGTCGCTCGATGTGTCACACAGCTTTTCGAAATATTGCACCGACACGCAGTATAAAAGGCACATCACATGCCTTACATGAATACAAGAACAATACCAGTCCACTCATGGGTCATCATAGTCTACGAAAGGCCACTTACAGACGATGGCGTCTCGCCCGAGAAACCGAAACTGTAGCGCGTGCTTCTTCGTCAATGTAGCCAGGTGCCTCCAGAAAGCAGAAAAGAGTGCGGCTTTCCGACTTGATTGTTGTCCGCTAGAAGTTGCCGAACATTCGAATTCATTGAAAACTGAGCCAAATAATAATACACCCAATTTGGTGCGCAGTTACTGCGCGCATTTCAGTGTTGTCGAACCCTTATTTGAACCGGTAGCCGTGTCTCCGTTTTTTGGTTCGCATTCGCTTCAGTTCCAGCACGGCAATGGCAATATCGGTTCGGTTCCGCTCCGGTCCATCTAGAAAATAGCGTGTGTGTGTGTTTTTCTTTATTTGTTTATTCCTATTGTATTTTTTATTTTTTTGATTCGGTTTGACTTTTATTTTTAATAACTCGGCTAACCTTTCTGATGTTTACCATCGACATGCTCTTGTGTTTCTGAGGCACCAACTTATTTCTCGCCGCAAAACTGTAGCGATGCTAGCGCAATCACAGTGTATCGCAAACTCAGTCCATATTTAATAAATTGCACTCCTTCAAAGAAGATGAAGCCGCCGAAATTGAATCCGTCTTTTCCTTGTGATCAGAGTACAATATTAGCGAAGCTCGGAAAAATTTAATAAGTCCTCACAATACACCCCTGCACGCCCGTCTTTCCCGCAAGGTGGTATATAGCACGATAGTATACGTGCGAGCGCGGTTTCGACTGCACGTCGCAAAAAAAAAAAAAAAAAAAAAACTGACTTCCGTGTCTCCTCCCTTTAATAAATATTAGCTCGATGAAACAAATAGCTCGCCAAGAAAAGTAATTACTGTTCGTGAAACCTTGGTGAGGGCTAGATTTAGACTTATGCGGATCGATTTTATGAGTCAAAGACAAAACGAGATTCCACGAAAGTTTATTTTCTTGTGCAAGGATCACCACATCACAAACGATCCAAATTCCTTTATGAAAGAAGAAGAGGAGGAAGAAGGCTCTTCTCATGTTGCATCCCGACAGCAATTTCCTTCATACCGTAGATATTTCTCGTCGGCAGACTGTCGACACTCGAGTGAGGGATGACTATGATTAAGCCTTCACTGGAGAGCATCAATGTTGTCCGTTCGCGCGCTCGTTCCCACTTATAACCCTGTACGTTTGGAACGAAGCCGAAAGTAGTCTGCTTTTGAAGGGTAGCCAGGTTAACCAGACGTTCGGTTATTTTGAGCATTCTAAGTGCGTGTTCTTTGTTGTTGTTGTTTTAGTTCCGTGTTAGCGCCGTGAAGCAACAGCGGCTATGAGCGGCGTACAGACATGGACAGATGGAGAGAGGACACAGCGGGAAGGAGAGGGGGACAGGGAGGTTAGTACGAGTCCTGGGTCGACTTCAGGGGGAACCGTGCCAACATTCGCTTGGAAAGTTCTTTGTTGTTGGGCCAAAATTCGTAAATTGCCAACAGCCTGATTCGCAGGTCGACAGGTTTTATTCTGTCGCACATTTAAAGCTAAGCTCCATGGAGCGAATGTGTGCGAAAAAGCGGCGAACTTCGCCCGACGTCGGACGCCCCGGGCAAAAATGTGAGCGTTCGCCGGCGGTTCTGCCCATGCTAGATATTTTCGCACATGGCCTTGTCTCGCTTCCTTCGCTGGATGTTGTTCCCTCCATCGGCCCATTTCGCCATTTTTTATGTCACGCAGGTTTTTTTTTTTTTTTTTACTACCTTGATGCCCCTCAGCATCACGCTGTCCAAGACTATACCGGGACATACAAGTTCCCCTGCATACCAGATGCCGAATGCGGGCAGCATTATGGAATAGGATGTACGCAATTGTGAATAGTTCTTTGTAGCACACTTTGTCATTGTCATTAGCTCTTTAGAAGCTTCACATTCCCTATCAATCCTAGTGTTAGCAAACAACTTCCCTCGTTTGCGCCGTTTAGTTGATATAGGAAAATTTATTAAACGTCAAGACGCGCTAGACTTAAAGGGACCATGAAATGAATTTCGAGAATTCCGAGTACTCTGCAGGAAACCGTTCGCATGATCCATCACTATCGTACACACATCGACTTTTAACTGTATTCAGTACAACGAGGGCGCAGTTGTCAGACAAAAATAACAGGGCGTGACCGCTGAATATATGCCTTCGAAGTGGGCTTACATCATCGCCATCCAATCCTCTCAGCCAACTGTGAACGACGAGGAGGACACACCCCGCTGGACCACGTGGGTGCATGGTTTCGGTTTGAACAACAACGGCGTTATATATCTCCCGTCAAAATCACTTAAAATATGGCGAAAGGCAAATTATCAGCAATGGAGGAAGAGGTTATGCGACACACACAGCGTCTATGGATCGTTCGGTACGCAGCACCTCTAAAATGTCACCGACGAAGGTATGTTCCGACGGAGAAGTAGTTCAAAGGGGAAAAAGTGCTCCGGTATCCATAGCTCCGGTAACCATGCTGACAGTCAACGGCTATATTACATTTCTCGTAGGATTCTGTGTAAACGGTTAGTTACAATCTTGTCTCCAAGTCAAATTAAAACATATTTCATGATGAAGTATGCAAGCTTGTTTGAAAATTTTGCACTTTGCTCGTAAAAGCCCGTCCGCGAATCGGCAACATGTTCTGTGTACGATGTCACAGCCAGTTCGCCTCGGAGGCGGGCCTAGCAGCCGCCGTTCACGCCTGTGGTAAATATAGAATATTTTCACTATTTGTACGATTTTCAACTTCATATTTCACAGAGTGAATGCTTTATTACAGGGGAACTAATTAAAAATGTTTGTGGGCTTATCAAATATCGTTTCATGGTCCCTTTAATGGCAGGCACTCATATGCACTTCCCACCACATACTATGTACAATGGCTATCTACAGTCATTCCGGCGAATATTCAAGTATGGTGAAAAATTAATGGGAAAAAAGTTTATCGCTGTACCAGCGGAAGACAGGCATCGTGTAAATATGTCTCTATGTGCAAGAATATGTTTAAGTATATACGTAAGAACGGAGGAGTGTCAAAAGTTGCGTCTAGTCCAGACGGGCACAAGTAATAGTAAGCTTCCGTGTGGACGAAAACTTATGAAGACTCAGTGCTTTTCGTGTTATTAGTAAAGATGTCACAAAAATGTTATTCATTATCAACACAGTTTTACCGAGAGACAGTAAGGTTGGTTTAGTGTAAGGAAAAATAAAATGGGAAAAGTGCTATGGTATTCGCCTCGAGATCGAACTGCAGGTGGCGCTGCGGCGGAGCTCTAGTGGGGTTACGGCGCGATCCGGCGAAGCAGGCACAGGCTTTTCTACGCGGGTACCGCAGTGTTTTTGGACTAAATGCCGCTGTCAGTGCCTCACATATTGCGGATGTGATGAAATGCGCTACTTAGAACGCTGATAAGGTGCGAAAGTTGGCCAAAAGTGCTGCACTGCGAAACAATGAAGTGAAGTCGTGAAAAGAAAATCACCTGTTGTTCCAAGCGAGATTTTGTCTTTGTCTTTTGGGAACAACAAGGATTTAAAAAAAAAAGAACTGAACATTCATGTCTCCACTGGTCTTGGAAGTCTAAATGTACAATTGTGCAAGGATGCAATATACGGGCAGAATAGCCCAATATAAGTGCTGAAGCCCTTCGCTATAATTTTTGCATTGTATAACAGCGGTGGTTATTCATGTCGTGTGAGTATGGGAGAGGTTTGAGGTTTATTTCTTCTCCTGTGCAGGCATTCATTAAACGGTGCTAAAATATGTTACAAGATGACCACACCTCTGTGGTGGACATGACTTTGTGTGAGGTGCTGGTCAGGTAATAACTATATACAAACTAAGTTTTTGGTTCCAGTGGCAGGTATATTCTGAAATACGCTGTTGCACACGTGCTTCATACACTGCAAAACACGTGTGTTTTACAAAGAACGTTCGGGGATGGTGATAGCATTTTACCTTTAATGCGTGTTTTCCAATGGTCACGTATGTGAAAGATAGAAGTCAAGCCTGTCATACTGTCAGGTGAAATGAAATGAAAGCTTGAAATTCACATATTTTAAAACATCCATATGATACATATATTTATACATTCGATGCCCCTTGTGTCTAGCGCGCGTAGAATACCATAACTGAGCATTATGAAGTAACTTTGAACGGCCAGCAGAGAAACCATTATATAAATAACTGTGACATCTTTATACGTATGATAAAAAAAAACCTACAACATTGACCTTAGCTCTCGGTACATTTTGTTTGACACACAGAACCGCAGCGACAAATATAATATAACAAAGGCCGAGTGGAATCCGCATACCGGAACATATGCACGTTCTGTAGTTTTCTTCCCTGCTAAGCACTGTAGTGCAGGGAACCAGACAAGTTCAAAAAAGTTCCCACTAAGTCATTTTCACTCATCTTGAAGCGATTTTAAAAGCTCAAATGTCCAGAAACTCAACCTTCCAAGCATGTTTTCGAGCACGATGACCACAGCGAACGCACCGGCTCAGGCCGCGCATACCCACTAAGGGCAGTTCACGGGGCTGCCGCATGGTGGCGACATTGTTCGATCTCGAGGCGAATAGGCGAGCTGGTACACTGCCACCGAAGAAAAACCCGAGACAAGGAGCACAAGGACAAAACAAGACATGTTCTCAAACACAGCGAACCCTTTAGTGACACACAAACCTAGGTTCTCAACTTTCTGGTGGATGGCGAAGGGGAAACAGAGGGAACATCAATACAATTCCCTCTGGAATTCCCCGTTTGCCCTTCGCCAGTCTGACGTCCAGAGGGAATTGTGTTAATGTTCCTTCTGTTTTCCACCCATCTGAAAGTATTGGGAACCTAGGCTTGTATGTCATTGAAGGGTTTGCTGTGTTTGAGAACATGCCGTGTTCCGTCCTTCTGCACCCTGTATCGGGTTTTTATTCGAAGGATATGACGCTCATGAAAAGAACCAGCTACTCCAGTTCAATTAAAAATTACAGTAAAGTAAATCAAATCATAATCATCATGAAGGAATAAAAGTGAAAAAAAAAATACGAGTCGCATGTCACCTGATAGTCGCAGTGAAATCACAGTATGGTTTTCATATATAAAGCACTCTTCTTTTAGAAACTTGCACATCCTTTAGACGTTCAATATTCTTGCAACTTGCTGCTTTCAACACATCAGTGCTGAAGGCAACGATAAATGGAAGGTCGGGTTATGACGCGCAATCTGGAGCTGCACTCGTCCGCTACAACTCTTCGAAAGTGTCTGTACCCGGCACGTGCATCCAAAGCAGTCCCTAACGGGATTTTAGCGGACAGCTCTACCGGCATAATAATGGCAGGAATGTGGTTCTCACTTGATGATATTAGCGAATACTCTCACCGAATACTGAGCACCACGAAAACCTCGCACGATATGCAAGGACCGCATCAGCTACGCACCATAATGTATGATAGGCGTCTCTCACGTGTTGTCAGTCGTTATAAGACGAAAGAATACATTTCATTTCAAGGAAGCGGATTCCAGTTTTCGTGTCCCCGAGATACATCCCATTGCGCGTCAACAGCAAAAGCGATATCACGGAAGCCAGTGCAACATGCGCTTGGTCTTGTATGCTCCAGTGAACATGGCGTCTCACATTATTGATCGATGGTCGAACCACAAGAGATGCTAAAATATGCGCAACACAGGCGTGCGCACTGGACTGAAGGACGAGATATAGAAGAGAAAGAAGCCCGCGGCTATATTTTCTTATGTGCCTCGCCGTACTTTCCCTGAGCTATATACACGGTATGAGAGACGAGCGTACGAAGTAAAACATAACTCAAAGCCGCTTCTGAAACCCTATTTACCACGGCACAGTATCGATGATCAGGTGGAACATGCTCTGCACCTTCTCCTCAGGCGGTGACTGGATTACTTTTTTCATTCTCCTATGCGCTAGGATTCGAAAACAACATGGCATATAATAGATCGATCCTAAATCGATCGAACGTACCTTACTGAACGCGCTCCAACAAAGTAGCTGAGAAAGAAGAGAGCCGAGGAAGAGTAAAACTACTTAATACAAGGTTTTCAGCAGATCCTAAATTTTGCAGGAGAGACACTACATGCCATCATCGCCGTCAAAGCGGCACGCAAGGCGATTGATCTATTGAATAACGACCACATGCTGCCGTACAGTACAAGGCCCAAGCTTAATTACCACCAAAAAATGGGAACGAAGAAGGTCGGTAACACAACGTGTTTCGCCCAAATAATAGCAAAAATACTCCAAGTGAACTGCTATTCTGAAAAATGGACTGAACTCTACGAAACTTCATTACTCTGTAACAAATTACGCTAAGTACTTTTTTGGTCATGTACATGCAACGTTCCAAGTTGTCAATGCTGGCGCTCCCAAGATAATGTTCGGTAAAAGGTAGCAAAAAAAATTTAGGGCGGCCTTAGTTTACCAGCCGTTCACTGGCGGCCGCGAAACCCCTTGTATCGATAGATTTTTGCTTGTGCTTTAAATTGAAAGGTTATCTGACAGTCTCACATTTCTCGTAATCTTATGACCTATGCGGAATGAGTCGCTCGTCTGGAAAATGTCTACGTTCGGCCGCGAACAGGCGACGATTGGCAAGGTGGACGATGATAACTGTTATTGTGTTGGTGTGCACGACTGGCTTTGGCTACCAGGCGAAATGGCTGTTGATGCGTTACTTCGAACGGTCATACGAAGCAGTCAGCACCGAAGAGAAACGGCAGAGCATCGTCTTCCCGTCCGTTACGATCTGCGTCACCCACTGGTAAAGCGCACTGATACTCACATAACTTCACTTCGCGCTCGACGTAGTTACGGCGCGTTCCAGCACTTGCCCTGCAGCTGGGCCATTCCACGCCAAGTAATCCAGAGGTATACCTTGGTCTTTTCTAACGAAATTGAGCTTTATGGGGTGTAGAGCCCCCTCAAAGATGCACTGCTTGGCGAAAACCTATGTCGTCTTGAGAAGGCCTTACGGCCCACGCGGAGTATGTTAGAAAGCTCTTATTTAATAGGAGAGAGTTCATTTTACGGTATGTAAGCAATTTTCAGCATCGCACTCGACGGGGTCAACGCTTGTGGCATGCTCGAAATTTGCAAAGTTTGTGTAAGTTTTCGGATTTTTTTTGCAATAACAAAATTCTGGAATTTCTTCTTCAAACTTTTTTGTCTAATATCCCCCGTGTCGTAATTTAAGCACAAAAAATCTGGTCCCACGGGCGAACTGTAAGCCGCAGTAAAAAAAAAATCGGGAATTCGACAAAACGCACATTTTTTACCGAAAAATTCGGTGTGAGGAGGTCAGGATAGAAGCGTGATCATTCGATGCACCGTCCTCCTAGCAGGACGCAGGGGAAAAAAATCACGGAGGTACTTTTTGTTGAACTCAAATATTTTTTCTTTAATTGAAAGTAATTTTGCAAACGTGTGCGCGCTACAGCGCATCGTAGCGAATGAACAACTGAGCGGGTCGCTCACAAAACACTAGATGGAAAGAAACCACTATAGGCACTCGTATTATTGAAGAGCAAATAACGGTTGCAAACACAAGTTTCCCTGCTTCGAGACCCGACGGTTGTGCAGTGAGCTCCCATCAAGCTGACCATATTGTCTCCAACGAAACTTTTAGCCAGCTCGGGGTGCTGGCGAGTGAGAGATAAGGAAAAACATGGAGATAGGGGTCCATATTCAGGCTTTATGGTATCATGTGGTTGATCTTGGCCATGTGGAGTCCGGCATCCGTCACCTGTGGATCATTTTGCGTGGAATGGCCCAGCTAGAAGTGTTTTAGAACGCTCGTAATATGACGGGACTGTCAAGAGACTTTACAAACCTTTTCTGCCTCCCTCTTTGTCGCCGACGTGAAGAGTGTATTTTGTTATATAAAGCCTTTATGGCTTACACAGGGGACCTTGAAAATGTGATTGTGCTGTGCACTCGCATGTTGCGTTTACTCGACAGTCGGACGCGGCAATCCCCCTCCAAAATAATTTCACATGGTTGGCACCACACACGGCCGCCCACTTAGCATAACAGGACATGTTGTGCTCCGAGTACACCGGGCAGGCTGAAGGTATATATCGTGGAGTTGACCCCGCGTATTCGCCTGCGTGATCCAAAGAGCTAACCAAACGGAGCGCTCCTGTCGGACCTTGTGACAACGATAACTTACCCATTAACATAATTACAAGCAATATTAATCCATTCACGAATTGAACTCATATTCACAAACGGGCTGCACAGTGTTGCTCCACGCCAGAGCACCTCAACTAGAAAATTTTTTTATCGCGAAGATTCTCACGACAGCCCATGTTAAGCTTGATATTGAAGTCGATTCCGCTGTAAACGTTGAACTACAGAAACCAATTCTACAATAAAATATAGTGCTACAAGAGTGATGGGACGTGACAGAAAAAGAAAAATGAGGATTTAAGTCACGACAAAGTCAGACTGGCTTCCCCAGACCACTTAGCCGCAGTTAGTCGAAATAAATAAAGAAATGAATAGAAAGAAGGGGAAAACCCAGTAGTTGGGGGCCGGGAGACAAACAGCTCAAACTAGTGGGAACACTTGACACAAACAAGAGAGGGACCGGAAAGTCTCACAAAATGTCAATCAGATGAGTTTCTTCGAGGAAACGTAGGAGCGCTTTCAATGCAGCCGCTTGATGATTGAATGGCTGAGACCCAGGAGCTTTGCAAGGTCAAATGACCGGGTGTCCAGCCGAGTCAGACTTATTTCTAGTGTCCTGCGACTGTCGGCATACTTGGAGCACCTGAGGAGGATGTTCTCTGTGCACTCGACAACATCGCACTCACTGTAGTTTGGAGATGGGGACTTGGCCAGTTTGTAGAGCAACCGGCCGCTGTACGGGACATTCAGCCGGAGCCTGTGCAGGAGACACGCTGCTTGCCGAGGAAACGACGGAAGTACCTGGAAGCGTAGCTAGGGGTCGACCCTATACAACAGCGAATATCGAGCAGATCCTGTCAGCCAAGAAGAGTTGCACATTTCTTGTCTCAGTTCACGTATCATTCTCTTTGCGTCCCCTATGGTGAAATAAATGGCCATTGTTTGCACGTGACCGTGTTGAAGTGCTCGGCGCGCAGCAGCATCCGCAGTCTCGTTACCTGATATGCCGCAGTGACCAGGAATCCACTGTAATATGATATCATGTGATTCATGTCCCTGTGATACTGCGGCATCATATAGGTGCAGCACAGCATGAATAATTAGGGCCCGAGACCCTGTGAAAAGGATAGAGGCCAATGACTCTAGGCCATATCTTGAGTCACTGTACACAGACCACTGAGAGCACGTTGGCTGGGAAATGATGAAGCTTAGTGCCAGATAGATCCCGTGGAGCTCAGCTTCTGAAGCCGAGGTTGTCTGTGACATCCGTGCTGATCTTTCGACACCCATCTCAAGAATGACAAACGCACATGACGAGCCAGATCTCGTTGTAGATGCATCGGTGAAAAGTTTATCTCTACTCGCCGACCTCTCCATCAGATTTACACTCTCAGAAAAGAGGGAGTCAAAAGGGAGTCAGACGATGCTCGGACACCCTTGCGAACAGAGAGAGAGTTGCAGCAACACCCTTCCGTGACCGTATTTAATGCAGGGTGTTGCGTAGATTCCCTTCATGTAGGGGTGTTAGCCTCACTACCCGATGTCTATGACGAGGTTCTTCTCCCCAATGTCTATGACAAGACTATGCAGCAGTGCAGCATCGTACACTTATTTATTTGTTACGATTATCGAGACACACCTGCAAATAATGAAAAATAGATGAACAAGCCTGTGTCTGACATGGCCAAAGTAGTTGTATCCCAGCAGAGCACGTTTACTTTTCGCAAGCCCTGGCTGTACCAAGAAAAGCCGTTGGTGGCACATACAATTGTAAAGTACCCAACATTACATACTGAAGAACAGGTACTGATAAATTTTACAAGCAAGCTGGTGCCTACATCTGGTTTCCTTGATTCCTAAGGCTCATAAGGATGCCGCTTCGAGAACGCAGTCTTTTTTGTTATAATTGTAATTGACACCCGGATCAGTCGTTTCATTCGAGGGAAAATGTCCGTGGAAATGCTCTCTATTGACAAGTGAAGCGGATGACCAAGTAAGAAACACAATCTCCGATAGAAAGGGATACATGTTCTGCAACGCTAAGCGCCTTGAAGTTACTGCAGGTGCACTGCGAGTTGACGAAGCGTATGTCCGTCACAGTTACGAAATTGTTTCGGTCCTTCGTACTTTAGGACCGGGTTGTAAAATTTTGATTCGTACAGTATTGCAATCCCAATGACGGCTTTTGAGGGATGTTCCCGCTTGGGTAGTTCTATGGGACTACCTAGATTCTTGAGCAAGACGGAGAGGCGCCGCACCTGTTCATGTTTTGGGGCGAGGACAGTATTGTTTTTGTAACGCTTTACAACACAGACCAGTATCTGCAAAAAAAGAAAAGAAAAGAGACCAATGGAGTAACATCACTTAATAACAGAGTGGAAAACGGAGTGGAAAACGGAGTGGAAAACGGAGTGGAAAACGGAGTGCCTAATGTTCTCTGCAATGTGCTTGGGTAAGGCAGTCAAGGGAACCCCTGCAGGAAGGGTGTCAGGGGAACACCTTTAGCAAAGGAAGTCAAAAGAACACACAAGTGGAGTAGCCTAAATACCCTAAAGGGAGTTATATGTTTGACGAGCGTGAACTCATACTCCCTTTTTTCAAAGAGTGTAGACTAGGTTGTAGGAGGACTTCAGTCGATACATCTTTCCGGCGTGGTAGACCCGGGATATTGACCCTCACTTCAGGTGGTTGCAGGGCCCACGTTGGAACAGCTGGGTACATGTGCTGCTTGTGCTTAGGGAGAATCAATCGTTGTGCCTGGATAGCCTGAGTGAAGGCAGAGCTGGAGCGCCGCAACAAGGCTCGAAGGAGAGGATGGCGATGATGACGTGTTGCCAGTCGAGAGAAGTGGCGAAACGACTATTGCATCCTGAGGACAGGTACAGGTGGTTTCCGAGCCTCTGCCATGGCTGCCGTGTTGGAAATTGCTCGAAGGAACGCCAAGACACGGCTTACTACTCTTTGCAAGCATGGTTTTTAGGACTTGCTCTGTCGTGAAAGGGAGATGGTGAAGCACCGGTATGTGGTACGCTAATAACTGGCGTATGAGGGAGCAGTGAACACCAGGCACTGCTCTCGTCGAGATACCCCACCGGGAGCCGCATAGATACCTCAGTACGTTGAGTCTCCTCTCTGCATTTGTCTTTAGACAACGTACTTCTGCCGGCCACGACAAACTCCGATCCAGAGTAACCCCCAGAAATGTGTGATGCGGTGCTCGGCGTATCTGGAAGCTGCCAATAGGCAATTGAAATTTCTTTAGATACCGACGCGTGAAGGGAAGCATTACAGTCTTCTCTTATGAGATTTTACAAGAGATTTTGCAATAAGTGTGGAATTTCAGGCAATTATTGTTATTAATTCATGCCTTGTCCGATCGAGGCAATGTTACTTTCAAGCGCAGTGTAGTAAGGATTTCAAAGCTCCCTTCATAATCCTTTTTAACAAGGTACACTACTGTTAAGCTCTAGGAAAACGGGAAGCGCCAAATGTTCGGAAGCCAACATCCTCCAGCAGGTGACAGGTAAATGTCGCAGAGCCTTTGAGAGCCTAACTTTGTGGGTAATGTCAACAGAGTCCTTGTACTGGTTCATGAGTGCTGTAATCATTGCATCTATTACGTGTTTCATCAATGAAAAAAGAAGCAGCTGAGTAAAATGAGCTACGTCCGAATAGGGATTCGAGATCTTCTGATACTATGTCGTGGAAGAAGGAAGCTTCTTTCAAGACCACGAATGATGAGTCATTAAGGACAATAAAATTTAATCATGCGATGTACCTACGTCCTTTGCCCTTAGAAACAGTGCGCCTAGTCACCTTTGTCAACAGTAGCATAGTATTCCACTGCGAATAATCGGGCCGAAAGGTCGCCAATTAATCAGGACAGCATGCGCACAAGTTGAAAAATATTCTCAAGGTAAGAGACAATGAGACATTATTGTTCGTTTTTCAGTTTGGTGAACAGCAGAAGCACGACATCCTAAATGGTCGGCGTTGGACTCCGTTTCATAACACAATGTTTCAGTTTGAGTTTGATTTGGAATTTTCTGGCGCAAAGGTATCTGGGATCATGCTGCGCTGCTCTAATTATGTTGGTTTGTTTGTCGAAAGCTAGCTGGTTTAATTCATTGCCCATAACGTTTTACCACCGAGTGTATATAACATAGTGCATGAACTTCCGCACAATAATGTAGATGCATTATTGTGCACTAGAGGAGATTAACTCAACATAAACCAAGCAGTGCTCTTTAGGATGCACGTGGAGGCCCTTCACTTTTATAAAGCGTTCTCTTCTAATTAAGGGGATGCATACCTCTGCTCATTGGGCGTTAGGGTGTCCATTAAAGGAGCGTCTGTTAAGCACAACTGGAGCCGAAGTTTCTCTGCGATGGGAGAAATGATTCCACGAATAAGGCTTACTGAATTAGTTGCACGAATTATATATCTCTTGATGATGACGACGACGATGATGATGATGATGATGATACAAAAAAGGGAACAAATGGTGGCGTAAGTCCCGACAACGTCGATGTGGCTACCCGAGTACAGCTAACAAGTTGGTTAAAGAACGTAAAAAATGCACACACAAAAAAGATAAAGTAAAAAGTGGAAAGGAAGTAGCAAGTACACTCTAAGAAAAAAAGGAGTAAAACGGGGAGTAATCGCGCCTTCTACTCCCATAGTCTGCAATTACTCCCCATTTTAGTCCCCTAACCCGACATTTAGTCCCCAGGACTGCAAATTGTCACTGAACTTCGCGAATGGTCTCCTGAATGCAACAGTCTACGCATATATGCGCCCTTGGTCAATTTGAAGAGTATAAGGCTGTATAACTCAGCCAACGTAGCAATATTCCAGCCACACAGAGTAAGAAACAGCGCATCTTCCTTCGCAAATTGTGCACAATGTATGGCGCAAGATTCTATATCACGGTGGACGGTTTGCTTCAAAGTATTTTCGTGCATGCACACGAATTATGTACTTTGGACTCTTACAACAGCGCGTGAAATACAGTCCCCACTCTAACATTCGTTTACTCCCGTGCATTTACTCCCGGAAGGGACTATTTTTTGTGGCAATGCATTTAGTCACCAAAAGGAGTAAAAGTACTCCTTTTTTCCTTAGAGCGTAGCAGTATCTTTGGCTTTTCCTTTGTTCATAACCCGCGTACTACAGTTGAATATGCATCACCGTTCCATTATAGTTTATTCATTATATTATTTTAAAGACTTGCATTACTGTGCCCATACTGACAGCACTGTAGTGTTTTGTCACTTAGACTACTGCATTACTTTTTAATGCATTATGTATTTGAATGCATTACTAGTATTACTCGCGTAATAAAGAAATAATAACCAGGTGTATGTTTTTTGCATTATATAACACGTCCGAATCAAAGCATTACTGATTAGTATTAGCATACTGATCTTTTGCAAGCATTACGTATTTGAATTGTTACACAAAACACAGGTGGCGTCATTGCCCACACATGTTACAAATGAGGCGCAATTAACCTGCATAATGCGTACCTTAGTGCAGCACAGACAATTACGACGCCGGAGAAGGCGTCTGTCAAGCGCATGCGGAAAAGCTGACGAATCTTTCTTTTAGTTGCCTCTACTAGGGGTTAGCCCCTAGGCTTTCCTTTGGGCGTGCGAAAGAGCACAGAAGTGTATGAGGGCACGCGTAGTGAACCGTCGTGGTAATGAGGAGAAATGTACGCCAGTGTCACATCTCTTCTCAGCTGACAGCTCGACCAGGTGACAGCTTGCAACGATCTACAAGAGTGAGGCGCCATATGGATGCATTTCTTTTCGGAGTGCATACCAAAAAGCGCGTTGCTCATGAAATAAATTATCCAATATTCAGTCCAAGTTTTTTGCAAGACCCTGATTCTGGATAAGCCACAGCACCTTGCTGGCTGTTTTGGGAAGAATACGTTACTCCATGTCGGTGGAGCAAACCTGACAAATGATATCCAAGACCTACATTACTATATGTTATATTATTATATTATATGAGTATAGGTGCAGCTTAGAAAGCGTCGATAAAACCCCTAATCGTTATAAGTAAACCCTACGAAAACGCTGCAATCAAGTATACCCTACGAAACTTTTCGTTTTCGTACCATGTCCCCAAATATATATCACGTGATGACGGTTTAGACTTCGTATGTTCATGCTGCTGGTATTCGAATACTATCGTCATTAAACGCGCGTTCAGTCAGTCCTACCATTCATTAGACACGCAGCCTTCGTCTCCCATATGCCCCCGCAGTCAACAACCATTGAGCCCTGGTGTCCTGCTTTGACGACACCTAGCCATTTTACGATATAACTATGAACTGAATATTTTTTTTTATGTAAGCATACTGTATGGGCGCACAGCAACAACAACAAGTAAATTTTAATAAACCTGGCTCAAAATAATTAATTCCAGGACCGAAAGGGTTTAAAAGCACTCTGCGCCGTGTCTTGGTGCCCTTTTTTGCCAGGCGAATGCAATAAATGCCTTTTGCCACAGAGTGGGCCACGAGTTTCCGCCATTGTAAAGGCGACTACCTCCATATGTAGTTTTCCTACTTGATGCAGATACACATCAGACTTAGCACGCGCGTGGCAATACACGCATCAGATTGACTCTCTGCGATTACATTTTATTGGTGACCCGAACCTTGGAGACAATGTTCGGCGACTAGTGGCGTAGCCAGACCGCCAAGGTAGGGGGGGGGGGGGGGGGGGGGGGGGGGGCTCGATACGAAAACTTGCCCCCCCCCCCCCCCGCTGATCCTGGGTGAAACAACACACAATACTTGTTGTGAAGAACAGAAGGACTCAAAGCGGGTCCAAGTATTCGCTTTAATCCGAACAAGTGAGCGTGCCCACGCTAGCTTAACTAAAAGGAGAAGCTAAAAGTCCATGCAGGTGAGCTGGCCACCAGCTCCTCTTTTTTCTCCACATACGAGTTTCAACATCCTCCCGCCGCGAAATATGGTGTTCATACTTCAAGATGGTAGAGATGCTGTGCGGGAGTTTTCGTTGTCTTGCCATCTTGGCGTTTAAGGAGGCACGATCTTACGTGACCATCCTGACCTTCGTAGGTTTCCATGATTCTGCCGATGTCCCATAGGTTCCTCGGCCTGTTGCTTTCAATCACAACTACTGGCTGTTCGAACATAGTTGACGAGCCTTGCAGCCACGAGCGCTCCCATCAACTCCAGCCTGGGAAGTGTGAGTTCTTTCAGAGGGGCAACCCTGGACTTGGACATCAGTAGATTAACATCTGAATGTGGCTCTTGCGCGCAAGCGTACACGACTGCTCCGTACGCATGCATGCTCGCGTCTGAAAAAGCATAAAGAGTCACGTATCTGGCTCCGTTCGAAGAGTATATCCCAACGTGTCGGCACACGCTGACGAGACGCAGAGTGGGCAATTCTGTGCACCACGCCTTCCATTCCAACTGAGCTTGGTCTGGAAGTTTGGCATCCCAATCCACTCCATCGATCCAGAGTTGCTGAAATAGTCTCTTCACGCGTATTGTAAACGGGCTCATGAAGCCCAAGGGGTCAAAGACCCTAGAAGAGGCTTGTAAGACGAACCTTTTTGTGTCGCCTGTCTCCAGGAGGAAGGTAAACAAAGACTTCAAGGACACTTGCAACAAGTCCCGTGCCTTATCCCACGACACTCCCAGAATCTTTTGTGGACTCAAGATCTCTGATACCGATGATGTTGACTCGCAGGATAGCCCACCATCAAACATGACTTGTAAGTTCACGCTGTTGCTCGTCCATTTACGAAGGTTCATTCCAGCGGCTTTCATTATAAGCATTGCGTCTTCGTACAGTTTCCTTGCTTCTTCCGAATCGACTCCAGTGACCAAATCATCGACATAAAAGGACTTCCGTAGCTTTTCGGCTGTTGCCTTAAGATTCCCGTCGATGCCATTGAGATGATGTTGAATGGTTGCTGACAGAAGGAACGGACTGGACGTCGCTCCAAAGGGTACTCTTGCCATGCGTAGCGTTTGGAGCCCTTCTGAGTCACCCACGTATGTCCCACAGTCCGGTTGTTGTTCAAACCAAATGTAACGGAATACATCCCTATCCTTTTCACGAACTTGAACCTGAAGAAAGGCCTTTTCAATGTCAGCCGTAAGCGCAATCTTGAAACTCCTGAATCGGATTAACAGCTGTAGTGTATCAGGGTTCAAGTTCACGCCTTTGTCCAAGCACTCATTCAACGACGGACACTGGGGGGCGTGAGATGAGGCATCAAATACGACCCTAACTTTTGTCGTAGCGCGGTCTTCTCGGATGACTGCGGAGTGTGGCATGTAGTAGACCGGGCCCTTGCTTTCGGCATCAGTATCGACGACCTCTGCGTGGCCGAGGTTGAAGTATTCCCTTATAACGCCGTCGTACCGAAGAAGCAATCCTTCCGTCCGCTTCAAGCGCGCAACAAGCTTCTTAAGGCGAGTCAGAGCAACTTTATAGTTGTCTTCAAGGAAACCAACCGGATCACGTTTCCACGGTAGGGTTACGTCGTACCTTTGTCCATCTTTTTTTATGGTTTGCGAAAAGTGTTCAAACACTGGGTGGTCTAAAGTTGCCTTGCCGGTCGTCAGACCCATGGTTTCTATGTCCCAGAACGCACGAAGAGTTGGTTCCCATGTGCTGCTGTCGTCGGTAGAGCCAACAACTTCCACCGAAGAATGAGCACGAAGGACACAGGCAACTGTTGACAGGTGACTCTGGGCGTGCCCTTGAAACTCGATCTGTGAGGAGAGTGGCGTAGGCCCTTGGATGGTCCAGCCTAATATAGAGTTCAAGGCCACAAGCCGCTCAGAACCACTCTTCCTCAAGATTTCACCGGTAAGAATGGCCCACATGTGATCAGAGCCGATCAATATACTAACGCCTTCGCACGACATGTCTCCTGGAAAGCAGAGCTCATCTGCAAGGTCCTTGCCTTGTTCTTTGAGCTCGTTGACGAACTGCAGACCAAAACACGCCGATCTGATATCATGGCAGATCACCGGAATGTCGACCGCCTGAATCTCCCGCTCTTGCATGTCATACTGAGATCGAAGTCTCAAACTTGCGATCTTCCTTCTTTGCGGCGACGTAGCCTTGTTAGAGCCGAAGGTCGTAATACTAAGGGATATTTCATCGACTATCGGCGAACGCAAAATGCTCGCCAAAGCCTCGGACACGAAGGTGCGATCGCTCCCACCGTCGATTACTCCCCTGACGTACATACATCTTCGCGGGGTGACAGCCCAAGCTCTGAACGTCTGCAGGAGGACTTCAACAGCATTTTCTCGTGAAGCGGTAGGCCTGGACCTCTTACAAGGTGTCGACTGTGCTGCAAGATTTGTACTCTCTCCAGCGTGCTTGGGTACACTCTTTCCTGCACACGGCAAGTGCATGCTTTTCTTGACATCTGGAACAGAAAATTCGAACTTTGCAATCCTTGGCTCTGTGACCCTTTAGCGTGCAACGGAAGCAGCGAAAGTCCTTTGATAATAAGACTGGCTTTCTATCCCAGAGCATGGGAGATGCACAGGTCTGAGTCTTATGAGCCTGCTTGCAGAACAAACATTCCTCTTTTGTAGCAGACGATGAGTGAAGAGCAGAAGCAGATGGGAGGGCTTTAGGGCGCACTCCTTTCTTGTGGCCCTGCTCGATTTCATCTGTTTTATTATTTTGTGACCACTGGGACCCTTCTCTGCTCTCAACCTCTATCCTGAGGAAATTTAAGAGCCTTTTCAGATCTGCTTCGGCCACACTGGCTTCAGCTGAAGAACTTTCCTCAGTGCCATCCACAGTGGCTGTGGATGAGAGGCTTGACTGAAGTGCCTGACGTTTGTACTCCACAGCCAGTTGACGAGGTAGAGACTGGGTAAGGATTTCTTCTAGCATAGCTGCATAAGAGGCAGGCTACACACCGGCTGTTTCTAAGCTTCTCATATGAACTTCGACGTGATCGTAGAGGTTCCGTAATCATGCAACGTCATGCACTGATTTAACAGTAGGTAAATTGCGGATCCGTTGAAGATGCAACTGGCGGATCTGCTTGATGTCACCGAAACGTTCTCTTAGAAGACGTATTGCATCTTCATAACATGAAGCTGTGGTAGGTAACCCTGCTATGGCTGATGCGGCAAGACCAGTCAGATGAAGGCGCAGGTAATGAAACTTATCCGAGACAGACAGACCTGTGTTATCGTGAATGGTACCCTTGAACTGTTCCCAGAACGATGTCCATTGTCCGTAGTCCCCGTCAAAGGGGGTTATTTTAAGTACGGGCAGCTTGGGACCTTTAGACCTAACTTCTGATCGCTGGCTCGTGACGTTCGGTCCTGTCGCCTCCTGTCCTAAAAGTCGCTGTCTGCTGCTTTCGCTTTGTACTTGCAGTCGGCTGTAGTGCGCTTGCAAGGTCGATATCATTCCGATAGCCTGATCTTCATATTCGGCGATTGCAAGGAACTCCGCTTCGGCTTCGGCTGCAGGTATGAACTCCTCATACTGAGCGTTGATTCGGTCAAGTTCTCCGTTGCTCTTTTCAAGTCGATCCTTGAGGGACTTGACCGCTTCCATTGTGAAATTCGGAGTAGCCAGAAGAGTAGTCTTGAGAGTAGTATCTTTGTGTTCTGCGCTCTCCTGGACGCGCGCTTCGCCCTCAAATTCTCCATAGCTCTTTGTTCAACGGAAGGTGAAAGCCTGTCGCTGTAAAACTTGAATCGATGAAGAAAGGATGACGGCTTCACTCCCCGATCCCGGGTTTCGGCACCAAAATGTGAAGAACAGAAGGACTCAAAGCGGGTCCAAGTATTCGCTTTAATCCGAACAAGTGAGCGTGCTCACGCTAGCTTAACTAAAAGAAGAAACTAAAAGTCCATGCAGGTGAGCTGGCCACCAGCTCCTCTTTTTTCTCCACATACGAGTTTCAACATCCTCCCGCCGCGAAATATGGTGTTCATACTTCAAGATGGTAGAGATGCTGTGCGGGAGTTTTCGTTGTCTTGCCATCTTGGCGTTTAAGGAGGCACGATCTTACGTGACCATCCTGACCTTCGTAGGTTTCCATGATTCTGCCGATGTCCCATAGGTTCCCCCCCCCCCCCAGCGCGATCTCGGATGCAACTCTGCGTTGTTGGTGTACGGCCGCACTCTGCAACTTCCCACTGAATTCGTACCGCGCGCCCACCACTCACGCCCTTGCTCTGTCGTGGCTCCTGGACTGCCTTCACCGCGCCCTTACCAATCTCCGCACGGTGCCCACCCGTGTCAGGTTAAGATATCCTCCGCATATTCCGTAGGACATCACCACGGCCACCCAAGACTTCCTGCCCCATGGACGCCACCCCCCTTCCATCGGTCCCAGAAAACCTTCCCCACCTCCATCGACGGACGGGAGGACACGGTCAACGTCAACAAGATGAAACCGGCGTTCGTAGAAGCACCAGCCTTATAGCGTTTTATCTCGACACCAGCTGCCCCAGCAACGCCTTCCGCCTACCGATTATCCACCAGCCGCTACCGCTGCAAGCGAGTCACCTGAGCGGACTGTATGTCTTGTCTCTAGCTGGGGGCTTCCGAGAATTTGGCGCATTATCCGATACGTGGAAGCTGAGTCACGTGGCTTTTTCCCAGAGTACATAGTGACTTTGCTTTCTTCCTCTTTTTTGTAAGCACGCATTACTTCCCCACGTATGTCGTCAACGACAGCCGATTTGGAGGCATGATCAGTGAGGACCGGGTAGTAATAGACGCGCGTGTAGTATATTTTTGGCCAGAGCTGTAATGCGACGGCAGGCGCCAATAATGAGCGACTTCAGATTAACTTTCAGTTCTCTAGCGAAAGACGCATATTCTAAGAGGTAGCCTACTTGCTGGCTTAAAACAACGTACAGTGTCACTCCACCTATAGCGCCCCCATTTCGAGAGCAAAGGGGTGCTTATGGGGACGACTCAAACAACGATCCTTCTGCAAGTTGCAACTGCCATGGCAACGGCGACAACGTGGTGGTGGTGGTGATAGGGCTTGCCGTTGTCGGCCTCACGTATGTGGGCAACGTCACGACTCACGCCCTGGGGGAATGTGCGTCCTGGGCCGACTTATGTCTGAAAGTGTCTGAGGAAAACCTAGGAAAAACCCCAGACAGCACAGCCGGCACCGGGATTCGAACCTCGGAACCGGGATTCGAAGCCGGTACTTCCCAGTCTCGACGTAACATGGCCAGCACGCTAACCACTGAGCCACGGGAGCTGGCTACAACTACGAACGGCTGCTTTGCTCTCCTCCCAGCCAATGGGCGACTTACCCTCAGGCTGATGTCATGCGCGGCGTTGCATGCGAGTGAAGCGCAGGTTCCGTCGCCTGCTATTACGGCACGTTTCGAAAAATTCATCAAATACAATTTCGGCGGTATTCCGTTATTTAGTTTTGGAAGGGGTACAACACTGACAGTATTGTTGTTTCCTAACAGGATTAATAAAAAAGCCAGCGCATGCCACACCCCTACGACGTGTACCAGAAAGAATTTGGTAAGTTTTTTAGATTACATCACACAAACATTCCAGCCGCCCTACGACTGAACGCTAATATGCTAAAACAAAATCCAACAGAACCAACCAATCCATCAATTTATTGTACTCCCAAAAGTCCCTATGGGCGTTACATGGGAGGAGTTGGTTACAGGAAGTGAGGAAAAAATAATACGATGGGCCGGTGTTCAAGTCAAACGGGGACTTTTCATTTTTCGCAAAAGTAAAATCAACTTACAGGCGAGAAATTAGTTTTATTTTTCAACGTAATCTCCAGCTACACTAATCGCCTTGTCCCAGCGTTTCACGAGGGCTTGTATGCCAGCAGCGTAGAAATCCTTACCGGCGCGTAGCAGCCATGATCGGACCGCATTCTTGAGCTCATCGTCGCAGCTGAAATGGCGGCTCTGAAGGAACGTCTTCAGTGGCCCGAAGAGATGAAAATCGCTGGGGACGAGGTCTGGACTGTAAGGGGGATGTGACAGCAACTACCAGCCAAGGTCCTGTAAGGTGCGTGTCGTGAGATGCGCAGTATGTAGGCGTGCATTGTCCTGAAGGAGGAGGACTCCTTTGGTGATGAGGCCCGACCGCTTTTGCTTCAGCTCCTTATGCACATCCCTTAGAATCTGGCAGTAATATGCACTACTGATCGCACTATATGCACTACTAATATCGGGACATGTTATCCGTCGGTTCTTGAGGATCAGGCGCTCCACAAGTTGGATGTTCTCTGGAACTCTGACGCTGGGCGCTGTCTCTGAGCCGTCCCGGCCGGGATCATCCTGCATTGATGTACGGCCGTCTCGGAACCGTTTGCACCACTCAAACGCTTTGCTGCGGCTAAGTGTATCGTGGCCATACTGACCCTGAAGTCGTCTGTGAATTTCAGATGACTTTACGCCTTCATTAATGAGAAACTTCATGGCAATTCGCTGTTCGGTGTGCGCGCTCACCTCGTTGTCGGCCATCTTGTTGAGCACGTGCCTTCTGATTTGCACAAACTTTGACGTGGTGAACGCGGTGAACGCGGACGCCTGGCGCGTGTGAAAATGACGAAAAGGAAGTAGCGCAAGCCATTTGTACACTCAGGAGACAAAGTACCGGTTTGACTTGAACGCCACTCGTACATAGAAAAAAGACAGTGAGACAGCAACAACAAATGGAAACAACAGCAGCAACGCTATAGACCGTTTACAGCAGTTATCTGGGCGCCGCCATCTTAGCGCACGTGACCTTGCGCGCCACTGCTTCCCTTCTCTTTCGGCTGCCTGTTCGCACGGCGTACGTAGTATCCAACCCAGAGACGCTTTCCCCGATTTCAAACTTTTTGCAATAAATTCCTGTTGGAAGGATGACACGAAGCTTTGGCCGAAACTTCAACAGTCAAGTGAGTGCGCTTTTTTATATAATTTAAGTTGCCTTTGCTTGATTTATAGTGATATTTGTGCCCTCGTGCGTCCCACATGATTTATGCTCGAGCTACTACTCATTTCGGCGCATTTTTCTTTCTTTCTTCGTCTTTTGTTGCGCATACGCTACGTTGTGGATGAGTTCATAATGTAATATCGTAAGATCGTGATTTCTTGCTTTTTATCGCAAGAGTTGTGGTACAGCTACCTGACGAAGATATGCATGTAAAGCCTGTTATGTTTTCGTTACGAAGTAGCATACTCTTATTGTTGATTTCAGATGTATACAACTACATGATCAGCGAGCTAGACGGAAAGCCTGCGCTGAACTACATAGGGTTTGCAGAGGGAACGAAGCTGTGTGACAGTGACCATGTCGGTGTAGTAGTGTTCCAGTGAAACGATGGTGTATGCATTTTAAAGGCCGACATCAGGTCGACACAAACAGTGAGGAGAATGTATAGTATAGAGACTCGCTTCGGGCCCACTTTGGCGGCAACATGCACATGTAAACCGGGTTTGAGCAGCAGGTGCAGTCATATCTATGCACTGCCCATCAAGGTTGCAGAGCCGACTAACAAGGGGCTCACGAGTGTTTCGTGCAGTGACATGGCATGTACATGGAACCGTTCAACTGCAAGGAACGTGACCCCTGCTACTATGGAGGAAGTTTATTCTCACAAGCAGCAGCCAACGCCTACAGCAGAGTTTGGGGCTCACACAGAAATGCTGCGCCACTTTGAGGGCTGCATTGCTTACCCTCGCTCACTTTCCCGGGTTCAAATCCTTTCTCTGAAGATTCTATACCCACCATTGTCGGATCAGCTTGTTTTTCTATCCTTGTGGGAACCCTTCTGGGACCTTCTACCCTTGTGGGACAGCCTTTGTATAGCGACGGCTCGTGAATTTGACAAACTGCTTCGTCCGACACGATCAGATCTCAGTTTCTACACTCAATCACGGAACAAAGTCTTCCCTCTGCTTTTCGATATTTTGCACAGAACTGTAGCACACCGGCAAGAAAGATCGGAAGCGCTCATATAGTCAAGGGCACACAGGCACTTGCAGAAGGCAAGCAATGGCGGGGCTACTGTGGCGCCATCTATTAGCGCCTGAAGCAACTAGCTGCTGTAAACGGTCTATACAAGTAGGTTACACAAGGCATCGTAAATGACGCATGATTTATACACTGGAAATACAATTACGAAACTGAAACGGGTCAGCTATGGCAACAATGTGGGGCGGGAGGTTGTTCCATTCAAATGGCAGTCTTGGGGGGAAACGAATTTGAAAATGATTGAGTTACATTTTAAGCGGGCAACTTTGAGTTCGTGGTCGATGCGAGATGATATTCTGTGAAGAGGATTGATGTAGGATGACCTGATGGAATAATGGCTAGAACTTGTGAAACGGTGATAAGCGTGCGGCCCTCCTTCGGACGTGCAGTTCGGCCAGGTTGATGTGTTTTTTTTTTTTTTTTATGAAGATATACGTGGCTACTACTGCTTACCTTGTGCGCGGTTTTGAACAGCTTCGGGGTCGCGCACAAGGTTAGCAGTAGATGGATCCCATAAGACAGAGGCATACTCCGACTCAAGCCGGACTAATGTGATGTACGCCAGCTGTTTAATATTGGGGGGAGCAGACGAGAGATGCCGTTTCAAATATCCTAAAGGTGCGGCTAGCTTTGTTCACGATGGAGCTAACGTGGACGTTCCAAGGAAGATCGTCTCGCAAATTAACACCCAGATACTTGTATGATGTAGTGGACGAAATTACAGAACCATTAAGGGAGTAAGAGTGATTGAATTTTGGCGTTTTCCTACAAAATGCGACGTGGTAACACTTATCAATATTGAGTGACATTAACCACTTACTGCACCAGTGATCGATGGGCGTGAGGTCATCTTGAAGGATGAGATGGTCGTCGAGAGCGGTGATCCGGCGATAAAAAACACAGTCATCGGCAACCCGTAACGATGCGTGGAAGTCGAAGTCATAGTTCTTGAGAAATCAATATCCAGAAAGGGGAATATCGCCGGCTCCTGACACGACTACATACAAGATATACATACATACAATCGAAATCTTATCACACCGGCCACAAAACAGCGTCACTAGGTAAGTGTTTGTTCGTATACATGTCCGCAGGTGATCTTTTACGGTGTCTACAAGCCCCAGCTTGACAGAGAATTGCGCAAAGGAATAGCGTACAACGCCTCAGAGATATTCAGCTGTTTCATGCGTTCCACGGCGAAGGATTGTCCATCTTTCGACTGCATCGACCAGTAAGTACCTATTTTCGAGATTTGATAACACCCTGATAATGTCCTGACAATTACGTAATGTTTATGTTAATAATAATAATGTTTTCTTGATGCCCAAGAACGGTCATGACGACCCTAATGTTGGAGCACTCAAATACAGTACACTGCACTACAAACAAACAAACACAATATGCGAATACAGACAATATGCACTACGAGACACACGATCTACGCAATAAAAAAAGTACATGAAAAAAAGTGCATGACTTGAATTGAAAACAAGAAAAAGAGCACATTAAATTAACGTTAAATTCCGATGGCAAATTTGGAGCAGTCAGTCGAGTCCACAACAGAGCGCCCTGCTCCTGCAAAGAGGGCACGAACTGTGCGCATGCGCATGCCCGGCCGTTAGAGTGAGCGCGCAGGTGTGCTCGCGCACGACCGACCGACACAGCTCTAATCGGATAAGAAGGCATGGATACGACACCTGCAGCTGCTGGAGTATGGTGAACTTGAATGCCTGGGTGCTTACCGGCCTATTCACGTGAGCTCTTGGTCGCGAAAATGGCACCAGGCGACGTAAGGACAGTTTACATGGATGATGCGCGCCTTACGGAAGTATTTTTGTGTGGCTCGGAGGTAAACTTCCCTTTCGAGTCACATGTCCTGCCCCGTGAAATTCAGACGTTCACAGTGCACCAGCTAAGAAACCGAATAGTGCCGATGTTTGTTATAACATTGGTGCCGAAACCCGGGAAGTTCCCCCGATCAAGAAGTACTGACCGGACTGTTGGGCAACATCGTATACCAGACTCTCGTAATGGAAAACTTTGAGCGCCTGAAGGAACTGCGTACTGCGTCAAGCAATGGTGACACGAACTATCTCGGACCTGACGCCCCGCTTGACAACGGCTCCTTTACCCAGGGAGCAGTTGTCAGTAAAACTCACATTTTTCGAGGTGAAGGCGGGGTCTTTAGCACAACTTGATGAATGTATTCACAGTATCATTTATGAAGTCCTTTTGGAAGAAGACTTCGCAGCCTGCGATCGATACCTGGAATACCACATCGTTATCATGGTACAAGCCCGAGCGGCTCTAGGTTCGTCAGTGAGTCACGACTGTGTCATTGTATCTGTATATATGATGCAGCTTCCCACGTTTGGGTCCAGGACGTCTGGGCAGAGGGCCGCTCTACCGAAATAGTTATCGCGTCTATAGCTCGGGTGTTGTAATGGCTTTCGATACTGGGAGCAAGCTTAATCTTGGAGACGATTCCCTCCGTGCTTATGAGCATTTCTGTGATGACCTCCGTTCCGAAGGAAAAACGAAGAGAATGGAGCCCGGTACAGTACAGAGATTGTAGGTTCCAACATGACTGTGACGCGAGCTAACCCTGAAGGCAGCAGCCCTGAGGAGTCATGTTCTGTGCTCCCTAACGTCGCGAAACAAGCCTATGGAGGGAAGCGGTAGGGACCGGAAGCACAAATCACATGCCACGTAACGGGGAAGTTCCGGCCAAATCTGTCGATTATGGTGGAGCAGTCGGTGTGTCAACTTCAGCAGTTTGACGCGATTTTTCCAATCCGTGAAGTTTTTAAGGCGACTATAACCGGAAAAAGGAACTTCACTCCTGAGTAAAAGCCTCCTTATTTCTTTTCAGCATGAGGACAACGTACTTCAGGACAACTCAGCAATGCTACACAATCGACAGCACGCAACACGCTGGCGAAGGTGATAAGTTTCGTAATTGCCCTACGCCCTGGTTATATGGTGAGGAAGTCGGTTTCGTTCTAGTGTTCACTGCCATCACGTTCCCATTTCTCATTTCGTACACAGCTCTCGAAGTGAAGCTGGACCAGGATGAGAAGCAGTCATCGGCACTTTTGAGTAAAATGCCTCTTCCAGTATTTATTCAGAGGCCGACGTTGTGCAAGCCGCAGCGAGTAGCAGCAATAGCACTGGGTCAAGGAATCAGTATCAACATTGCAATCAAGCAGGTACGAATCGATCGGCACATGCATGAGCTCCTGGACGAAAACACAAAGTAAAAAAGATGGGCCGCGAATCACGACGGCAAACACTCGCATGCCCTTTTGCACCGACGTGAAACCGCATTCCAAATTTTACAGTAAGGGGAAACACAGACGCATAAAAAATTGTCACCGCAAATACTGAAGCTAATCGTCCTGCCATATTACAACAGGCACCTCCGCTAGTGCGGTGGTCACTGGAGGGGTCATGTGCTTTCGAGAACGAATAGGACTAGCGGGTGCCCAAGCAGCACAATGTACTGAAAGTCGAGTGCAATAGGGGTGGACGGGTAGGTGGAAGGCTTTGAACAGTCTCATGAAGCTAAAGAACATTGATAAGACACATACAGTCCACCCCTATTGCACTCGACTCTCTGTACACTGTGCTGCTTGGGGGCTCTCGTTTCTCTGACGTTACAGCGTGACATGGGACTGTTGAAAGGGCTTGCATATCAGCAGATCCCAAGCAGCACAATGTACTGAAAGTCCAGTGCAATAGGGGTGGGCGGGTAGATGGAAGGCCTTGAACAGACGCGTGAAACTAAGGAACACTGATAAGACACATACCGCCCACCCTTATTGTACTCGACTTTTAGAACACTGTGCTGCTCGGGATGACTCCTTCAAAAAGTATTATTTGGTCAGTCCGTCGGCATGTGCCATTTAATCAGTAGCCATTCTTTTGTGCGACAGATAGCGACTGACTTTGCTCTCAACCGCGTGACCTGGGGGACGTGTGAGAGCACACCTCCTGCGTGTTCACAATCTTTGCCACAGTTACCACGTTTACATGGACCGATATGTCGGCTGATGGTCCCACTGAAGGAGACTTATCGTTAAAGGGGCATTAAAATACAAAAACAACTTGCTCTCAATTGAAAGTCAGTGTTTCAATTAGTGCAGTTCAAACAAAATTAGTTCACACAACGCTACCGGTTGGAAGAAAAACGCAATGAAACAGAGCCGCAACGAATAAGAGCCCGGCGGCAACGAATGAGATCCCCAGAAGGCAAAGATTTGCGGCATCCAATGAGACAGCAAGAAAAGCGCGCGCATACCTATCGTGGGCATGTGAATTTGGAACGCGTCCGATCGTAATGTTACGTATATGCGTACTGTTACATTTTTCAATATCGATTCACTGAATTGTAGCCCACAACAGTTTTCGCCGAATGTTCCACTGACAACATTTATCTTCACTTCTTTCGGACAGTGACGCCAGTCCGCTTCGCAAGGCGCACTATGTGTTTCACAGGGACTGTTGCATCGCGCGGAACGCGCGTGCACGCGCAGCATGGACTAAAAACACCGATACAGGAGCTGAAAAGACGTTCACTGCGTAGCGCCGAAGCAAGAAATTGTGCGGTATATTTTTGTTTGTAGCTTCGTAACGGAATCAAAGTTTTGAATTATGATAGCACATGCGAAAATAACATAGCCTGTAATGTAATTTGAAGTTAACTTGTTTTTAGCATTTTAGTGTCCATTTAAAGTCGACTGGTGACAGTTCACATGACTGTTGACTAAGGCGCCATAGAGCTCTGCAGGATTCGGTCAACTGATCCTCGGCTGAAGCACCACCCTCGTCTTTGAATTGCAAACTCGAAATTTAGATACGCTATAGGTACCGTGCGACACCTAAAGGGGGCGCGCTGCTCCGTCGCGACAGCGCCGCCAGTGGCGGTCTTGGAAGTATCCGACGTGATACCACGCCCCCTGTTCTATGCATTCTTAAGTGGAACCGTAGCTTGCGTGGCGACCGCCCTAATTAGAAGGGCTAATTTTCGGAGTGCAAATAATGTGGAACATTTCTGGAGCGCGAACGAAGAGAAGGGAGGCAAACTGCACAAAAGCAACCTCCGCATTTATAATGTATCTAAGAGTGCGGAAGGAGAACAGGCCACTCGCGTCGTCACCTGTAAGTGATACGTCGAAAGGATGGTTATTTCACGCCTCACAAAATCCTGGCTTGCTAGCGAGGGCTATATACGTGTATTTCTCTGACTCCATCCATTTGTAATATGTTTTTGACTTGAGTCTTGTATTCCTTTCGACCTCGTTGCACATAGCTTCGTCACTGAAATCTACATCGTGCGTCCGTTTTATCCATACAAATAAACGTCAGGTTGTTGTCACGGAGCTCAGGGATCGTGCGTGATATCTCCCAGCTCCGAGATCGATGAAGAAATTCAGCGGGTAGGGTGGAGATTGGCCAGTCGATGAACAAGAGGACGAGGACACATTGTTTTCGTAACAAGCAACAACAATTTACTCTTTCACAAAAGACATAACATCAATCAAAACAGCACACAACATGAAATGTGCAAGTGACGATCAAGACACACAAATGAGACGGGTATCGCACCACACGGATGCTACCGACTAAACGCGAATTACGCACAAATTGCCCGGCTACTGTCTAAAATAGTTCCGCAAAGCTAGTACAATGAAAACAAAAGTTCGAACAGTCAACTTATCTCTGAGGCGGACGATTCTTGGAGGCGATTGGCTTCGTTGCAGTCGACACTGTCGGGTGATCCTCTGGATCACGTCGGATGCTTTCCTTCTTCATGGTCACGCTCGCACACAAAACTAATTCGCACAAAATGTCGCAGCTCCCTGCGATGTCTTCAAAGCCTTGCATCACTCCGATCTTCGCCGACCCGCTCCTTCCGCACCTCCAATTACCTCCGGCGGCAAAACTGCCGCTATCTCGTTACGACTTTCACTATCCGGTGACCATGGGACGACAACCTACTTTCGGGGCACCCTCACACGCTTCCACGGGATACGGACCTTTCGGTACAGGACATTTCGGTACAGGACATTTCGGTACAGGACCTCTCGGTACAAGGACCTCTCGGTACAAGGACCTCTCGGTACAAGGACCTCTCGGTACAAGGACCTCTCGGTACACGGCCATACCGCTGGAATATGGTCTTCGGCTTATTGGTTATGACAACGTGTTTTGTTCTCAATACAGATTTTTTATTAAAAATGTATGAGCTGCAGACGTCCTGTTTTCACTTCTAACATCTCTGGGACGGCAGATATTCTTTGCCAGCTATTGTCATCCAAACGGCATATCTGGGACTCTTATAGATTTTTAATAAAAAAAAATATGTATAAAAAAAGACACCCTGTGTACGGAAGGGCATTACAAGGTTTTGCACGTACGAGAACATCAGTTCATTGTCCGCTGCGTTGTTGACTGTAAATTAAAATTACCATGACCTTTCTTTCTTTCTTTTTTCTTTTTTTAACGGCTTTCAACGAAAATACGTTTGCTGAAAAGTCCGGCAACCACTTCATTTCCTTTTTTACGAACATAACATTTTTGACGACCTACATTAACAACGGGCATCTGGGATGTCTTCTGTGAAAGAGAGTAGGACAAAATAAGTCAGATAAAAATGCCCGCCTACTATACCGGGGGCACTTTTTTCCGGGAACGTTTTCTCCGGGGTCATTCTTTCCTACGCCCTTCTGGTTGCCACCCGTAAGGCACTTTGCAGAAAGGCAGAAAGGCTACTTTGCGATCATTGCAACATGCAGATACAGGCAATTTTAGGGGAACATCTACACTCCCATCGCCACATTTACTACCATTCTTGTGCCCTTATGTGTCCTGCAGAGGGAAACCCATCCAAAGGTCAAAACACGAAAGGCCAAAAAATTAAAACGGCCAACAGACGAAAATCAAAACACCGACCTATCTGAAGGCCGAAAAGACATTGTTCAATTTTTTCGCATAAGATTACAACATAATGTCCGTCCAAGCGCGTGTAAACTGTAAACAGTCTTTTTGAACTAACCATATAAAGGAAATTTAACCTAACCTTAGCCTTGAATTTTGACTTTCGGTTTGTTCGGGGATTCGATTTTTCGGCCTTATTGCTGCCCTGTAGAGGCAATGCCTGGAAATTATACTTTTCGCGGCGACCATCTAAAGACATGTATCGTGCATGGGATGCTTCGAGTATTTCCCTTGGGTGACATACTGAAACAACGCATTGCATGATTAATACAGAGTCTAGGTACTCGCAATTCTAGGTACTCGAAAAAAAAAAGAAACAGTCACCGTTTTATGACTAAGAAGCCTAAGACCACCTTCCAGCGGTGTGGCCGTGTATCGAAATGTCCGTGTACCGAAAGGTCCGTGTACCGAAAGGTCCTAGACCCGCTTCCACGAAACGAACCCATTCTTCCCTGCGAAAAAAGGGTCACCACGAGTGCCACATTCTCAGAATCTATGCTGAAGTCCCTTTTGGTTACGTGAGAACCACGACGTTACATTTATTTCGCTATTCTGGTCCGCTATTCTACCGTTATTCTGGTCCGCTATTCTGGTCCTCGTGATGGACACGTGCTCTCTTTGTGGCTGATCACGACTCTTGCATGTGATGGTAATAGAAAATTACTTGGTCGCATCTGCCTGCGCTTAATGACTGAAAATTTCTCGCCCTGTGACAGTCACAACTTATTGTCTGAACTTGTACTGCAGTTTTTCCAGTATCTTCAGATACAATAACGCTAAAGAGATACTCAAAGAAGAAATTATATGAGTTTCTACCTCTGCTACCGCTGTAGGCTTGCGGCACGACAGCTGTGAAATGGTCGGTGCGTAAATACTGAACCTGTTCGATAAAGTAGAACTTCCGTTTTCACTGTGAGACTCGTCAACCAGATTACCGGGAGCAATATCGGCTCTGGACACTGGCGATGAAACACCTCAATCATTATCTCGAAATATGTTGCGGTTAGGTTGGTGCATATAACGGTAATACAGTATCCAACGGCGTGTCACCGTCACGAAAGTGGAAACTGCAAGTCATTGATCATTTTGCAGGTCCTCATTCAGTTTCATTGAAACTAGACCAAAAGAAAATAGAATATATATAGAATACATTAGAAAGAAATAGAATGTATTCGCTGATGTTCTGCACACCTCATGCAATGGCCGAACGGGCTTCACAAACGCTATTCGCTGCGAGTATACTGCCCTCAGTGGTATTGGAAGCATAGAAACCACGTGTAATGAAACATCTGGTCCCTAATGAACAGTTCTTTTAGGTGCTGGCACAGTTAGCGATGCAACAGTTCCAGTGTAGCAGAAAAAGACGCCCGCACTTTGCATGTAAACAAAGCTGGCTACCCGGCGGCTATCACGCGAGGTACTTTCTCCGGATGCCGCGTCACGGCGCCACCAGTTTGTCGCACAGTCCCTATAGGCAACATTGTCATCGCATGAATTATTTTACTTCTTAAATGCTTTCGCAGAACTTCGGCACGCCATTTAATCAGGCAGCCGTCACTTGTATCCTTTTGGAAGTACGGCGCCGACAGCTATTCTTCCTTCTCAATCTCTGGCCGCGTCATCCAACTATTCTACTCTGAGGTGAGGAACGACAAGGCATCCCTAGGTGGCGTATCGAAAGCGGCTTAATAAGTCGACTGACGCGATTTCCATGGCGGAGTCCATCGACATTCGTCGTCTTCACTGCCCAAGCCGAGCGACTTGTGCTTACTGTGTCGACTGCCTTTTTAAGTGGATATGGACCGGTTTGCATGCAGGCGATTGATCGACTTATTCAGTTAAGTCGACTTTTGTCGCCTTCGTGTGGCTATTGTGACGTTGCATTGGTAACCTGTGACGTCAGCTATGCAAAACAAGGGAAGTGCGCTTCATGCGCGTGCGGGTTCGAAAAACATACTTTAGTTTTTGGGACCCCGTACTGCTTTAGGCTTTCTTGTGTGCAGGACGCAGAGCCCTGCCGCCGAAAGATAGCGCAGCAGTTGCAGCTTTGGCAACTTGGATCGTAACCAGGGTTTGGGTGTCCTGGCGCAAAAGCAACTAAAGCTGTCAGCGTGGAGGCGCTTCCTCCCGCTTCTGTGGAACAAGAAAGCTTTCTTTTGTGCATTAGGAGTAGGCTTATGACGTCCCTTTCTTACCGGTAACTTTTTGGCCATCGTGTGTTTTGCATTTAAAAAATCGCTGTTACGAAAAAGGAAAAGGTTGCCAAGTACGACTACACTGGTACACTGGGAAGTAAGAACACTGCTGGACTGCGCAATTGGTGGACTGATTACTGCGCATTGCAAATTGAAAGGTACGTCGATTTCATTACACAACTGCTCGAAGCAACTATACCAGTCCTGGGGTTACTTTCTGCAAGAGTCTCGTAGGGATGCCGCAATTCCCGCTTTCTTGTCTATGTACTTCCTGAAGTAACAAAGACGGTTAAGAGCATCAGCTGTTTACTATATACATTAAAAACAAGACTTTCGTGCAGTAGGCTGCACTTCTTCAGGTTTGAGGACCTGTTACCTGTTACCGTAACAGGTCCTCAAACCTGAAGAAGTGCAGCCTACTGCACGAAAGTCTTGTTTTTAATGTATATAGTAAACAGCTGATGCTCTTAACCGTCTTTGTTATTTTTGATTCTGCATCGCCGGAAACTTGCACATTGTTTTTCTTCACGTTCTACGATACTTCCTGAAGGTACAGCTCTTCTAGGTATGGATGGCCTTGCTGTATTGGGTACCTCCACTGGTGGACCAATACTACAGTGCCCTAGGACGTCAATTAACTCTGCAAATCTACTGGATATTTTAGAAACCTTCACGCATTTGTTCTCGGCAGAACTTCATCTTGCAAAGGACTCCATTCACCGAGTGAAAACGAGAAGCGACTTCGCCCCTAGCAATGGTGCTGTGATGTTACACGTAAGGTTTTTCTGCCCAGTGTCACGACATGCTGCACGTGCCGCGCAGGGAAGGACGGCGGATAATTCCGACCACCAGGCTTCTTTTGACGTGCGCTCGGAATCTCCGACACACGGTTCTAGAAGCAATGTTTACCTCCCCCACATTGCTACCGTCCTCGACCGGGGTCGAACCCAGGACCTTGAGCCCAGCAAGCTAACACGAGTTCGCTAATCGAGCCCGTCACAGCATCCAAATGGGTACATCCTATTGTCGTTGCACGGACGAAGTACGGGACGCTACGTCTTGCGTGGACCTGCGAGAACCGAACAAAGCAGTCGTCGTGGAGGCTTTTCCTTTCCATCGATGAGTTTCTCTGCCAGCTTAGGCCTTTTCTAAGTTGGACCTTACAGCAGCTTATCATCAGGTCCTCTTGGCGCCTGCGAGTCGGGATCTGACCGCCTTCTTCGCTCACATAGGAGTGTACTGCTGCACGCGAGTCCGTTTTCGTATAGCTTCGGTTTCGTCGGCTTTTCCATCTATATATATATATGTATATATTTATAAGTCCCAAACGTCGCCACACCAGCATTGGACAGCTGTTTCGGCCTTATTGGGCCTTCATCAGCAATGCGTAGGTGGGCGACGTTTGAGCGAGTGGCGTCGGAAGGTCACGTGGAACGTGATGTCCTCCCGTCAGGGTGAGTGACTCACCTCTGAAAGCCCAGTGCGAAGCCAGTAAAGTATTAAATGAAGAAAAATAGCATACGCTCTTTGGCTGCACGTTGAACATATGTTTATAAGTCCCAAACGTCGCCACACCAGCATTGGACAGCTGTTTCGGCCTTATTGGGCCTTCATCAGCAATGCGCAGGTGGGCGACGTTTGAGCGAGTGGCGTCGGAAGGTCACGCGGAACGTGATGTCCTCCCGTCAGGGTGAGTGACTCACCTCTGACTTACCTCTGGGACTCATGAACATATGTTCAACGTGCAGCCAAAGAGCGTATGCTATTTTTCTTCATTTAATACTTTACTGGCTTCGCACTGGGCTTTCAGAGGTGAGTCACTCACCCTGACGGGAGGACATCACGTTCCACGTGACCTTCCGACGCCACTCGCTCAAACGTCGCCCACCTACGCATTGCTGATGAAGGCCCAATAAGGCCGAAACAGCTGTCCAATGCTGGTGTGGCGACGTTTGGGACTTATAAACATATGTTCAACGTGCAGCCAAAGAGCGTATGCTATTTTTCTTCATTTAATACTTTACTGGCTTCGCACTGGGCTTTCAGAGGTGAGTCACTCACTCTGACGGGAGGTGATACTATACACCCTATATTATATCCACCTCCCAGTATGTGTGTCCGCTCTTGCTTGCTGATAGGGTGTCGTTCCAATGGAGAAATGCCATACCCCGGTGTTCCGTGAACTTTTCGCCAAAGCTGTACAAGAAAAAACGTAATGTAATCGCGGACGCGCTTCCGCGCCTTCCGGCGTATTTGTCTACTCCTTCCTTTCAAGGATCGTTTCAAGATGACGAAGGGATCATCTCCTTGGCGAACGGCACTGGTTCCGGCATTCTTTCGAGACAAGAGGTTCAAGCTGAGACTAGACGATCCACTGCTGGCAAAGATCCTCATTTTCGTCCAACAAGGATGGCCAAGCGGGAATACAATGGCCCAGGATCTCTGCATTCTGGCAAGTGAAAGACGAATAGCTTGAAGTGAACGGGCTGGTGCTTATAGACAAGACCGAATAGTACTACTACCATCCCTGCGTTCCAAGCTGATCTCTCTAGCTCACGGATCGCACGTACGAATCCCGCGCACGGAACAACTGATCCGACAGTACTACTGGTGACCTACCCTGGATGCCGATGTTAAGCACGCCGTCCGCGGATGTCTGATCTGCCAGTCAGCAGGCAAAACCGGCAGGACTGCTTCCTCACCACGCCAGCCAATTCATTTTCCGGATGGATCATGGGAGAAGCTTAGCGCCGGCATTGTCGGTCCTGTACAACGGGCGCCACAGTCGCCCGAGTTCACGATCAGTGTCATGGACAACTACAGTACATGGCATAAAGTCGCCTTTAGCAGTACAGTTACGTCGAGTGCCACAATCTCCTTCCTGCGTACTCTGTTCAAGTGTCCCACAGAGATTGTATCAGATCACGAGGCGCAATTTAGTTCACTGGCAGGAGTCTCTGAACCACCGAGGTATCAAGCACACTTTCTCTTCTATCTATTACCCTCAATCAAATGGTCTGATAGAGCGATTTAACCGTGTCTTGAAAAGTTTCATCCCAGTGGCCATCCTCAAAAAGCGAAGCCTTCAAGCTGCATTCACTGATATTACTTGGGCGTGTGCCTGCTACATCCCACACTACAACTGGTTGCTCGCGGTCCTTCCTCTTACATGGTTGTAGTCCACGAACTTGATTCAACTTTGTCGGTCTGCCAAGTCCAGATTTTCATGAAGACCCTGCTATCGCTCTGCAGAATCTACGCGAGTACATACTCCAGGAGCAGGGGCCGGGCCCCCCCAAGAACTATGTAGACAGCAAACCCGGAGCAGACGCCGTTACTCCCAAAACTGGGGACTTCAGAACAACTAAGACACGTCACGAAGGGTAACAAATTATTCTCCACAGCAAGAAAAAATGTTGCAGGTTGTGGAAACAGCTCGGTCTTACCTGATGGCGTTGGAACGCGAGCAAGTTCTGTAAATACCGTCCCTACCCTCTAAAGAAGCGTCCCTCAAGTACGGCATGAATGTCCATAACCAGGACCAAGATGAATGGTCGCCGATCGACCTAGATTTAGCGATGTTGCCTCCGGAAAACGGCCATCGAGCGGTGGTGGGGGTGGGGATGGGGGTGGGGGTGAAAGGGCTCGCCTTTGGTGGATCACAAAGATGGGCAACGCAACGACTGACGCCCTGGGGGAATGTGCGTCCTGGACCGACTTCTAAGGGAACTGTGCCGACATATGTCTGAAAGCCATCGAGCACTTGTCATCGACCCTCCACATGAGCCTATCCCTCCACCCTCTACGCACGAGCCTCAATCAACGCGACACTTTACGCAGAGATAGCCGAGAAAGACGACCACCGCAACGCAGGATTCTTTTCGTGTAGGGAGGAAGTGTGGTGTCGTCACATGTTTGTCATTTTAATTCACATCGTCACTGTTATGTAACAAACCTTGTATACTATATACATCGACAACATTGTAATAAAGGTTGTTCATCTGCTACACTACCGCCTTACTCACGTGGGCCGTGTCACGACTGTAGACATGATGAGATGATACGGTAGCTACAAAAAGGCGTTTGCCTGGTGTACCCTCAAATAGGAAACTAAAGCTATGCCATTCAAAGCAATGGGTGTGCAGCTCACGCTGTGCGATGAAGTTCTCTTTTTAGAGTGCAGAGGAGAGGGTGGAGTCGACACTTTGGGGCTTTTGGAACCTGGGTAGTGTCCTGAGAGGCTGCAACTTGGGAACTGCACGAAAGTGGCTCGAGCGTACTACAGGGAGAAGTTATACGAGAGGAATAAACGTGCCTTTGTTCCTACTTTGTCGCTGCGCTCCCTGGACCAGAGCGGGCTTCAGCAGCTCTGGTTCTTGGCCCACTTAGGGTTCAGAAGGAATCCCACGAACACAGATATGTTAATGATTGTGGAATTTTGACGAGGAGCACGAGACCACATTGAAAGTTTTGTAAGAGACATTCGAACATAAAAATTTCGTCTAAGATGCCACGGCCGCTATGGTCCGTAATCCATCACGTAACTTAAGACTGCCTGTTCTCTTTCCGCAGCAAATAAGGTATCGGCTACCAGCGCCATATCCTTCCAACTGCAGGAATTATAAGAACGAAGGCTTGAAGGACCTCTTCTATGGCATGAGTTCGCAAGAGGTAAGACATATCAGAACAACAACAGAAATTAAGTATTTGCAAAGCAGCAGTGGTCACATTTCCTGGGAATATGCTCATTTCCAGAAGTCGAAGAACTGAACTTCAAGTTAATTCTGGATTTTTTTAGTATTTTCCTGTTTTAATTTCCCATAGTTTCACTTTGTTCTAAAAGAGCAACCTTCCCTTGAACTCCAAGGACTATACGCATTTGTGCATATCAGGGGAACGCCTGTGAACAGCGAATTTAGAAAGTGTAGGCACATAATACGCAGTGCCGTAGCCACTGGGGGGCCAGGGGGGGGGCTCGAGCCCCCTCCCCCCCTACTTGCCACGGACCGACCCACACAAATCGTGCAAATCGGAGAACATAATATATGGAGGGGGGACCAGTGTGACGATCGCGAAAGTTCTTGCAGTTCATGGCGTCTATCTAAGGAGCACTCTTGAATGGTTTTCTAAGTATGAGCTTTTCAAAATACACGTAATCGTATTGTGAACGTCTAAATCAACTATTTTCGTTCCTTTTTTTAATCCTGAGTTTGCAGTGTGCACAAGTACGTGTGTGTTATCGAGGGGGGGCGAGTTTTCTTATCGAGCCCCCCTACCTTGGAGGTCTGGCTACGCCACTGATAATACGACCCGCTACAGATGGTATAACAGCGTCACTATAAAGCATTAACAACGGGTTGACCGAACCTTCACGGGTCCTTGCGACATGCGTCACTTAGTGATACCGCCATCGTGCTTGTTGGTACAGACCAAAGCGTGTCTATGCCACTTGTTTCAAATTATGAGCAGATGTCGAAGGATGTGCCTACATGTCACCGTCAGGCAAGTCACCTGGCGAGGAATCTTCATCCCCAATCGTAGTGCAGATGTCACTGTGCCGGTCATTCTCGATGTACCCCTGAAAGTGTAGTGTCGTCGACAGGTGTCGAACGCAAACAAGCAACGATTTTCCAGTACTTCTAAAACAGCTAAGGTAGCAACTACTGTCGAACGATAGAAAGCGGATTCCACGAGCAACGCACCACTTCGTGCAACTTTCCTTAGACTGTGCTTCACAAAGCAAAACATGAGTGGTCGGACCTCAACTTCGGACGCCGATATCATCGAAACCACAGAAACCATCGTACCCATCGGAAAAATAATCCGCAAAAATGACCGATTAAACATTTGAGGGTATCTGCGCATCCCTAGGTTTAGTTTCCCCAGACCTCGTTCCAAAAGCGGAACAAGACGAGCTCCGAATCAAAGTTGATTTGTGGGGCACAAAAATAAATATCGAGGAGCAGCTCGAGTGGAGGGTCGAGCTGAGGATTGTCTAGGAATACTGCCCTTATCTGCTTACGCATCTAACAACCTAACGAGGGGCTGAGGACTCGCCAAGAGCAACAAGCGATACAGTTACGTGTAGAGCGCGACATACGTCACGTGCCCAGCTAAACGGATGTCCCGCCGCTCGTTAGTTCGTTAGGTGTGTAAGCCATAAAGCAATTAAGCCATTATACAACTCGACAGTGGCCAAAAGGGGGGCTTCAAGGCACCCATGGTGCCACACAGCTTTATCACTAGGGTGCTTCGACGCAGACCATAGATAAGACAAGCGACCTCTACGGTATAAAGGATGTAAAAGAGAGGGTACGTCTAACTAACTCAAAACTCAACTCAACTCTCTACTCACTCTAACCCAAAAGCCATAGCCTGTATCTATACCTTACGACATTTTTCTTACGCCTACCGTTAAAACACGTTTGCGCGGGAGAGCCTTCAAAGAGAGCGGAGCAACGTACGAGCGCAACGGGGATGATTTCAGCACTACATAATGTTATCCATTTCACTTGTACATAAGCTCCCCTAGTAACGCTCATCAGGATGATTTTATGCGTCCCTGACGAAGGATATCATACAAATCCGTGATGTTTCTTTCAACAGCTCCGCAAAAGAACGGCAAACATAGAAGGGTCGCATTAGCGCATAAGCAGTGAAAATGAAAACGTTACGTTACCTTCCGTAAGTACTCAAATGTACTGCTTGTGTAGGGCTAATGTAGGTGCCTAAGTGCGTCAAATAGGTTTTCGTACGCATACCGACTGTCACATAAAATTCTCTAAGACACATATAGCGTAAATCGGGGGAGAATATCCATGAGGATTGTGGCCGTCATCCATAATTTCAAAAAATTACAGGCGACCGCGGAAGGTGTTGCGATTTCCAGCGGCAGCTGTTAGCCACTTTTGCTGACGATGACGCTATTTTTGTTTTGTTTCTGTGGAACGCATTCGATGTGCTAAAACTCCCTAATATGTGATTTCTTTTAATTCCGTGTTAGCGCCTCGAAACAACCGTACAGGCGTAGACAGGTGGAGAGAGGACAGCAGGAAGGAGTGGGAGGTCTTGGTGTGCGTCCTGGGCTGACTCCAGGGGTAACTGTGCCATCATTCGTCTGGCAAGTCTGCCACAATACCTAGGGAATGATTTAAACCGTACAGCTTGTGGTGGGTTCAAAAACTAAATCTTCCGCACGGCCTTGGCTACCACCAACGAGCGCACGCATTTTCCAATTCGGCCATACCACTGATGGCTCAGTGTGCCTGCACGGGCCGACTTTTCCGGGCCCGCACCCGGCCCGGCCCGATGGCCCCGTGAATAGAGCCCGGCCCGGTCCGGTGACTTAGCGCGTAGATCACGGCCTAGCATTTCCAGACGTGACGTACGCGTTTCTAGCGCTTATCACATAAATTTATAACTAAATTAATAGGAAGAGAAGACACGGCAACAGAAATACAATAACTGTCGGTTTGACACCACAACAACACGAGACCAAATTAAATCCAGGACGCACGCGGGCAAGCGCGTTACCGCTACACTACCAAATTTTTGTGGATGTAGAGGGTGCTGTCGAAAAACTCCTGACAATCCTTACCCCTCTCGCCAAGCTTTGAGAACGTGTTTGTGAAATACGTGAGGAGTCAGGAGCAATGCAAAGTGGCTTTGAGAATGTTCTAGAGGGTCGAATCATGCGCATAATGCAGTGTCCTTTGCTTGTTTTTGCAAATACTACGCACAGGAATGACGCAAGCACGTGATGATATGAACTAATAGTCCTCCATTGCGTGGAATTGGCTGCGTGACCCGATCCAGCCTGACTCTCGGAAACATGTTTGTCGGCCCGGGCCCGGCCCTGCCCGAAGCACACAACCAATAACAAGCCCGGCCCAGCCCGCGGACTGGGTCGGGGCAGGGCTCTAGTGCACAGCGCATCTGACGTGATGTCGCCCACGCCGTCGGGACGATACCCATGCCGACCTATGGTCGGGCTTGCGGTTGCACCGTACGCAATTCCTGAACGGTTCCTGCGCTGTGACCGTACGCGTACGTGTTTGGTAGTGCACCAAAGAGCACGTTTTTATTATTATTAATTACTGAAAGGGAAATAAGCAAGGAAGAGACGTACACAGCTAGGCAAACAACGTCTCTTCGTACGTCTTTCCCTAATGGTCTCGGGGTTCCCTTCCATCATGTACAACCAGCTAGCCCACATCTCATGGCTCTTTCAAGGTTATTAAACACATGATCCCTTAATACCGTGTTGGCCTCCACACCTGGAATCCGCACCTGACGTGCCGTCACGCTGCGCACTGTTTAATTATTACGGCGCCTGTTCGGTAGGGAGGTTTAGAAGGACTAGAAGGGATTACAAGAGATTTAGCAGATAGGAACGGCTTTACGATAACAGTTCCGTAAACGGGGTACGCCAAGTACCTGACTCCTTTGCAGTGGCTGACATCACGTTGCTAGTCTTGGATTTGATACCTTTTCTTTTCTTTTCTTTTCTTTCTGTTCCCGTGGAGCGCTTCTGATGTGTTAACACTATTAATTTGCGTGCTTCTTTTGATTCCCCTGCCCCTCGAATAGATACCGCTCTGTAGCGCAGCTTGCCCTTTCCACATTTGCGCGCGCACCTGTCGCTGTGTTTTCCTCCTCTCTTGAGCGGAGAGGCGAGGATGATTTTGGCAGACGGACACGGCGATCTCCTGGAACCAAGTCCCCCAAACTCACCTCGGAAAAGCGTGCAACGAAGAAGGCCGCCACTAGATACCCCACTGTTGCCGCTCCGGATCACTTCTGCGCGCTAAGTTTAGCGGCAAAATGTTTTTGTTGTTTCTGCGAATGAATCTAGTCTTTATATGTCCAAATAAAACGCGTATAACAACTTTCTGTGTCGTGTTTCACTTTTTGGTCCCGTTTTTAAACGTGTTGAGCGATCGGAAGGATCTAGTGCACGGCTTCGTGCATCACATAGCGTACCTGTCGTACCAGGCGCCGCAGGCGCAGTCGTCCATTTCTCCTTCGGTGACTTGGCCTGGCTTGGATTGTGCTTCAACTGGATCTTTAACGCGCTACAATCAAACGCAAGCCAACGTTTGGTAACAATGGGGTATCTAAGGGCGGCCTCCGGCATTGCACGCATCGGGATAGGAACAAATACATGGGAAAATGGCGACCTTGGGGGACCTGCCTGGAACATTCCCTGCAACAGCTACCGCTGTAAAGCCACTGAAGAAATGTCGCCACCGTAACTTCAAAACATATAAAAAAGGGAAAAGTGACACAAGCGGCGGCAGCGTGTTGCAGCGCGTGAACACTACGCAAAGACGCGTATTAGGCAGGGTGTCGAACCGAAACGTTTTTCGTTCCGGTTCTATCATAAACGGTCCGGTACCGGTTCTGCTCCGGAGCAAAAAGAAAATAACGGTTCATACTGGTTTTAACCGGTTCCGCTTCTGGTGGGCACAATCATTTCCAAAAAAAAGTCAATGTTGCAAAATGTAAACTCGTTTATTCCGCATACATGGCATTTAATATTAATAGGCAGCTGTGAAATTGGTAGCTCCTGGTTTCTGTAGGTGATTGTATGTTGAAATAGGCTTTCTCCTTTCTTGAAGCGCATGATATAGACGGAATTGTCTGTTGTGATGTCAAACGTAAAGTAATTTCTTGCTGGATTGGTGCGATCGCGTCCCATCCGAATGTCTGTTGCTGCTTCCTAGCCAGCAACCACCACGGCACGAGTACGACACAAATCGAGGAACACCTTCACTCACAAATGCGCTCGACGGCTCTGTTTTCTTTTCTTCGTGTCCTGTCCAGAAAAGAGGCGCCACTTCTCACGCGCTTGCCTCGCCGATACGTAAATGTATTCAACATCGCTGCTCTCAAACAAGGGACGCGTTGCGCGGCATTACTGAAAGAGAAGCAGTTACGCAGCCCCCTTAGGTCGCTGTTTAGTTGAGGAGAGTTTGGGCGGATAAAATTAAAACGAACACTACGGCACATTGGTAGAGAGTCACAACCGGTCACATGTACCTCTAAGTCTATATGCGCGAACGATAAAACGCTACAAAAGGAGCCTAAGGGTCATAGTATACCGACATACATTCCACCGTAGTCGTAACCCTCGTAAAGTATCCATGACATGACTTCAGAACACTCGACGTCAGTTTCGTTCGCCTATTCGTAATCCAAACTGGCGAAGTTTCTTCTTGGACCGAAAACCGTTGGATGAATTTTTCGGTTTCCCTCCTGAGCGAAAAAAACGTATACGGTTTCGATTCCGTTCCGGTTCGCACCAAAATGGCGGCTCGTTTCTAAAGGATGAAATTTGCACGATATCTTCTTCAAGCGTTCATCTTTGCAGATGTTTGTTAGGTGTTTCATTCAAGATGTACAATAAGAAACAAGCTTTGTACGTCCGTATGGCGTTCCGCAAATGTGGCTGCTTATTATTCATGCGGAACTGTAGGGGGAAAAGTGTCCGAACCAAATTCGAGGTAAAGACATTGGGGGAATTCGCCTATGGTGGTGTTAACCTTGCATATAAATCTCGGAAAGTAATGCTCTGATTTAAGGTATATGTATGACTCGCACATATTCAAATGGATTAACTTGCAGCTGGAGTGCCGAATAGCTGGTAGCAGTCGTCAAATTTGTTCGGGATGGACAGTTCAGCGTAACGTTACAAAGGCTTCGTAGGAGGCTCAAAACAGGCATGACCAGTGCATCGCGTATTGGGAGGAAAGGCGGGAAATGCTTAATCTGCCATGCTCTCACCTATACCTCTTTTTCAGAATTAAGATACACATGACTCTGACCAGTGAGTGCAGGACTAAATCTGGTCACTGGTATGATTGGACATATCACAGCTGTTACTTATTCTGATTGAGGACCCTCTGTCATAATGAAATATTGTAAAACTGAAACACAGGCACAGGTGACACTGGACCCGAGAACGAAGTGCTCCTTGTTCGGCACATTCAGTCGCTAGAAAATGACAGCTTCCATATTGCGTGTAAAAGTGCAAAATTATTAGGCTGAGTATGGTAGTCCATGGGTGCGCTATACGGTGCACAGATTTGGGCTGACACTATGCACCAAAACAGTTTGTCCGCTTCCATGTCGCGGAAATATTTAACCACGGCGCCGAACGCTCGACAGCCGACATCGGGGTGCCACGGTCCGAATACTTTACTTTAATGACGCTAAAAGGTAGACCGTCCAATGAGGGTCGCAAATTTTATACTCTCACAATTCTGCTTAAAATAACAAAGCAGTCAACACGAACCTGCTTACTGTAAGAGGGCGGTTCATTCTTGCCAAACCTCTGGACTGCACGTTGCGTCCATTCACATGAAATGGATTCGTCCATTCGTCCAGCAAGAAAGTGCTGAACTCGCCGAGTCGTTTTCGTTTCGCTTCGCATGTTCGGGCACTCTGTCGCTTAATGGTACTGTTTTTCAGGCCTGCGTACAGGAGTGTCTGCTCCGCGGAGAACGTGAAGCGTGTTCCTGTTTGTACGCTGAACACGAGTATTCTGCCAACTTTCCAGGAGACATCTGCACCCCAGATATGTTTCGTACGTGCACCGTTCGCAGTGTGTCTTCGCCATTACGCAGTTCTATTGCGACAACTGCATTTTCATCTTTCAGAGATCTGCTGGAACCGCACCACAGAACTGAATTTGTTCGAAGTCTGTCGAGAGAAATGTCCTCCTGAATGCGAGTGAGTATGGTCGGCAGCAAATGAACACACGAAACTGCCATCTATGCTATCTTGTTACAGAGACATTAGTTACGATGTTCATGTGACAGGAATCACCGATATACCAAAGGCAAGTCCCCTTTTTGCATATTTTGCATTATGCATTGAGGGCTGCGAACACCCGGAGCCTAGTTCTTACGGGACCCTGACCAGAATGAACTTTGAGTGTCGTGGACACCGTTTTCCCCTACCCAACCTAGTGTTTCCTGCACAACTAATGGAGTGAACAACAAAATGCAAAAATCATTTTGCAACGTCATAGGTATGAGCCTTGCTGAAGTTACTCACGCTATTAGTGCACGAAAGCAAGAGGCATGCAAAGTGCCTAGCCTGGAGAAGATTTGTTTCGAGGTTGTTCTCGCATGTTGAATAAACAGGCCCAGTTGGTTTCTGAACATTCTACCCATTCTCTCAGCCACACTGGTTTCGGCACCAAATGTGGCCTAAATAATGGACAGAACGTGTGTAGGAACCAACTACTCCCGTTTAATTAACGTGAGAAAAATAAATAACTAAACTAACCTTCGTGATTCCATAACGCCAGACAAATGCACCACTTCCCCGTGACTCCATTCCTCCCCCTTTTGTCCTTTGTTCTAATAAATGTATCCCCCCGCTTGGTCACAAGCTCCCACGCGAGGGGCAGTCGCGGCGTGTATTTAGAATCTCAGCCTCCCAGAACGGTTTTCACGTACAGGGCGTGACATTTGGAGCATGCAACCTTGAAAAATAACGATAACGAACACCATGTTCATTTCGGCATCGGCGCTCGGGCACGTTACATGCCTCTTCTATTTCGACAATCAGAATGCGCACAACAGCATAAATACTGGGACACGGATCAAGAGCGTATAGTGAAGGCCTTGAGGCATATACGGGGCTACAGATTTTTGAATCTTTCAAAGCGGGCGCTCACATCATTCGCGGTGTGCACTGTTATAGTGTGAATGTAGCATTGAAAGACACTGATGGTGATACATTACATTGCATGCCACTTTGTCCGTGCAGGTTAACGGCTCGAAGCGGTAAGTTCTTCTTTTTCTCTTTTATTTTTCTGCACAGGCGCCAACCGGCTAACACGTCTTTTTGATGTCACCCTATGTTTGTCCAGCATAAACCCACTGTCAGCTTTCTACCGATGGGCGAGCAGTAAGCTAGGACTCGCCTTAGAAGAATTAGCCGTAATGAAGATGGAGTAACGGCTGTCTTTCATCCCGCGAGGAGAAATGTTTTCACTTTAGTGTCCCCTTAACAAGGAGGATGTCATCACATGGCTCCTTCACACGTGTGCGTCTGTTGTCACTTGCACACATTAACATCCTACACTTTTTTGTCCTTCTTGTCTCGTCCTTTTGTGCTTTATTTATCAGCAGCAGTACATTAAAGCAATCAATAAAGAGCGGAACCTCCATGAGTATGAGATGTATCGTGTGAAATTCGGATGTTCCAGATAGCTGATATTCTTGAAAACTGTTCGTTGCTGCAACCATGAGGTAGCTCTCAAGTAATGATAACGATCAGATAGCGCGTCGCCAAGTGTTCATCGTCGCCACCCGATGTGGTGGGAGGCCCGCCGGTGCCAACGGAAACCACTTCCGCCCCTCTGCGAGCGCCCCGATTAACCATTGCATTGCACGGTCGCATTGTATCACGAAATTACAAAGAACGAAGCAACTTTTGAAATTCGATTGCTAAAAACCAGCGCAATGTACAGCAGAGCCATGAAGTATCTAAAGCAACCAAGTCATAAGCTTTTCTAAGAACTCTTACATATATGAACGATGATTCGGTGGTAGGATTTGAAGCCACCACCTCCCAGTCTACAGCACGACCTTGGCTACCACCACGGCCATGCCGCTGGTCGAACTAGATTACCAGATTGCGTCACGCCAGGAGATAGGGCCGGGCGTCCATGTCAACGCCGCAGCGCTCATGGCTGGTTTTTTTAGGGAGTTTTCGCAAAGTTAGTCGGTGGCAAGACACTGTTCAGCGAAAATAATTGTGCATGGTGCCTCCTAACAGAATGCTCGAAGTATGAAGTAGGCTTAACGGCAATGCTGAATGTCTCTTCCATACCGATAGCTTGACGCACAATAAGGAAGTTACTTGCTTCCTCCTGTACGATGTTTTAGCCTTTAGTTAACAGTCATCATACACATTACAACAACACAGATGTGGTCTCACGCCTCAAAAACATATAGAAAGAAACTTCTTGTGTGTATGAAAGATTTGTGAAAGACTTTTGCACCGATCATACCAGTGATCGAACAAACATTTCTCTAGCACCTTGACAAAGGCTAAGTTTTATCCTTCGACTATACCTCGCCCCATAACATCAAACGCATGTGTCAGGAGCAGCGAATAATGTCCGTTATGTGCCACTGACCAAGCGTACAGAGTCGCTTCGCGTCGGCACACAGGGAACACTTTTGTGCTACTCAGAACGGCTACAAGTTGACTCTTAATTTCCAACGGGATCCTTTCTTCTTACTCACCGGAATTAAATTCGTCGCTACTCGCTGCAATTATTACTCTACTTCTCGCATCAAATGAGATACGCTTTATAGACCTCTTTCTGCGAGCCAGGTGGCGCGAGGGAGCAGCAACGTCATCGCACCAAAATATGCAACGCGCGGTAGTTTAGCAGACGGCGGCGGCACTTGCAAATAGATGGTCTCGAGTTGTTCGCACTTGACAAATGCACGGCTATTCTGTGGATTCCCTACAAGTTTTGTAGCTTTCTTTGGCGCCATACCGCTTGAAACACCATCAAGAACCCGCTGATCAAAACTACCTGTTGTTGGGTCCGTGGCCACTTTGACCTAAAATGGCGTATATGGAAACTTTGTTGTAACAAACTACGCCCGTAGCGGTAGCTTGATTTCTCGGATTTGTTTTGGGCGATTTAATTCACCGGTATTGCAATACAATATATATATATATATATATATATATATGCGCTGGATGTTACAAACGCTGCTTTTGTGGAACCCTTTCGAACCTGATCGTATCAGCTCACAATAATCAGCCATGCACAACCCAAGGCCGTCGCAGGGGGCTACCAACTCTCAAGACAACGGAAAACTCGCCAGTGACGCACCTGTGTGTAATGTGTACCTATCAGTGTTCCGGAGCGAACTGCAAACCGATCGAAAGAAATGTTATTTTTGGCGAACCGGAACGGAATGAAAACCGAAAAAAAAAAGTTTATGCTCCGGAGGGAAACTGAATATATGTTTCTGTTTCAAATGGAAAATTGAACAATTCTTATTACGTAACGCAAGACCTCAAGTGCACAATACATGGCATCCGTCGGTGTTTGGGTACAAAACTCCAGAAACCTTACATCACAACAATGTCACAGAAAGCATACGGGCTCCTTGCTTTTGTTATAAGTCACATGGTGTACGACCTTTTAACCTCTCTACTTCTCTCTCCGTTCGAAATAAAGGGGATTATTTTTGCTGCAACCAATCCTCCTTACACCATGTGACGCTGAACCGGATCGAACTGTTATTTTTTTACTTCGTAGCTGAACCGGAACTGAACCGTTGTCTTTGAACTGAAATGAAAACCGGAACGAAAGACTTTTCGGTTCGCCACCCTGGTAGCTATGAACATAAAGGATATACAACGTTACTGCCAAAGCCAGTCGGCATATCAGAGTAAATCTTTCTAAACTTTTTTTTTCTGTGTGTGTGTGTAAATGGCTTATCCCATGGCGCACGCCTTTTTGGTGTTGCCTTTACACCCGAGTGAATGGTGTTTCCTAAAGCACCCTTTATTTAGGTGCATTCCTCATACAACACTCCTATAATGGGCGTTTAAAACCAAAAACAGCAGTAAAAGGGGAGTATTCTATCGAAAACTCCTTTTAGGATGGAGTTGTATTCTGGCAAATGATCCCTCTCACAGACAGTGTAATACAAGCTCCCGTGGCAGCATGCCGAGCCATGGCAAGCACCACCTTCCAGCTTCCATGGCAAGCACCACCCTCAAGACTGCAGACTTCTAGCCGTGGTCCCATCGTAGAACCTGAACCGGAGCGCAATGCGTCGCAGACGCGCCTCGTTAGCTTGATAACACTGTGGGGCCAGAATGAGTGCCGAAGTAGCCTATATTGGCGTATCGGATGGATCATATACTGAAATACAACTTGTTCGGTCACATTTGCTAAGTGTAGTGGGGCGGAAAACGTTTGTAACGGTGACGATAATGCGTCTTTGCAATTAACACGTACGCCTGCAACAAGTCAAACGTACCAGCTAAATTCCTAACGTCCTTCCTAGTCAAATACTGTGTTTTTAACTCGGGCTATCGTCTATGTAATGTGCGTACTTGCTGAGCGAAGCCGTGAAACCAGTCTAATTTTTCTGTCATGAATTAAAACACCAATTTTAACACCGTATTCCCTGCTCAAATGTGGCGTAAAAAGGGTGCATTGCACGTAAACACCTCTTTAATGATTGACATTGGATAAAATGTGGTGTATGTCGGTGTACGTCGATATTACACCTTTAGTTCATCATTACACCTTCAGATATTCAGATGTTACACCTTTGCTTCAGTCTGTGGGATAGAAAATAGTGTTTTATAAGAATACACCTCTTTCGAGCGAATAAAGGTGTAAAATGATTTGCTATGACAGGACGCCCGAACCAACCGAGCATAAATCCTGAATAACCTTCTGATGTAAACATAACATATTTTACTGCTGTAAGTATGTGTGATACAAAGAGTACGCGTAGCAAACACGAGGTTTTGCAAGGTTTTGTCCGCGACGCGTGTTGTAATGCACAAAATTCATAGTAAGCAAAAGAATAGCGTATCTTAGTAGGCTCGCGTATGCGCAACCTGAGCAATGCCTAAAAACAAAAACAAAATTGTCGTCCGAAACTACCATTTTCGTTCATCCGCTCTTTCTTGATATGTTTGCTTCTTCGCTACCACTTTAATATTCCTCGATCACGTGAAAACCCGGAAGAATCTTTGAAAAATGCCGCGCGCCAGTACATTGTGTGCAGTATCCACGAGGCAACATTAAGGAACTTTCACTCTATATTTGCCAACACGTGCCTACACTCTTTACAAAAGGGTGTATTGTAACTCCTTTATGGGAGTAAGCCCTTGTCACATATATCACTCCCTTTAGAGTGTACAATTATTATGAAAAAAAATGAGTTCTCGTTAACTCCTCACTGAAGAGTAATTGTACACTCTAAAGGGAGTGATATATGTAGCAAGAAGTTGCAACACACCCTATTTCTTAAGAGTGCGCAAGTAAGAGGATCAGATTGCAAGCTGGATGCTATGTATGCAGCCAACGAACGGTCCCTAAGGTGGACTAACCAGGTGCCTCATAATGTGTTTCGTAGCTATCCAATTCGCGACATACGAGGAACTAATTATTTCGCGAAGATGTCACGCAAACCCATACGGTAGCGCTCTACCGGACGCTGATGAATCAAAAACCAGTATAGTAGTTTTAAAGCGAAATTTATACCTACGATTTTATGACAGCAGTAAGTTTGGTTCATTACACCCGCATGTGATCCCCCACGTTAAGGTCATACGTACACAACACAAAAATCTTATCCTTTATCTTCTTACGTGAAGAGATCGAAGCATCAATATCCGTGATTCGTGCTGCCGCAGAAAGGATTCGTTCTGAGCCATTATTTATGCAGGCATTATCTATGGTGTTAGAAGAAGGACCGCTTAAAGCACGCATATAGTTTCGTCTTTGTATCATGTTTAGGTTTCAGTACGGCTTCTCCATGGTATTCAGCTCTGACAGCTCGCAGGTGATTCGGGAACACCCAAGACTCAACGTAAGTATACACATTACATATTCTAATACACACATGCCAGCTGCAGTATTAGTATTATTACACGTAGTATTAGATAGTATTTGTATGTCTGAACTCATCCTGCACCAAACCAGAAACGTCAAGTCATACTTCGACCCTGTCCGTCTTCGCGTCCGTGTCTTTGAATTCGCGCTTCTTCAAGACCATGTTTCGTGTCATGACTCTAATGACATCAGCAATGTTCCCAGCTGCCTTTCGAGTAGAACAAACGGTTCAATATTGATATCGCTCACAGGCAGTCCGCTTCCATCAGCGTGAAACACATCTTTCATACGGGATAATGCCTTCTGAAGTCCCTCAAAGGCCAAGGGAGCTGTCAGGAGCCTAAGGAGGCAGTTGCTCTGCACAGTCGTTGCCTCAGCTTTGACGGCATCCACAGCTATCCTCCACAGCAATCTCAGCATTTTTCGAAAGGCTACAGGCTCCAGACTCTCGTGCAACGTGAGCACACAGGCGTCCACATATCTCACCAACTCGTACAACGCTCTTTCTTGCGTCTCCGCTGTGTCCGCGTCTGCAACGTCAGTCACCCTCCTCTGGAACTCCGGTTTCAGCTTCTCTGTAGCTTCTTTACACACTCGTGTACAAATGGCCAGTATGTTGTCTAGTGCAGTTTCGAGCGGAAAAATCAGCTGCGTGACTTTTGGGCACAATTCGGAATCCGCTTCAGCTGTACGCTCTATCATTGTGATCGTACCTTGCACGTAAGTTGACAGGACTGTAAGACTACTGATGGCAACGCAGAGACGCTTGGAAATTTCGAATTCACCCTCAACATCAAAGTGACCTTCGGCAACGATGCGGTCATACATGGCTTTGGCGAAGTGCGTGGAACCCCGACTGATGGCTCCTGAGAACGTGGACACGCATTCGAAAGTCTTATGGCGAAGCTTTTCCCAGAGAAGCACGTAGCGAGCGTGGAAAATGTCCATTGTGTCTCGTACTGATGATCCTTGTTTCATGTCACGGGCGACAGGGGACATATCGTCTCTGAGAACGAGCTTAGAGATCCACTCAGACACCGGAGCTTCCGCGTGCTTGAACCACAGAGACACTACGTCAGAGCCAAACCAATCCTGCAGCGCGTCCAGCTCAAGACTTCGACGGTCTTGTGGAAGAGATTTCAAAATAGTATCGTGGAATGTCTGCAACGCGAAAAACATTTTCAATGAATTTTCCACCCCAATACTCTTCGTAATATCGTGGTCGCTCTTGGTATTTAAGTTCGCACAGAACTGGACGATGCGTGCCTTAAATGAGGATGCTATGAAGAGATCCAGCTCTTTTTGAACGATATTGCTGTAAGTTTCATTCCAAGCAGTTTTAAATATACGATCTGCTTCTTCGTGGTACTCTAATATTTTCATTAAAACGCTCTGAACAGTGTGAGTGACGACTGCGAAGTCATCCGCATTAAAGTCGTACTCCGCCGATAAAGTTTTGTACCACTTGCGTGCTTCAATTCGAATCTCGTCGCATGCGCTGTCCGTAACTTCAAGTGTAGCTAATGCTTCAACCGAAACGCAGCAAGAGAGCAGACCCAAGAGATCGATCCGTTCGTACTTACTCGTAAAGCGAAATCGTTCGTGCAAATAAGGAAAGCGCTTCAGGGAAAATTGCGCTATGATCTTCACGACGGCCTCCAAGCAGTTCTTGATCAGCTGATTATCTGAATTTCTGGAAAGAAGCCTCATTTTGTCCAACTGCAAGTACAACACTGAAAAATTTATCCTAATCTCGCCAGCCCTCAGGACATTTGTAAGGGATATGATACGGCAGAAGCATTGCTCGATTTCCCTCAAGCCATTGTGCATTGCGTGGTGATACAGCAGCGTTAACCCTTCTTCAGACAAGCAGTCCTCCCAATGCTTCCACGTGATGGCTGCACCCGGGCGTAGTATGGACGCGTTGTGCAGAAGAAAGAGTAGACTTAGGTAGTAATGATATTTCAACACTTTCCAGCTGTCGATTGCTTCAGGTGGCACGCAGTGGAACTCGAGCTTAACAAAGATTTTTCCGTATGCACCCTGCCCATGCATATCTTGAAGAGGGTACCAATGGCTGCTGCCGGTGCATGGTATGTCGCTCACAACTTTACGGAATGCTCCCATAAAATCGTCTACTCGTAGACCACAAAGGACTTCCATCAATTCCCGTAAGAAGACGCAGCAGGAGGAGCAGGAACGGATATTGTAGATTTCGCGGCATGTCCCGCATATGGTGCGCGGATCCTTGTCCCAGACTTCGATCGTGACCACGGATCGCTTGTGATCGTCGAGACGTAGACGAAAAGTTTCGTTCCATCTCGGTGTAACTGTCTGCGGTTGTACGCTCGTATGAAACTTGTGCGATGGTTCAACGTAGAGAGTACAGTAAGGGTCGGATTTACCGCTAACATCTTTAGACACGAGACCTTCCGCCTGCATTATGGTGACTTCCAGGTCTACAACCGGTCGAGGAAACTCTTTCGTCGCTTGGAGTAGCTGTTCGTCGGTGGAGCTTTCATAAGCCTCGTCGAATACGGTTCTGACGTAGGTTCGCAGCTCGTCCTCCAACGCGCTGTAAGGTTTCACCGACTTACCAATGGTGAATTCGGAGACGAACAGACACTGGAGGCACAGTTCGAAGAAATCTTCGCTGGAGATTGGGTCAAAGAGATTTGCAACTTCTTCCTCGTAATCTATATGTGATGCGGAGCTGACGTGTCCATTGCCAGCATTGGTAAGGGGCATGAATGGCAGCTAAGCTTCTTCTTCTTCTTCTTCCTCGTCATAGTCCAGTGGCCTTGATCCGCAAAGGGTGATTGGTCAGGGTATAGTTCATCATAGCCAGGGCTCGTGGCTTCTGACTTCAGTAAAGGGCGATGCACGGCTTACGTATTACGTGTAAACTCTCCACCATGTCTACTTAGCAGCCTACAGATTGCACATCGTTTTTGTTCATCGTGAAACTGAACGGCAAAGTCCACCACGAAATAAATATTCCAACTTTTCGTATTACATTTCACTTTTTCGTGTCAGGTTCAGCAGTTTGGCTGCTCTTTCTTTGTTTTCTGCGGACGAGTGTATTCCTAAAATACCCATTCCACCCGTTAATAATTCTGAGGGACAGAGTTTTTTACATACCTTAAACACACGTGGTTATCATCAAGTATTTATATCTCTCTGCCGCATCGAGCCCGGTTTGTCACAAACGACTGCGTATGGATAGATAATGAGCCACAGTGTAGCAAGTACGTCCTGAAAGTTCCAATCCACCTGTCTCTGAATTTTTACGTAACCTAGCGACCGTTCAGCGACTTAATTCCTCTCGCACGCAGATACAAAACCCATGAAGGTGGGAAACTAAGGGGCTGGCTCAAACGCCTTCCTCCTACTTGAAGCGAGCGCGCTTGCATTGAAGATGCAGTGGAGTGCATTCGCATTCCTACAGATCTGATTACTGAAACTGGGATAGCACAGCAGGGACGCAGACTGTCCGTTCTGTACCTGTATACACGAGGTACACCATGCGCCTCTTCGCTTTTTGTTTCTTTCTTCTTCTTCTTCTTTTGCGAAATTATTCTCTACGAGCTAGACGGTGTGCTACAAGCGACTCGAACGTCTTGAGACGTCCGTTGATGCTTTTGCGGTTTTCACGTGAAGAAAACGGGCTCATTCAAAACTTTTGATGCAAACAAAATGCTTTCACGTTGTTACGACTCTGTTACAGTAAATCATTACCAAACAGCAACTCGGGATCATCGTTCTTTTTTTTTTTTTTTTTTTTATGTACAGGGCATTCAAGCGATGCCTTCAAACAGAGTGCAAATCAGCGAGCTAAACATGCATTAGGATGCTTACTACCTTTCTGCTAGTCCAAAATGGTTATTCTTTGTTACCCAAACGGGATAGAGCCATTCATCAAAGCTAGCTTCAACATTTGCTACCGCCCGAGATGACGTAATTCTGAATGTATTCTACTCATTTTTCACGCGCTTATTAAGTGTCTTTTCGCTTATTAAGTGTCTTTTCGCTTTCGTGCGCCCAGTAATTCACGCATTTCTCTCTTTTTTCAAATGTAGCTTTCTTTCCAGACTTCTTTTTTTACAGTGACAGCTGTTAGTGCCTCGTTTCCCGAGATCGCGGCGTCAGCGTCGTCCGCAGAAGGAAAAGCGAACACCATAGTATTACTGACGACGACGAAAATGTTAGCATGGCCGCTTGAGCGAAGAAAAAAAAAACACCCTTAAAGGGGTCCCTTTAAGGTTTTTTTTTTTATGAAAGGATATTTGACAAGCCTACGATCATTCTCAATTTGTTCCTCTATACTAAAGCATTCACCCTGTGAAATATGAAGTTGAAAATCGTTCAAATATCGAAAATATTCTCCAGAAATCCAATCGTCATCTTCAGAGGCAATACTCTACCCCATTGCTGATGGTGATATGGGGAATGAAATAATAAGCCACAACAGGATCGAAGTCCGACTGTGTCAAGAAAAGTCAAGATCTTTGAGCGCAGAACGTTGGTGGGCTGGATTCGGCCAGGGACCAAGCAATTTTGATAGGGAGAAGGGACGAAAGTCCTGCTGACTAAGAGACCCGGAAAGTGCGTTTCGGGAAGGTTGCTAGTGTGGGCAATGAAGGAGAATGCGCTCCATATCCTCTAGAGCATTGCAGTGACAGCATCTGGGAGAGTCAACTTGACTCAAGCGGTAACGCCACTGAGCTGTAAAAGCCACATCGGGTCACATTTGGTGAATTAATGCAGCATCTTGACGAGAGGCGTTTCGTGGAATGCGGAAAGCGGGCGCTGGATCACCGATCAACTCTGCTCAGCATAGATAGGGGGGAAATGTTGGTTGTCCATTGGCGAGAAGCCAAGGGGGTCACGAAGCGTCACAGAATGGAACGACGGTCTCCTCTCAGCAGTGCAATACTGGTCCGCTTCCGATACGAGAGGGCTGCTTCTGCGGCGCTGTCGGCCTGCTCATTCCCCACGACACCATGATGGGCTGGAACCCACTGGAGAACCAACCTGTGGCCTGCTTCGGACAGAGGGTGGTAAGCCCTAAACACATCCGTGAATAGGGGTGCGGATGAGCCTCGTATGCCGAAATTTTCGATACCTTGCAGTGCAGATTTTGAATCAGTGAAGGCTGCCGATTCCTGCGGGGGTAAAATCAACGATATGCTGCAGAAAGAAAAGGATGGCATAGAGATCCCAAAGCACATTGCAAAATTTGCAAGTTTGGTGTTTGGTGTTTTGGTGCTTTACGGCACAGCAGCGACTAAGGCCAAATAATGCTCTGACACATGATTTATTCTCCGTGCTGTGTTTTGCATGTTCTATGCTGGTTTGAAACAAGGAGGGTCTTATGTGTCATTGCTTTAAAAGGAGCCGTGACTGTTTTTATTTTGACTACAGTGCTACGAAAGAAAAAATAGGTGTGTTGTTAAGTTTGAAGTAAGGCACGGAAAGGCATGTGGGATGCAAAAATTTGCAAGTAAGCTTGCAAACTTCCCAATGAAATATTTTTTTTATTTGACCAGGAGATAAGATCGTACCTAATCGTAGTGCGTATCGTATCTAATCAAGTGTAATCCCAAGCAGCACAATGTACTGAGAGTCGAGTGCAATAGGGGTGGACGGTATGTGTCTTATCAATGTTCTTTAGTTTCATCAGTCTGTTCAAGGCCTTCCACCTACCCGTCCACCCCTATTGCACTCGACTTTCAGTACATTGGTTGCTTGGGGTGTAGCTGTTGATTGTCAGCATGGTTGACGGGGCGCGTTTTCCTCTCTGAGCTTCTTTTTCGCAAAAAAAAAAAAAACATCTCTGTCAGTGGCATTTTGGGAGCTGCTGTGTGCGGAACGATTCCTAGACGCAGTGTCCGTCGGATAATCTCTTCCCTCATCCCTGACAATTTGCGTTTCGCCATACTTCTACTGATTTCGACGGCAGATATACGACGTCGTTGTTGTCCAAACCAAAACCATGCACCCACGTGGTCCCGCGGGGTGTGTGCTCCCGGTCGTCCACAATTGGCTGAGAGGACTGGACATTGATGACGTAAGCCCGCTTCGAAGGGATGTATCCGGCGGTCACGCCCCGCTATTTTTGCGTGGTAATTGCGCCCCCGGTGCATTGAAGACGGTTTAAAGTCTACGTGTGTATGATAGTGAGGGATCATGAGAACCGTTTCGGGCAGAGTACTCGGAATTCGCAAAAATCATTTCATGGAGATACCGGGTCCTGCTGACGCCAGGTTTGCGGCAAGCACAAGAACACGAACGGAATCGCAGAGCTCGCGAAACCCAGCTCGCCATGCAGCCGAGGCCGCAAACAAGAGTACGACGCCAGGATCCCAACGTGCGTACCGCCGAAGCAGAGGCAAGGCGGATTCAGCGGCAAGACCCTGCAGTAGCAGTACGTGCCGCTGAAGCGGAGTTGCGTCTGCGGAGTGGAAAGAACCCGCGCGTCTGCGCATGCGAAGTGGATTGGACGATGAATAGTCCCTTGGTATACACTTGGTATAGACGGAAGTGTGTGCGCTAACTCGCAATGTGAGGGCCCGTTCTCACTTGGCGACGCCCGACGCGGCATCGTGAGCGGGCGGCGGATGTAGAAGTGCATTTCCGTCGCCCCGTCAGCGCGCACGATTTTCATGTTCCCACCACTGTGGCATTCCGTCGTCCAAAGCAGACGAAAAATGAGGAGGCGTGGCCTTTCTGTGTCACCTTATTGGTCGCCACCTGTCGTTCTCCGCAGCTCTCGCCGACGTCGTGAAAGAAGTTCGGCATGGCAGTTTTTTTTACTCGACGTCTCTCCTCTCCCGACTCCGGAAATGCGCGTCTATTTCCGCCGCCCGCTCACGACGCCGCGTTGGGCGTCGCCAAGTGAGAAACTGGCCCTGAAGCATACAAAGCGGATGTCTGTGTAGCGTCCAGTCTTCTTTCCAACTTCATGTCTGCGTTTGATCCAAACCAACGCGCTGGCATCAGTGCTCTTTGATGTTTCGTTATCTTTCCGTCGCAGAAAGGTTGGTGCAGACGTTCATACATGCATCCTTTATCTATTGATTTATTTTAAAGACAACAGAAACTACTGAATGGGATACAACAAACGACTGCTTGTTCACAGGGAACGTGTTGCGTGCAGCAGAATGTGACATTATTTTCCAGTCTGCCCAGGACGCATACTAATCCCCCCTGTTCCCCACTCCTTCCTGCTGTCCTCTCTCCATCTGTCCACATCTGTACGCCGCTCATAGCCACAGTTGCTTAGCGGCACGAACACGAAATATTCTTTTCCTTTCGGAAAAAAAAATATTTTCCACAAAGTGTGGCGGAAGACCCAACCACATGACAAGTGTATTTATCTGCCACTGTTGTGCCCGAGGCTCTCCCCTTAACATTGGATGGATGGCACTGGTTGGCTGGATTTTCTTCCGTTCTACTACGCGGACGTTGGCTATATGTTTTCGTAGATCCCGCGCCCACGCAGTAGTCTCCGACTATACAAAAAGACGCATGAACGGGTCGACCTGTAAGAAGTGTGAGGAGCACAGAAAAGACACACACACGGATGAGGAAATGCACGAAAAGACGGGTCAGTGCTCAACCGGACAACTCCTCGCACAACCAAGTCGGCGAGCAACACAGCAACGTGGCTTGTCTATTTGACTTGCCAGTCAAGGCGAGACAGTAGCCAGAGCGCATGCGCAGAGCGATGGGTTATTTCTTCCCCACAGACGCAACCCGAAGCGGAGCCAACATAGAACTCATAATAACTAGAAACCAAGCCAGCGAAGGGGGGCATCTCAACATGTGAGCCGCCATGATCGATACGGTAAACCTAGCGTGTTACGAACGCTGTCTCCTACGAGTTCCGTGCGCCGTTCTTTCATGCCGCCGCACAAGGTTTACACCGTACGGTACTCATTCCCTAAGGAGTCCAAGCGCACAGGTAATGGCAGAGAAAACAAACGCACTTCGCACACGGCATAGCACACAGAACCCAACGGAAGCGGAAGCGACTTGCATTGGCTTGGATACCATTGCGCCGAACGCACCTGGTCTTCATACGTGGAAAGGCTGTGGCCGAATCCGGCCGAATCCAGAATATGGATCATGGCGCCTCCCGGACTTGGACATTGGAAGAGGACTTTGCCCCCATACAACTCCGTTGCTCTCCCCCATCACTCTCTCCCTTCCAGCTTTTCTTCTAGCCTCTCTCCTTATGATTCTATGGGAGCCAAAGAAGCGTCCGATGCAAGCGAAAGCCGAAGGAGCCGCGAAGGGCTTCAGGGAGATCCCATTTGGTTAAAGTTGCTCGGTATGCGATCGCTCGTGGTTAAGGAATGATCTCACAGCGCTGCCATTGATTGCCATGCATTGCTTCGACAAGAATTGGACGGTTAAAAGGACGGCCCAAAGCCAACGGTGCTGTCGCTGAAATTCGCGTTACGCAACCGTAACAGTCTCGTGATGTTTCTTAAAACTCTGCTCTTTTCGCCCGGTAACGCACTCGGTTTCTACGTGAACGAAACTACGTTTATAAAACGGATGATTCGAACTTAACAGGGACGGCATTTGCATGCAAGGAATGAAGTATGGTAGATTCCTCTTTCTGTTACGCCTAATTCTCTCTCCCTCCCTGCAGATGATAGAAGTTTTCGGATACGTGGGTGGGTACATCGGGATATGGCTAGGGTTGTCACTGCTTGGGATCCTAGAAAGCAAATTCAGGCGTCTGCACAAGTATTTGGATCATCTAATGGAGAAGAGGTACGTGTGTTGGAAACTAAAATTAGTTTGTGCTGTGGGTAGAAACAAACATTGTGTTTTCCTTCGCGAAAGGAACAAGATCTTTCCCAGTTCTCGTACTAAACTTCTGCGCGAAGCACAAGGACGCACAAGAAACCTTCAAGGGACCCATTCGAGGACCGGAAGGTACAGAGACTCAAAATATTATCGAAGTAACGTCACTTATATAACACTTGCGTTTGTATTTCAGCATCTTTACTGTATCCTCGTAAACGGACACATCGACGTCATGCTGTCTGTTCTCTAACGCTGCACGGCACATAAGGTACCAAGCACTGGACTGCAATACCCAGGCCCTCTGCATCCTCCCCCAGACATTCTTGCCTACATTCTGGGAGTCCACTGTGGTTTTATGCTTGACTTACAGTACTATTTTCTGTAGTAAAGCAAACGTCTACCAGAAGCGGCGCGCGTATTCCTAATACGCCTATCGCAAACAGGCTTCTTATATCTAAGGTAGTGTTTTGAAGTTCACACAAGTATGTTGCAAGCTACTTGTCTATCTCTCTTTGGTACTTGACCCCACTCACACTCAGATAGAGTGAGCAGAGAATCCACACTTTAGGTTTGTCTTGGAACTCGTTAAACACCACCAAACTGTCACCTGTCTTCGCACTTTCGTTACTACAGTGAGGCGTCATTCGTGACATTTGACTTTAAGTGTAGAGGAGGTGGAGTTCCTCTACATGAGCACCGACCGGCGATGATGGTATGCCACAGAGAGGCGATGACGGTGGCCTATCTCCACGGCCGCGCCGGTGGAACTGAGGCAGGTGCTCCAGGCGCGTGGCCATCTTCATCGTTGTCCCTGCTACATAAGCATTATGCCATATGTGGATGTGAAGTGAATAAACTTCCTGCGGGAACGTTCCGTATTTCTCTTACTTTTTCCACGTGGAATTTGCATATTTCATATTGTTTTGGCGTTTTACCCATGCCGGCGCGCTGTACTCACCAATTACTCAATGCAGGTTGAAAATTCCTGTGTCCACATGGAGCTCTAATTAATACGTTTCATCGTGGTAAATTTCAAACCCATTCAACATCGCAATCCAAAGTCACAACCAAAAACCTCCAAATCCCTGTGGGAGAACAATGAAGATGGAAGCTATGCTGGGTAAACTTTTATAACTAACTACCCCGTATATCTGCCCGCCCTGTATTCCTGCTAGTAGAGGACAAAGGTCACACTTGTGGTAAGCAGTCTCGTTTAAAAAAAATATACGCGGAAGCAGCTTGTTGCACGAAAATTGCTTCGAAGAAACGAGCTTGTCATGGGGCCAACGTATACAACAATAACCGTAGGTTTACACTTTGACTTAGGAGTTTTGCTTGATCTTGTTAGCCCTAGCTTTATAAAAATATTTGCATGAGGTGACACGAAAAGGAACACTAGTTCTAAATTATTCGGGATGATACAATAAATGAAAGGTTTCTCATAACAAAAGCAACACATCTCACTGTACTAACATTTAACGGTGAGTAGTACTGTACAGTACACACGCCAGCGGCCACACAGAACTAAGGTCGGACACGAAGTCACTATCTCTACTGGGTACGAAGAAATGGGTATGAGCCTGACCAATAGCCGCAACAGTATTTATCCGCAACCCCCCCTCCCCCAAGAATAGGGCATCATTCTCCAATGCGATCGCAGTTGTCTCACGACGTGAAGCCCCGAATTATTATTATCATTCTTCAATGCAGCCAACCTGCAATGCAACTTAATTGTTCACCTCCGGGTACTTGCGTCACCCTTTAACTCTTTAGTTTTAAGACAATCTGCGCCTATACAAGACAGAGTTTTAGGAAAACGTAGAAGTTTCACAATCACGTTTCCGAAAACGCGGTAAGCCTATCGCCTGATTCCTTGGGAGTGACTGACATCACGTTGCTTATATCTGATAGACCGACAGCGATATAGAGTAGGAAAGTGCTAACGATTTCCTAAAAACCCCTAATGATAACGAGAGGATAGAAAGGTAGCAAGCGAGCTGGTGGTATAGATCCATAACTTAAAAACCCGAGACTAGGGGACAAAAAAACGACAACGTCTGTGTTGTCGTTTTTTTGTGCCCTCGTCTCGGGTTTTTAAGTTATGGCCCTAATGATAATTTGCACGCCACCAACGGCGGTTCCAAAATTGATCAACGATGGACTGCTCAGAGGAAAGGTTCCGGTGTGGTAACCAGAATAAAGTGCTTCTCTGGTGAGAGCGGTAGTCGAACGGCTGGCCCTGGCAGGTTGGTTTGACAGTATAAAGCGGGAGTGAAGAGAACCGGGCGCAAACTCGCCTCGGGACGGCTCTGTGTCTGGTTTTCATTCTCAACTCATGCACACGAGCCTGCACTGCAGCCTGCTCCAATGATAGTCGAAATGCGTGTAGATTCTGTCCCCAGCCTACCGGCAGAGGCACATGCCCTGACCACCACAAAGTAACGAAAGTGTGGGAGTGCCAATACTCAGTAGTGCTTCCCTTTCAGAAGATCCATATGCCGTAGCCTCTGGCAACGGTGTACTAAACCATGCAATATCAGTGCCGCTTGCCTATCGCGTCCTTCATTGTCTAAGTGTACGTGCCAGTGTTCTGGACAACTCGTTACTGTAAATCTGCTACTTTAGGTAACCCTTAACTAAACTCAGCACTTTCCTGTTCTGCGCACTTCTGCAGGAACGACATACCTTCAAGCATGACTCACTCCCTTACATGCCAATACTCGTGCGTCCGTGTGAAAACGTGCTTGGTGTCAGTTTACTAATACAGCCCGACAAGAAATGTCACGAACTAAATCCTTCAGCAGGAGATGTGAGATGTACTGCGAGACGCTACACCACTGGAAGCATGTAAAACAAAACCATACCTGCACAACACGCAATGGATTACGTAGTGTAAGCTTCGAAGCACCACGGAGCTGTTCAGGCACCACACACATGGTCAATCAGAACTATCTGTCCACATCGGCAACATACTGACAGTCACTCTGCCCAATGCACTGTGTTCAAACGTCGCGGCTGTCAACTCACACACAAAGCAACGCCACTCATGCCGCGAGTCTAACTGAACGCTTCTAGACAGAATAAACTACGCAAAAAGCGTTGATTGGATCCCCGAACATCTGTAAGAGAGGAAGCAACAACAACAAAAAAAAAAGGTATGCTCTCTCCACTTTGATAAGCGCATACGTTCCAAACTCTGTGGAATGATAAACTGCCGCGATAAAACGCGACGCCCCATTGCGCTACCAGATGACACAGCACTTTTTTCCCCCGTTTCTTTCCTTCCACATTTAATCATTCCACAGTCATCGGTGCCCAGACATTACAAGTAAACAAGACAGCATTACGAATTAAATAAATTCCGCCAACGAACATGTGGGAGGCACCATGTTTCCCTGCAGTTATTTCAGCTACTGCCCCGTCGAAAGCACTCCAGAGCATACAAGCGCTCGAAAGGAAGAAACCTAAATGCTAGGGCTGGTTTTCTCCCTTTTTCTCTCTCTCTCTCCTTCTTTCTTTGTGGGCTCAGAGTGTGAAGAAACGCAACGTTTCCGGAATCAATTTTTTTTAACGTTGTCATTTCGTTGTGCACGGTCAGTTTCGGTTTTGTTCTGAGAAGGCAATAATGGCACCTGAGGGCGAGGCAGCGACAGATCATCGTCGCCCTCGGCATTAATGAGTTTTAGTGAATCGTACGCTACCGCCTTTGCGTACGTAAGGGATAGCGTTGGCGGTTCAGACTAACCTGAAGCGCATGCTCGTACAGCTTCCACGAAAATATTCCAGAGCTTCGAAGAGGATTCCAATTATCTAAATTCTTGCACACGGCCCTTCACGCTGTGGACGCAGTTCAGATCCCGCTACGATAATGGCGTTCCACGCCGAGACCGGGTTCGAACCCGGTCTTTGTGTTTTCCCTGAGTTTTTCTCGGACGCTTCAAGACAAATGTCGGCACAGTTTCCTGTCAAGTCTGCCTAGGATGCGTCAATCCCCCCCCCCCCCAAGCAACATGCCGTCAGGGACGGACCGCACGGAAATAGCACACCACCACCACCACATTGTGGTCGCTCGTAGAAAACGAAAGATGTTCTAATTATTGACGCACGGCTTTCTTTCGGGTGAACATCACGGGTGTTCTTTGCGTCAATAAAATGCAAGCGTTCAATGTGGGTCGCCCAAAACTTTCCACGTCTGTCACCAGTAACCGCGAGTGCGATGCCATACTTATTTCCACTCACCGCGAAAGCAAGAGCAGCAGCACAGCAAACTGCCATGTACTACAGACGGCCATGAAATGCTAAAAAGGAAGGCTAATCGATAGTTTATCACCCCACTATGCGACACTTCGTATTTTTCTTCCGTGTCGTACTGCATCCGCACAGGAAAATTCATTGCTGCAGATCGATAAAGCAATTATTGCTGGGGTAAGAAGGAAGAAAATACCGTAGCAAAGTGAATAACAACGGGACAGCGAATGAAACGCGCTGGCGTTGTTAAGGAGAGAGAATAATTAGCCGCTACGATTAAGATAACAGCGAGAGGGATGGCGATACATAACGGCCAGAGCCGCCTGGCTGTGTTCCAAGGAAGAAAAGGGATGTGAAGAAGTGCTCTTCCAAAGTGGGAAGGAGCAGCTTGCGCAGGACACGGCAGCGGGTATTGAGCTGTAGCACTCATCAACTCTGATTTTATTGCCAGTAATGTTTGAGTGATTTTATCGTGACCGTGCTTCGCCGATTTCAAATGTGGCATACATCTTGCTAGTATTTATTCTTGTTCCTAGGCAGGAAACAAAATTACTGGTCAGCCGTAGCCTAACCGTAATTCACATAAAACCTGCCTCAAATCACGCAAATATGCAAGCACTAATAGAATCCATAATTTTTGACATAATTGAAAACTTTGGCAGAGGCAAAAATATCTATAAATGCCCTTTGCTTTCACGCTCCCTGTCTCTAAGAATATTCCAGCCTAGGCAACACCGGTAACAACTCCTCAACAGAGCCGTAGCGACGATGGTGCGAGAGGGGCAGCCGCCCCAGGCGCCCTCACCAGAGAGGGCGCTGAAGGGCAGCCCCTGGCAGGTTAGTATAAAGCGGGAATGAGGGGAACTTGAATTTACGATCTCGGCAGTGCAAATAAGCGCTTTCTTTTCCTTGTTTACAGACCTTCTGGCAGCAACGGGAGAGGGGGGGGGGCGCTTCAGAGAAAAAAGAAACAGTAGGTCAGTGCTCCAGTATAACAGAGGTTAAGAACAATCAATACCAATAAACTGTACAATATGCATAGAAATAGTATGACAGATAATTTAAACGTCTTAGCCGTTTTGCACAGCAAGTCCGAATGTCAGAAGGGTGCTGTGATGCGTCGGGTAACGCGGCGGGGGTCCCTGTCTTGGGGCACGTTCCTCGCCATTTCGTAGCTTCGCAAGTTAGCTTTTGCTCCGCGCTTCACTGCATGGGAGGCCTCTGAAAGACCAAGGCACAGCCACGCCGCAGATTCGCATCATCGCCAGGGTTGCAAAAAAAATTACGATTTTTTAATCAAATAAGTCGGTTTTATTTGATTTAAATAGCATTTATTGGATTTTCATTAGTCTTTTAGTCAGGGTACGGTAATGGAAACAGAAACGGTATACAACACAAATTAGGGGAATTAGAGATTACGATACTGGAAATGGGAGCGCATACCACGGCACTCCATTACGGAAACAGAAACGAAAATGATCACTCCTGCTGTGGAATGGCATGAGTGACTTTTCATTTTATTTTGTATTTTTTATTTTCTCTATTCCCAGTAATATGTTATCTGAGTACGGCACAAACGTATGTCAAGCGCAATATGGGATCTTCACAATCCGTTGCTTACTCGTCCCAGTCTGCATAACTGATAATGTCAACAGGGTGTCTACCAAGCTGGAATACAGGGAATTGTCAGAGAATTTTCGTGTGACTGTAAAACTCAGGGGAATGTCAGGGGATTTGCAAAGTATTACGCAGCTGACGTCAGGAAAAATCGCAGACAAGTGCTGTCACGGTACGCAGTGAATCACAAGCACTGATGAGTGGTTGAGAAGGCACGCCACAGAAACGTTGCCGGAAGTAGCAGTTCGCCAACACGACAAGCTCAGAGACGGAAAAGTAGGGCAGGGGAATTTACTGATTTCTCAGAAAATGACCTCTTTTATGAGGGATCTGTATCAAAACGTACGTAGCATCGTGCACCAAGTTCGCTCTTGTTTTGGTTAGGGAATTCGCTTGAAACAGTCAGTGAAAACCTGGAAAAGTCTGGGAATTTGAAGCCTATACAGCTGAGTAGACACCCTGGTCAAGACATGTGACCTACACAAGAGATTCCACGACATAGCACGTGGATTCGAGCCTTTTCTTTTTTTTTTCACCGTGGCTATGGCGGTGTTGTTCACTACTGAGAGCGTCTGCCTACGTGTACGACATTGCAAGGAGGTCTGGTCACGCCCAACTTCACTTGCTGGACTCAGAGTTTCAGCACGACACTCTACGGGATGACGACACGTTTCTGTACGAGTTTTTAAAAATCCCGTGAGATGTACGGATCCCACCTGTGAAGTTACTGCCTCCATCAATCTTTCCTTGTAGTGGAATTTTACCGAGCATCGAAGTGACCAGTTTAAGTTGCGGCCCAACGCTACTCCCGCCGTAGAGGTGCGGGGAAAAAGGACTCCGTATAATAGGCACAAAAGGTCAACCAGACTTGTCACAATGGATGAAGGTCTCGGAACGTGAAACCTACCTTCTCTCTGGCCTCGGACCGAGGTGTAGCGCAAAGAGAACGTCATTGTTACCATCACTCATGATTTGGTAGTCGGGTGGGACACTGGTCTCACAGTGTAAATAACCTTGTATGTAGTATACTCCTACTCTACGTTTGCTTCCTGCCCGGTCATCAAGCCACCGACGAACACCGACCCCTTCCCCCGTCAATTCCATCACTGACCATGCGGAAGTCTCACTTCACTCAAGCAGCACTTAGGCAAAATGGGATGCTGGACAGAGCTGAAAAGGCTGTCCTCCCGCGGTTAGCCGTTCCATTACCAGAAACAGTACCAGAAACGTAACGGAAACGAAATTTAAAGGCGGGTATCAGAAACAGAATCGAAAATATTGCAGTGACGATAATGAAAACGGTAACGAAAATATGCCCGTTACCCTTCCATGCTTTTAACAGTCCCGGTAGCTGGCCGTTTTTTCTCCACAGTCGTGAGGTACGATGACATGAGAAAGACAGCGTCAGTTTCGTTTTACCCATATGCGACACCAGCAGTTTATCCAGAACTGCGAGCGCGAGGAGGGGAGGTGCAAAAAAATGGGGGTCATTATTACAGTCACATTGTAACAGAAGTACACAGGAAAAAGTTAGGGGGTGTTTCCAAACATTTGGGGAGTGTTGGGGAGGGGTTCTGAACAAACCACTGTACGACACTCAGTGGCAGCACGACTGTGCTAGCACAACGTACAGGATCTACCTCATCCCACACCAATCAGTTATGGGTTGTTGGTTGGTGGTTGGAAAAATAACAAGGGGAGGTTGAATTCGCGCAAGCGAATTCTGACTGATGACTATGATGACATCCGCAGGACAAAATGGCACCAAGCCGACAGGGGTCAGTCACTGCTGCGCACGCTAGACCCGGAGCTGAATTTTACCGTACGCGTACCTTCAAAAACGACCAAACAATTATTTTTTTTATTTTTTGCTGCTGCTGTTCAGCTATAACAAGCTTGTACGAGGTACTCAATGGGTATTCAAGATCAGTTAAGCCCCAGACAGAAAAGTATCTGAATAGACTAAAGGCCTCTGCGAGGTGCTCATTACTGAAAGGATACTATCTTGACAGACCACAACCTCTGCCCCCAGCATTAACGCTCATGCTCTTCAGCACGACAGGCTGAGTATCCACTAAACCTGAATTGTTTCTCCAAACTAGGCATCTACGAAAAATGTCTCACGTGCCCCGGCATATCTACTGTCATAAGGACAAGTACGAGGGGCGTTCAAGTCAAACTGGGACTTTTAATTTTCGCAAAAGTAAAATGAACTTACAGGCGAGAAATTAGTTTTATTTTTCAACGTAGTCTCCAGCTGCACTAATGGACTTCTCCCAGCGTTTCACGAGGGCTTGGATGTCAGCAGGGTAGAAATCCTTACCGGCGCGTAGCAGCCATGATCGGACCGCATTCTTGACTTCGTCGTCGCAGCTGAAGTGGCGGCCCCCAAGGAACACCTCCAGTGGCCCGAAGAGATGGAAATTGCTGGGGGCGAGGTCTGGACTCTAAGGGGGATGTGGCAGCAACTCCCAGCCAAGTTCCTGTAAGCTGGAAGAGTGTGGAAGGTGCGTGTCGTGAGATGCGCGGTATACGGGCGTGCATTGTCCTCTAGGAAGACTCCTTTGGTGAGGAGGCCCGGCTTTCCGAAACTGGAGGTGTTCATGAATCATAGTGTTCAACGTTCCCACAGAGAGGTCCGACTTTCGAGCCAGTTCGAGGCATGTTATCCGTCGGTCCTTGAGGATCAGGCGCTCCACAAGTTGGATGTTCTCAGGAACTCTGATATTGAGCTCTGACCGCCACGGCCGGGATAGTCCTGCACTGATGTACGGCCGTCTCCGAACCATTTGCACAACTCAAACGCTTTGCTGTGGCTAAGTGTATCGTGACCATACTGAGCCTGAAATCTTCTGTGAATTTCAGATGACTTTATGTGAGAAAGCAGTAAACCTGGGAGGCAGCAACAGTGCGTGTGCACGGGACGGGTTTATTCCGAAAGTGGGGCAGGTGCGCCAGAATGGGTGCGCACACAACGAGGTTAGCATGTCGACTTCTTCTAACACCCCCCCTCGACAGGTTATCCCTCGATGAGCCCCATCCGTTGCCTTAATGCATCCAGTCTCAGTCGTGGTAAAGGTTTCGTGAACGCGTCCGCGATGTTGTCAGCGGACTCGCGATACTGAAAGTTGATGATGTTGCGTGCTACTAGATCACGTAAGTGATGGTGACGGACATCGATGTGCTTTGTCCTGGCGTTGATCCCTTCACTAAGGGCAAGCTTAATGCAGCCCTGATTATCCTCGAACATAGGTGTCGGTTGATCAATGACTAGTCCGAAATCTTCCAACAATGGACGCAGCCACAAAACTTCCTGTGAAGCATAAGCCGCGGAAATGTACTCTGCTTCGGTGCTCGACAGAGCAACAGCTGACTGTTTTCTGCTGGACCAAGTGACCGGGCTGTCTCCAAGCAGGATGATGTAGCCACTTGTTGACTTGCGGTCAGTGACGTTGCCGGCCCAGTCTGCGTCGACATATCCTGTCAAATCCAAGCTTTGTCGACCTGTAAGGGTCAGCTTAAAGTCCCGAGTATGCATCAGGTACCTGAACAGCTTCTTCACGGCCCCCCAATCTCGCTGACGCGGACTGCTCACTCGACGACAAAGTATGCCAGTTGCGCAGGCGATATCAGGCCGTGTCGTCGTGCTCAGATACAGCAGCTCTCCGACTGCTTTCCGATACAGATCGTTGCTGGGCAGTAGGTCTTCTTCCCCCGTAAACTTCAGATAGTCTGGATCCATTGGTGTGAAGCTGATCTTAGCAGTACTGAGGTTATATTTCTCCAGCAATGCATCTATTTTGTTCTTCTGATGTAGCAGGAAACAGTCGTGACGTGGTCTCTCTATCTTGATACCAAGGTAGTGGCAGACATGTCCAAGGTCCTTCAGCTCAAAGTGCCTATTCAACTGATGCCAAATTCCTGTTATGGTAGGATTGTCTCGATGGCAAATTAACATGTCGTCCACGTATACAAGTACGTATAGCCGGGATCCGTTCACTACTTGGGCGTACAAACAGGGGTCTGCCTGGCTCCGTGTGAAGCCCGCTCCAAGTAGTACTTGATTGGCTTTGATGTTCCATGCCCTGGCAGCCTGTTTAAGTCCATACAACGACTTCTGAAGCTTACACACGAGATGTTCCTCCCCTGGAGCGATGAACCCTTCCGGTTGCTGCATATAAATGTCTTCTTCGATTTCGCCATTCAAAAATGCGGTTTTTACGTCGAAATGACGAACTCTCAGGTTCTCGGCAGCTGCCACTGTTAAAAGAATCCGCAGTGTGGTGAGCTTCGCGACTGGAGCAAACGTGGCATCATAGGCCTCTCCAAACCGCTGGGAGAACCCCTGAGCGACCAGTCTTGCCTTGTAACGCTCAACGTTGCCATCTATGTCCCGTGTAGTTTTAAAAATCCACTTGCAGCCGAAGGGCTGCTTGCACTCCGGTAACTGTGCAAGAACCCAGGTGTTGAGCTGGTGAAGCGAATCGATCTCATCGACAGCAGCCTTTATCCATTTGTCCTTGTCAGCAGCTGGCAACTTCTGCATGTCCTTCCAGCTAACTGGATCGGGCGCGGATGCCGCGCAGGCTACATAAGAAAAACGGTCCGGGGGTACTCCTTTGTTGCTCCGACTCGAGCGCCGTGGTTGAACGGGACCATCCCCATCAGCGGGAGCAACTCCATCTGCCATCTGAACATCCGCACCGGACCCTGGTACAACTCTGTCAGTCACCGGAACATCTCCAACGCTGTCACCGCGCAAGGGCAAGCTAGGAGGGCGAAAGCTAGGCAGCTCCACTTCAACGTCACCAGAAGACGACTGCTCCGAACGCTGTGTGCCCGGACGCCGGAAAGCGGGTGATTCTCCACAGAACGCTTCCATGATCGGGCTTTCGTCAACGATCACACTGCGTGTCACTTTGACACTGTGACTACCTTTAAGAAGCACCCGGTACCCGTTCTGCGTCTCGCTGAAGCCCACTAGCACACCCTCAAGAGCCCGAGCGTCCCATTTGTCTCGCTTCTCCTTAGGAACATGAAGATAGGCCGTGCTCCCAAACATGCGCAAGTGTTCCAGGTGGGGCTTCTTGCCAGTCCAGATTTCGTAAGGAGTTTTCGATACCGCTTTGCTAGGCAGCCGGTTCTGAAGGTAGCAGGCAGTCGTAACAGCTTCGCCCCAATATAACTTTGGAAGGCCTGCCCCGAAAAGCATACTCCTTGCGCTCTCACAGAGTGTCCTGTTCTTTCTCTCGGCGACCCCATTCTGCTCTGGGTTGTACGGAACTGATGTCTGGAATGTTACACCGTACTTGCGCAGAAGGGCCTGTGTCTTGCCACTGGTGTACTCTGTCCCTTTATCGGCGCGAATTATCTGCGGATGACGCCCAAACTTCGTGTTCATCAGGGCCAAGTACTCCTCCAGCTTTGCAGATACCTCGTCCTTAGATTTCAGCAGGTACAGGACAGTGTATCGTGAAAAATCGTCGATGAAAGTGAGGAAGTACTTGTTTTTGCTAGGCGTTAGAGTCCTCATGGGGCCGCAGACATCCGTGTGGACAAGCTGCAGAACAGCTCCCGCTCGCGACGAAGTCTCTTTAGGAAAGGATGCCTTCTTCATCTTTCCTTTGATACAGCTGTTACATTTTACCAAGTGGTCGCAGTCACCGATCAGGATCCCATCTGCCAAATCCTCCTGCTGTAAACGCTTGACTGCGTCTACTACTACTACTGCGTCTCTATGCCCGAGACGAAGGTGCCATACGTGTACGCACTCTCGGTGACTAGACGTCCGAGAGACATTGGCAGCCGTAGTACTCAAAGTGGACAAGCGATAGAGGCCATTTTCCACTCTAGCCTTAGCCAACACCTCCTGCCTCCTAGTGACGATACAGTGGTCTCCTTGAAATGTCACCACGTTGCCTTGTTGCGTGAGGCGCTTGACAGACAGAAGATTACTCTCGAGGGAGGGTACGTAGAGTACATTCTTCACCTTGACCGACTTGCACTTGGAGTCAGAAATGCGACACTGTAGAATGCCATCACCGATTCCATGTGAAGAAATTCTCTGACCATTCGCCACGGTAACAGTTTCTGCTGACTGACGATAATTCTCCGTGAAGAAATCCTTGTCGTTACACATGTGGCTGGTAGCGCCAGAGTCAACGTACCATGGTCTACCTGGCAATTCGGGAGCGGCGAGAAATGCAGTTTCGGACGATGACGAGCGGTCGGACGCTGCTACCTTAGCGCGCTGCCGAGGCTTCCTGCGCCCCTTCACTCTAAAAACGGTGACACTTTAGTGACACGTGAAATTGGTGTGACACTTTGGGGCGAGCCCAAACTTGGATTTGGAATGTGTCACAGAGCGAACTTAGTCCATATACAGTTACCGGAAACGCGTTTTTGTTGCTACCGAAGTGGCTGAGGTGTCGTAGATGATTACTGAAGCCTGGGAGGGCGTTTGAACACTGGAGTTGCGACACTTGCCGCAACTGCGGCCGTTGCCCGTGACACATGGTTTGATATTTTCGCTGTTTGAACGCTTCGGATCTCTATGTTTTCTCATTCAGTTACCAACAATGGGCAAGTATTTGGCCAGTTCAAGCGAGGACGCTCGCGAGGTTTCTCGCGTCCGGTTTTATCTGCTAATGTAGCTTATTTAACTCGCTTCCGGGAATACTGTGACGACTCAGACGTTGATGTTACTGGAATATCTCGAGGAATCTGTGCGTATGACCTATGCTAGTGTTTGTCATATATGAGGTCACACCGTTCACATTCGTGTGCACGGCAGGATGGTGCATCATGTGAGGGCATCCTTCAGTGAAGCACGGACGTATTGGTAAGTTCTGTGGGGTTTGTTTTCTTTTCGGAACGACGAACGCAATGAAATCATGTGAATACAAAGAGGCTGGAGGATAAATTGGAGCAAAGTGTGCCGCATTGTCTCTGTGTCTCTGCCCCCTGTCGAACGCGAGCACACTTTCGGAAACCCCACCTTGCTTTCCCTAAAGCATTAGGAAATACTTGACTTTATGCATGTGAAATTGTTACCAAGCAGACTATCGCATCTGCGCGTCTGCACCACGGACACGACGCGTATTCGCGTAATGAGAGTCCTTCACCAGTGCATCTGTGCGCCATAATTCTTCGACATCCGAAATCGCAAGTTACAGCGATGGAGAGAAATTCAAAGGTTTTTGAGTAGCTCCCGAGAATGGAGGCTTTGCGGCCTGTTTTTCTTCATACTTCATTGCGCCGTTTCTTCCGATTACGTTCTGCATTTCGTTTGTCTTCACTTATCTTTTTTAATGTGTCGTGATGTGTCGTGTGTTGTGTCGTGTGCCGTGATGTGTGTCGTGGATGTATCTGGTGTTGTGTGTCGTGTGTCGGAAATTTCAGAATAGCGTGTGAGTCGTCAACGCAAGCGCAAATGAAGGTCTTTTGCTAATTATTCAGTTACCATGCTTCCCTGCAGGACACCCCTGTATTTCGAGATGCAGTTCGAGCAACGATTGCTATCTTAGTCGGGGTTCTACGGAATCAAGCAACCAGGAGGGTCTTACACTCCGTGCTTGCCGCGCGATTACCTCGCAGTGTATCGATTCTGAAATAAAATGTTTCTCTTTTCACGTGGCCCCTAGCATGTGAGCGTGCCTTCCACATACGAGTACATCAGGTGTCAGTGTCCGCTGCATGTTTCACCCATCTCTGAAAACTATAGAGCCACATTCCGAGAGTCTTCTGCATAAAAGTTAAGTAGCTGTCTCATATTCTGTCTCATGCTGTCTCGGACGCTTTGGCTCCTTCCCCGTGTGGGCTCGTGGAAGCGCACTCAATGCACTACCAAGATTGTCAAGTTTGAGGTTGAGACAATACACTCAACTTTTATGCAAATGGGCGATGTTGCGACCACGTGGGGGAATGTCCGTCCTGTGCCGACATCATATGGCTCAAAGTGTCTGAGGCCGACAACCGCAAGCCATTTCGCTAGCACCACCGGCACAGTCGTGACCACGGCACCACCTGCACTCTAAACACAGAGCTCATCGCATAGCACGCCGACGGCCACCATTGTACAGATCAATGTCTTCATCACTGTTGGTTTGTTGAAAACGCGAGGGTAAGCCATTTCGGGACACTTATCACAACTGCATAAGTGTCCCAAAAAGGCTTGCGCCTCCTGTTTTCAGCTAACCTACAGTGATAAATGCATCATTCTGTACCATGGTTGGCCTTCGGCGTGCTATGCGGTGAAGCTCTGTTTCTAGAGTGTGCGACGTTTTTTGTGACACTTGTTGTGGGAGCTCTCGTGACACATGCTTCAAAAAGCAAAAAGGAACAAAAAGCGTCTGAAAGTGACACTTGTGCAAAGCGTCACTTTTTTGCAAAAAAGTGACGCTTGCAACGCGTCACAAAAGTGTCACCATTTTTAGAGTGAACGGGGGCAGTTCCACTTCAAGTGGCCTACCTCCTTGCAGTAGTAGCAATGCCTCCCGCCGGACGAAGGTTTCCTACTGTCGTCTCTCTTCGTTTGAAGGGCAGTTCCCGAACCAGACGTTGAACTACTTGATGCTCGCTTTTTCATACACTCTAAATATTTTCACACCTTTAAAGGTGTAAAATTGATGTATTCTCATGTATTACACCTATTTTACACCCTAGAACCTTGGCTTGAAAATTTTCGAGGGTGTAACTATGGTGAATTACACCCTTTTATGAGACATTGTCAGGAGGGTGTGATGAGGGTGCAACAGAGGGTGTATTTGGAGGTGGGACAGGCTCCATTACAGAGCTAAATGTATTCCTGTTCCTGTGCAGTGTTGGAGTGCTTGTGGTACTCAGAACTTAAGCTTGTGATACAAGTTGTGATATAAAGACCAAATGCACAGTTACTCAACATTTGGTACACTGTCATCTAACCCTCAAGGTTAGATGACTGGAAAATATAAAATTACTACTATGTGATAAAGCTGTATTAAGTGATACGTTTGAATACCTTCATCCCTACGTAATGTAGGATATGTATGCTGCATGGCATAATGTCAACCTAATAAAAGCATAACTATTCAGTTCCTGTGATTGTGTCATATATGTATGATGCCACCATATACCCACATCAATCACCTATAACATTTGTGTGCTGTGCAACATATGTCTGCAATGTCCTATTTTTGACTTCACAGAGGGTACAGCTGAGTAGTATACCTGGGAAGTATTACAAGTTCAGTGTGACAAAAGTATATTCTTGGCGTTTTAAAGAATATTTTGCATGGCTGTGATCGAAGAGTGATGCCAAGATAGCCACAATGACACTCCAAAGTATGCGCCTTTTGTGAAAACTAGAAACAGTATACTTTCGCAATGAAGCTGTAATTTCAACTTTCCTTTCTTTTTTTCTTAATAAACATATTCCCCCCCTGTGGTAATTTCCAGCTGCCTCTTCTATGGTTTGCAGGTTACCCCCCCCCCCCCCATTACACCCTTCCACACAATTACACCCTTGATGTCTTGAGGGTGTTTCGTTACACCTTAAAAGGTGCGCGCCATGCACATGTTCTTTTACACCCTTTAAGGTGTAAAATTATTTAGAGTGTATACTCGTCCACGAGTTTTCCTTTGACGTACTCCAGCGTCAGGTCGTCGTCGGGCCGTGCGTCCAGGGCTGTCACGAGCGCCTCGTAGCTCCCCGGGAGACCACTGAGCAAAAGAGCCGCTACCTGGAAATCCGTGGTCTCCTGTCCGATCCCTCTCAGCCGCTCGACTAACTCCAAGGTACGCCTTATATAGCCTTGCATGTCTTCGTCCTCCGCTAACTTGGATTGATAGAGCTTCTTTAGCAGGTAGAGCTTATTGCTAAGGTTTGCTCGCTCATGAACCTTGCGTAGCTCTTGCCACATCGCCTTCGCTGAGCCGCAATTACAGATGTGCACAATTTGATTGTCCTCAACGCTGAGGCAAATCGTGCTCTGCGCTTTCTCATCGCCAGCCGTCTAGTCTCCAGAAGTTGTCTGAGGAGTAGGTCCGTCCACGTACCTCCACTTTCCTTCCCGGGTCAGCAATATCTTCATTTTGAACTTCCAGACCTGATAATTGCCGTCCGTGAGCCTTGCAACCGTAAACTTGCCGCTGTCTCCCATATCCACAGTTCTAGTGTTCTGGGCCCATAACCTGTGAGAAAGCAGTAAACCTGGGAGGCAGCAACAGTGCGTGTGCACGGGACGGGTTTATTACGAAAGTGGGGCAGGTGCGCCAGAATGGGTGCGCACGCAACGAGGTTAGCATGTCGACTTCTTCTAACACTTTACGCCTTCATTCACGAGAAACTTCATGACAATTCGCTGTTCGATGTCCGCGCTCACCTCGTTGTCAGCCATCTTGTCCAGCACGTGTCTTCTGTTTTGCACAAACTTTGGACCACCACGTGGTGAACGCGGAGGCCTATCGCGTGTGAAAATGACGAAAAAGAAGTAGTGCAAGCCATTTGTACACTCAGGAGACAGAAAGTCCCGGTTTGACTTGAACACCCCTCATAACTTATTTAAAATACTTATTATTAGTATTTCGTACATCACGGATATTGATGATGTATGCATGTACACAGATGACGTACAGGAACATACAGACCTTCTTGACAAGACGCTATGAACAATCAAAAGCCATGGATTACGTGTAGATATCAAGAAGTGCGCCTTCCTTGCATCATCAATAACATTCTTCGGAATTATTGTATCTAGCACTAGACACAATAAGTCTGAAGAATGGATACAAAGCCTGAAAATTGCGAGGAAGCACAGTGTTTGAAATGGTCAGTCGTGGACATTATTTTTTTAACAACTATAAGATATTTTCAGCTATTTCCTCTTCTACATCTTAAGCACTAGGCTTCAATACATATTGGAACTAAAAAAATCTGAGAGGTCAACTGGACCATTCTGCCTGACTCTGCCTGAAGTCATGGGATCACTTGATGGTACAGCTGCGGATCCGAAAAGAACTTAAGCTGTCATGAACTACGAAACACCCCAATCAAAGAGATAAGTATGCTCCAGTGATTTCCCCAGAAATTCACTGCTGGGGGGGGGTGCCGACCTTTCAAGGGGGGGGGGGGGTATACTTGGTGAAGATTCCACTTACGGAAGTTTCCTTAGACACAGAAGGAATTGTGGCACAATGGTGACATCTGCACAACTTTCCCGTTTTATTTGTACATGTTATTACGTTAGAACACAGTACATTAGAATACAGATTCATTATGAACGGCATTTTAACATAATGCATAATCGCATGACCGACAAAGGAAAAAGACTAGCACCCTGTCTCACGAAGCTCAATGAGTACCTAGCAACCAATGGAGGAAACCTTAGACGAAAAAAAGCAGAACAGCTCGCTTGACTGAGTTGGGCGCAAATGGTTCTTGATGATCCACATTGACTGTGCGTGCCCGCACGCATTTTTGCTCGTATATGTGCGCAATATATGCATTTAACAGTTACTTTCAAATGATTTTGGACAAATGCATGGTACGATCATCTGCATGACTGTGGTCATACAGCCCAAGCTTGACAGTACTGGATGTAATTCGCTGCGCCGGACTCACTACATGGCCGAGCTGCGTGGGGTCACCTGAGCAATTTCAGGGGGGGTGTTGCAAAAATCCAGGGAGGGTGTACACCCCCCCCCCCCTGGGAGGGGGTGTAGGGAAATCCCTGGTATGCTCCTTATTGAGGTTCGCATCGCATTATCGAAAGTACATCCAAGACTTCGCCAAGACAGCACGACCACTGACTGAACTAACTTGCAAGGATGCTCTGCTCATATGGACGCCAGAACGTGAACAAGCGATGCAGACTAGAGCCCTGAACGGGCCGCTTTTCCGGGCCCGACCCGGCCCGGGCGCATCGAAAAATGGCCCGGGCTGGGCCCGCACCTTCATGTTTTTATGCGGCCCGACCCGGCCCGGTGACTCAGCGAGTACCGCCTTGCCTAGTATTTCCAGACGTGACGCACGCGTTTCTAGTGCTTATCAAACAAATTTATAAGGAAATTTATAAGAACAGAAGACAAGGCCACAAGCTGGCAGTTAAAATTCGCAATAGCGCGAGATCAAATTAAATCCAGAACGCACGCCTGCAAGCGCGTTATCGTTACACTATCAAGTTTTTGTGGAGGTAGAGGATGTTGTCGACAAACTCCTTCTCCGAATCCCTATCCCTCTCACCAAGTTTTACGTACGTGATTGTAAAATACGTGAGGAGTCAGGAACAATGTGAAGTGGCTTTGAGAATGTTCTAGTAGAGTGTTGAACAGAGCCGTAGCGACGGGGGTGCGAGAAGGGCAGCCGCCCCTGGCGCATTCGCCAGAGAGGGCGGCGAACGGCAAGCCCTGGCAGGTTGGTTGGACAGTATAAAGTAGGAATAACATGGATGGCACATGGGAGCCATCGACCTGTTGCTTGTAGAGCCGCGCCAACAGGGTTATCCGAGGCGTCAGCAACGAGGGACGTGGGAGGGTTGTGCCGGGGGTGACTAAGCACTGTAGCTGAAGCCGGAGTGTCTTTGACGGAGTCGAAGGCGGCTCGCAGGTCTTCCTTCCAGGATAAGGGTGCCGCGGGTGAAGTAGCTGGTTTGGTCTTCAGCAATTCTTTGTGGGGTCGAAGAAGTATCACACAGGACGGAACAAAACGTCTATAAAAGTTGATGAGCCCAAGGAAACGACGTAGCTGGCAGACAGAGGTTTGCAGAGGAAACTCTTTTATCACCTGAACATTTTGTGGAGGAGGAAGATTCCGTCGGCGGAGATCTGATGCCCAAGGAACTCCAGCGAAAGCTTGCCGAATTCGCACTTCTGGGCGTTGATAACAATGCAGTGCTGTTGCAATCGTGCGAAAACCTGGCGGAGGTGGTGCGCTTGCTGCTCCTCAGTTTCGCTGGCAACAAAGCTATCATCCAGATATGCAAAAGCAAACGACAAGCCCCGCAAGACAGAGTCGACGAATCTTGGGAGCGTCTGCGCAGCATTCTTCAAACCGAGAGGCATCCTCAGAAATTCAGACAATCCAAAATTCGTTGTGATGGCAGTCTTGGGAACGTCTTCGGCAGCCATCGGAATCTGGTAGTATGCTTTCACTAGATCCATCTTACTGAACACACGAGCACCGGCCAAATTCATGGTGAAGTCCTGAATATTGGGTAATGAATATTGATCTGGTTTGGTGACCACACTGAGTACCCTGTAGTCCCCACAAGGTTTCCAATCACCCGTTTCCTTAGGGGCCACATGTGAAGCCAGCCCAGTCACTTTGAGACGTCTCGCAATACCAATGTCAAGCATGTGTTGGAACTCAGCTTGAGCGATCCTAAACTTTTCGGGCGCAAGCCAACGTGAGCGAAAGTGTACGGGGGGACCAGTTGTTTGAACGTGATGAACCACATCATGGCGTACTGGCTGGGTCGAATCTGGAGGCTTAGTCAAAGACAGAAATTCGCTTAGGACAGCAGAAAAAGGCGACTGGAGTGAGGAAATAGTGATGGCTGGAGGAGGCTGACTGACAATGGGGGAACGTCCTGGAGTACGCAAGTTTGCCTTCGAGTCACCGATGGCTTTGCGACCGAGATCGACGATCAAACCAAAGTGGTGCAGAAAATCCGCGCCGAGTATGTTGTGTTCAATTGCAGCAGTTTTGAACACCCACGGTAAGGAGCGTCGAAGTGCAAGAGACAACGTCACCGAACGTTCACCGTAAACAGGAATGCCGGTGCCGTTTGTAGCTGCGAGGTGGTAGACGGGTTGTCGTAACAGTTCCGTTCGAGTAGCAGGGATTAAACTAACTTCTGCTCCGGTGTCGAACAAGAAACGGCATCGGGATGTTCTATTTGAGACGTAAAGAAGGTGGCTGGCGCTGCTGAGGGTTGATGAGGATGCGCACGCCGCCGTTAGCGACCCCCGGGATGGTTTCCCGGCCAGGGTCAAGGTGACTGACATCTTCGAGCTCTTGCGCCGAACTGCCAGGGAAACCAACAGAACTCCGTCAGATTCTCTTCAGGCGCCGGCGAGGAACGACGGGTCCGTGGGGAGATATTGACTGACGTCGGCGACGCGTGACGCCGCGGCCATCTGCGTTGGACTGCACACGTTGCAAGGCGGACGCCAGCAGGGACGTTATGTTCCACACGTCGTCCTGCAGCTCTTTAAGGGCGGTACGACGGCCGCTTTTGTGATCTTCCGCTGGTGCAGAGGGAAGTGGGCATGGGGCACGACCGGAGGACGGCGTGTGAGTTTCGGAAAGCTGGACGGTTGAGATAGTCGGAACTGCCACCTCCATGATCTTATCGTATGCTCCGCAAGTTGGACGATGGGAAGAGTGGTGGCTGTTGAGTATAGCATCACCACAGCTGGTGGGAGTCGCTGCAACAGGAGCTCCTTGAGCAAGGGCTCATCGAAGCTGCCCAGGGAACACATGGTAGTCTACAAGACATCCAGACCTGTTCTAACCCTAGACTTTAGGGATAGTGCCCATACTATATAGACGTTGACTATACGTCTAAAAGTCTTACCATTACTTAGATGTCTAAAATTAGTGATTTACAAGACATCTGGTAGACATTTAGTAATTGACGTCTAATTGTAGACGTCTTGTAGCTGGCCTTGTATATACCACATATTAGAAATCATCAAGGTTTTGTCTGATTAGGTTTTTAAGAGGTGTGAACACACTCACACATCAAATTGAGTCACTAAATTATAAGAGGTGGTTCTAAACTTAACCTTCAGACTTACAAGTCTGAAGTTCAATTGTTACAAAACATATGCAGGAAACTGAATTACTTGATGGCAAAGTTAACATAACTGTGTTGTTCAAGTTGTCCGTGAACCGGCCTTGGTGGCTGAGCCTGTAGTGTGTTCGCCTTCTGATCCTGAGATCGCCAGTTCGAACCCGGCCAAAAACACCAGCAACTTAGTGCCAAGATACAAGTTGCTTAGACATGCCATCTTCCGCAAGGGACATTAAATACGGTGTGTTGTATGGTGAGCTTTTATTGCACATTTAAGGACACTCAGGTGGGCAATCCACATACCGACTGCTGTGGCGTCGCTCATGATCTCAGTTGTCTCGCAATGTAAACCCCAATTATTCTTAAGTCTTCGTGCTGGTATCTGTCCACAAGAGTCACCACAAGAAATCTAAAAAATGTAGCCAAATGCAGAAAGAGAACTGGAATTAGGAGGGTCATCCATAAATAAGTTTCCCGATATTTGTTATTCAAAGGAAACACCACTAGGACAAACTGAATGGTGTAGTAGTTGGGTGTGACATACCAGCACTGCAGATGTTGGTTAATGGAGTGCCGTTCACCTATGTGTCAGGCATTCAAGTATGGATGTAACATTTCCGAGTACGTCTGACTATCCTAGTAAGTAAGAGCTATCCTACTTTTCGTTAAAGAAAAAAGAGTGCTTTAGAGAATATCCACTGACAGTTAACACCTGTTTATACAAAACACTTTACAGGCATTGAAATGGTGTGTCCTCTATACAGGGTCGTGAAAATCTGCACAATGAACAGTACAGTGGGAGATCAGCTATAACACCACGAAACAACGTTTCTTTACTGAAATTCCGAGAATTGTTAACGGAGACTGGCGGGTCACTGGTACTGCACTCTGATACTCATGGGAACAAATTTCCTTCAGCTTGGTCAACGAAAGTTATGCGAGATGGGGCCACATTTGCTCGGTAACGTTCGTAAAGAGCAACGAATGAATGCAGCTTGAATTTTCCTTCAATGGTATCAAGACGGTCAAAACGAATTTCTTGGAACCATTATTATTAATGAAACGTAGATGCATTATGCATGTGCTGAGACAAAATACCATAGGAAGTCATGGTGGATGCCCGGTGAAAGCATTCTGAAGGAGGTCAAACTCGTGTTTTCGTCTGGAAAGGCTATGCCGACAGTGTTTTAGGACTATCGTTGTGTGCAACTTGTAGATTACCTCACACGCACAATCACAGTAAATGCAGATGTACTGATGTAGATGTACTGCGAGATCCTGGGTAAGCTTCAAACTACAATGAAACAAAAAAGCAAAGGACTTGGAAGGGTGTAGCGTACCACGTCAACGCTGTCTGCACTCGTCTTCGAAGACTCGGGATTAGTTACAGAGTTACAGAAATTCATCTGGAAGTTTGCCAAAGAGAGAAAAAGTACACAAGTGAGCTGGTGCAACGCAGAAGTAGGAAGCATCACCTTGAGCATGAGGAGAATGAAGTATATACAGGAGACTCACAAACGTGATTTTCCTTTTCGTGAGCTTCCTGTATACTTCGTTCTCCTCGTGCTCAAAGTGATGATTCGTACTTCAATGAAAATTTGCCCAATTTGCTGTTCCATCTTCCTCTCAAAGCGCCCCTCGGCAGTCACCAATTCACAAGTGATCATGAAACACAAATTGATCAGGTGAAATGCAAAGTGAATGCCTCACTTTGTAAACAGGACACAGCATGGCACAGGAAACGTATTGAATACTTGGTATCACAGTATCAAAAATGTACAGCTAAATAAGGTGACTATATTAGGGAGTAACGTTGAGCTTTAATCTGTACATAATTTTTTTCAATGTTATGCTATAGATTTATTACTTTGTTCGCAGCAGGGGAACTTTTGTTGGATGATCCTCATACATGAAGGAAATTCCTTATTCTCTTACTTTCCATCACACGTGTGTGAAGCAGCAAGTACAATCTGTTTGCAAATGATCATACTGATGTAATAAAACTGGACTCTGCAACAACCTTCAGAAACTATGCATGAATGGGCCACATTAACTTTGTCCAATTATATTATGACCAAATGGATAGTATGTAGTCTTTCATGCTATGCGAGTTGTATGCCCATATACTGTAACAAAAGATCAGTCAGATGAAGGCAGTCTGACTGAGGTACGTAGATAATTTAAATAATGTCCATACATATGATGATCAGAGTCTTTTTTTTTTTTTTTTTTTGCTCACTGACATGCATCCACATATATATAGCATCCATATATATAGCATATATAGCATCCACAACTAGAAGACATTACCAGAATCTAAGTGCTGTGAAGTAATATTTTATTTTACTGAATATATATCTTTTTTCTTAACGAAAGTCCGCATTTGTTCGGGGCAATGTTTCTTGAACTAGCATTCCTGATGGCGTTACCGTTGCTGGTAAATGTAAATTTTGTACGTCAGTAACTCCCCTGCAGAATACTACGCTACACAATCGGCAACTAAATTATTGAATCACTGAAACCTCAGTAAAAAAGTCGACGACTCCGACGAATCGTGCAGCGCAGCATCCATCTTCTATGCTGCGGGTGCACGCGCGTGCCACGCCATGCAGATAGCCCCGGTCTGCGCGTTGTGAAGTAGACTGTCCGAAGGCACGTGCAGATAAATGTAGTGGGCTACATTTAAGTGAATAGATATTGGAAAATGCAGCAGTGCGCATCATGCCGGAATATACGGAGCACCACGATCGGCCCCTTTCCAAATCCACACTCACGCGATAGGCATGCGCGCGCTTCTCCAGCTGTCGCATTGGATGCCGCCAATCTTTGCCTCCTCGGGATTCGATTCGTTGCCGACAAACACAGTTCTGCTTTCATTGCCTGTTTCTTCTAAACGTTAGCGTTGTGTGAACTAAATTAGTTTGAATGGTACGATTTGAAACATGGGCGTGATATTTCTCTCTCTATATATATACAGGGTGTCCCAGCTAACTGTGAACATATCTTTAAAAAATATATATAACACTTTTTCCAAGATGAAATCAATTGCAATATAGCATATGCTGAAGGGCACTCCCTAGGAGGGCATTAGCAAAGTCCAAAGGCAATGTCTTAATTAACTTTCATTAATTAACGTTTTAATTATAAAAGCTACAAAGTTGTCCCAATGGGGACATCTGTTCCTTTCGGTCACCTGATATCGTAGCCGTTTTCAGAACAAAAATCCGTTCGATAGATCGCCCGCAAAAAATTAGTAAAGGAACGCCATTTTTTTCTTTATTTTGTTCATTGCGCTTCTTAGAAGATGAGTCTTTCCTTCACCCCCAAAGTGAGAGGGAGAAAGAGCACACTATCGACTCTCGCGTCCTGGAAAAAGATTAAAAGGAAACAGAAAATGCAACCCAAGATAAGGCCAGTTCCGATAGAGTCACCCGATACATTTGTTTTTGTTTTGTTTCCGCAAGTTAAAGCTCATCTTCGACGCACGAGGCGGCACTGTACTCCTTTCCCCTCTCACGTTGGGAATGAAGGAAATACGCGTCTGCGAAGATGCGCAATGAACAAAATAAAGAAAAAAAATGGCGTTCCTTCACTATTTTTTTGCGGGCGATCTATGGAACGGATTTTTGTTCTGAAAACGGCTACGATATCAGGTGACCGAAAGGAACAGATGTTCTCATTGGGACAAGTTTGTAGCTTTTATAATTAAAAAGTTAATTAATGAAAGTTAATTAAGACATTGCCTTTGGACTTTGCTAATGCCCTCCTACGGAGTGCCCTTTAGCACATGCCATATTGTGCTAAATCATCTTGGAAAAAGTGGTATATATATTCATAAAAAATAAGTTCACAGTTAGCTGGGACACCCTGTATATACGGGGTGTGTGCAGAAAAACGTGACCCGCATTTTTACATGTAACTCGTTGTCTACTTACCCGAGGAACTTCCGGTGGTGTACGATGGCGTATTTATGCGTGCGAAAGCTACAAAAAATCCTGGAAGCCATACTCAGCCTAAAAAAATTAACAGAGCGCGAAAACATGGGCTTCCATGCATTAAAATAGGGCGGTCATCACGTTGCATGGTTGTGCATTTCAGTCTCAGGAGACTGCAGGCACCGCTAGGGGTACTGCCGATGAGCATCCATGTAGGACATCATTTCGATTTATGCACCGATAGCTCCCCTAGCGGTACTTGAACACAACTCTCCTACGTCCACCTTGTTGCCCTATTCTGATGCACGGAGGCCGACGTTTTCGTTGCTCCGTTTATTTTTTAAATGTACTGTAAAGCAGCACCGATCAAATGTCATTTAGTGTGGCTATTCGATAGTTCAAGCCACCAGGACAAAAACTGTGCAAGTTTCATTCCAATCGACGGTGCAGTTAATTAGAAAATTACAATTAAAGATTACGGGCAACACTGTACTAGGTATTCGAAATTTAATCCGTACTTCTGACACATACGGCGGCAACCACATTGCATGCGCATAACACTGGGCCCGACATAACAATCCGCCACAATCCACCATAAAATCCGCCCCTGCAATCCACACAACGATCCACATCTGAGGATAAACGGATAAGCGAACTGAAATGAAATGCTGAGCCGTTGAAAAAAATGTGTCAGACGTTCAAGAAGCCAGACAGCGTAGAGACTTGTTTGTTCACAGAGGTTCACAGAGAGAGTTTGTTCGTTCGAAAGAGGCCGCGAACAAAAGGAGCGCGCAGGCGCAGCAGAGAAGTAGGGAGAGCCCCCATCGAACAGCGGCCAGCACTAGGTTACTTCGCAAAAACAGGGGTTAACAGGTGAAGCTGTTAACAGGTGTTTCAGAATGCATAGGTAAACAGGAAAACTAATAATATGGTTACTAAAATAACGAAGTTCCGATGTCATAGTGTGTAATACCAATTTTCAGTGTTGCCCGCTGTACAGGGGGTTGTTTGACAACAGGCGTCGCACCGCTCCACTACGCCGCAGTGCCGTGTATGCCAAAGGGAGTCTGGCCATTAATGGGACCTGCCTATACCTGAGGCTCCACCCACTTTTTGAAGTATCTAGCCAATCACAGGTCGAAATACAGTTGTCTATTGTTACATCCATCCAGTACTTATACTTCACCCTTATTTACTGGGCGCTACCATTTTGGAGAAAATTGATGGATTTGGATTGAAACGGATATCACTGGTGACAGACCAAAACGACGGATTTTGCGCCCACTTTTATCAACGCCACCTGCACGGAGAGAGGCATGTTGGGAAGGCTCAGAAATGCAGAAATGGTTGCTGGCAGAAGTGATTGGCCAGGATGGCGGTACAACCGCTTCTTCGTGGCAGACGACAGCCGGTATGAAGTTTTATATCACGTAATTTAAGTACATTGAATCAAAAAGGAGCAAAGATGTATGTATAAATAAAATCCAATTATATAATGCAAAATCCTACGTATAAAGGTCGTCCTTCTTGCTATTTTCCTGGTATCACGATCTTAACTAGGCCTAACGTTAGTGACGAAACATCCCATTTTCACGTAAATAATGATGGCGGAGCGAAAGTTGAAGCTGATTTTGCAGATGCGTACATGAGGATATATACTCACAGTATGAAATTAAAGTAGTCCGTGATAATTTTTTGTCACGAAATCTCCGCTTCGCCGTTCCAAGCACCGTCCTCCATCTTGGAGAAAATTTGGTGTCATGGCAGCTCCCATGGAAAACGGTAACCAATGAAATACGCCTAAGTTTGATTGACAGGTCGAGTCTCTTTTTTAGGCTCCTCCTAATGGCCAGACTCCCTTTGGCATACACGGCACTGCTACGCCGCAGAGCCGTATATTAAAAGGAAGTCTGGCCATTGGGAGGAGTCACAAAAAGAGGCTCGACCTGTCAATCACAGTCTCGCTCCTCTGATTGGTTTGCTTTTTACCAAGCGGGTCGCCATGACACCATACTGCCACCCAAAATGGCGTCGAAAACAAACACAGTGAAGCGGGGATTTCGTGACAAAATTTTTTCACAGACTACTCTGATTTTACGCTGCAAATGCACATACTCATATACGTTTCTCGGAAATCAGTTTCAACATACGCTCATCCGTCGCTATCTAATCGAAAATAATACGTTTTGTCGCCGATGTTAGGCCTAGTGAACACGGCGATCGCGGCGATCACAGCGAAATCATAACAAAAACGGCACTGTGCTGTACAATCTTATATTTAATTGCTGGATTTCATGGATATAAACATTCTTGCCTTTTATATTCCAACTAGTATTCATGTAGATTTGTTTCAAAATCATTCCGACGACAGAATGTGTCCCAGCAGGTGGTTCTGCCGGCAGCGGTGCGACGGAAGCAGACGATAACTCCCGACGTGCCTTACGCTCCCTAGGTGGCGCTCATCAAATTTGCACAAAAAATCCACTAGTTCTGCAGATTGCGAGAGGTATCCAATTCAATCCCATCCAATCCACTTGCCACCCAAAATGGCGCTGCCCATGTTGGATAGGGGGACGGGACAAATAGTGAGGATAGGTTGGTTGATAGCGCCCCATATTTCAAGACTCCATTGGTCAGAAAGCTGAAAAAGTGGGTGGAGCTTCAGATATAGGTGCTCTTCGGACTCCCTTTTAATATACGGCTCTGCTACGCCGCATCTTTCATGGTAAATTAAAAATATTTATAGCGCGTTGTCGGTCGTATGGTTCCGCATATGGTATTTAGAAGCAACAAATTCTCTAGTCACATCACCGGCATATCATGCTTGTCTACTGCTTTACAGTACCTTTAAGCAGAGTATGGCTTCCACAATTTTTCTGCAGATTTCGCACACATAAATGCTCCATCGTGCGCCACCGGGAGTTCGTTAGTTAGGTAGACAACAAGCTATGTGCATAAATGCGGGTCATGTTTTTCTCCACACACCCTGTATATATAAACTTATAAACATACTTATAAACATATGTTCAACGTGCAGCCAAAGAGCGTATGCTATTTTTCTTCATTTAATATTTTACTGGCTTTGCACTGGGCTTTCAGAGGTGAGTCACTCACCCTGACGGGAGGACATCACGTTCCACGTGACCTTCCGACGCCACTCACTCAAACGTCGCCCACCTACGCATTGCTGATGAAGGCCCAATAAAGCCGAAACAGCTGTCCAATGCTGGTATGGCGACGTTTGGGATTATATACATATATATAAATATATAGTGAAGAAAAATAGCATAGGCTCTCTGGCTGCACGTTGAACATATGTTTATAAGTCCCAAACGTCGCCACACCAGCACTGGACAGCTGTTTCGGCCTTATTGGGCCTTCATCAGCAATGCGTAGGTGGGCGACGTTTGAGCGAGTGGCGTCGGAAGGTCACGTGGAACGTGATATCCTCCCGTCAGGGTAAGAAACTCACCTCTGAAAGCCCAGTGCGAAGCCAGTAAAGTATTAAGTGAAGAAAAATAGCATGGGCTCAGAGGTGAGTTTCTCACCCTGACGGGAGGATATCACGTTCCACGTGACCTTCCGACGCCACTCGCTCAAACGTCGCCCACCTACGCATTGCTGATGAAGGCCCAATAAGGCCAAAACAGCTGTCCAATGCTGGTGTGGCGACGTTTGGGACTTGTAAACGTATGTTCAACGTGCAGCCAAAGAGCCTATGCTATTTTTCTTCACTTAATACTTTACTGGCTTCGCACTGGGCTTTCAGAGGTGAGTTTCTCACCCTGACGGGAGAATATCACGTTCCACGTGACCTTCCGACGCCACTCGCTCAAACGTCGCCCACCTACGCATTGCTGATGAAGGCCCAACAAGGCCGAAACAGCTGTCCAATGCTGGTGTTGCGACGTTTGGGACTTATAAACACACACACACACACATATATATATATATATATATATATAAGCAGGAAAAATCAGAAGACGACAAAGAGCTTACAGGAAAACACAAAGGGGAGTTTATTAAGACATATAGGGATAGGGGTCGACGTTTCGGCAGTCAGCGCTGCCTTCGACGGGACTGGGGTTTGGTGACAAGAACAAGCTTTATATATGGGAGAGGGTTATGTACAAGGGAAAGAGAGCAGCGCTTGCGCTTTTGTCATGACTAACATAGGTTGGTGACTAAGTGAAAGGGGAATGACCGGGTCTGTGCAGCAGGACCTTGAGGAAATACCCGTGAGCCTGAAAAAGAGACAAAAGAGTGTATGTATTGTGCTGGATTAGGAATGCAGGTTGCGAATAGTAGAAAGGATTCCTGGATCTTCGTTTATCTGACACTGAAATTTATGAATGAGATAAGACTCGCGCTGTTCCCTGAGCCGCTGGGAAAGAAAGCCTGACTGCAGGATGAAAATAGATATATTGGTAATTGAGTGTCCTGGTTTACTGAAATGGCGCGACACTGGCAGATTAGGTTTCTTCGCGACGTCAGATTTGTGGTTATTGAATCGCGTTCTAAATGAAGTAGCTGTCTGTCCGATATATTGGGCGTTGCATTCATTACATTGAAGAAGATAGACAACATTGGAAGAATTACAGTTAAAGTCGCCATTAATGTTGACCCGCCATTAATGTTGATTAATGGCGACTTTAACTGTAATTCTTCCAATGTTGTCTATCTTCTTCAATGTAATGAATGCAACGCCCAATATATCGGACAGACAGCTACTTCATTTAGAACGCGATTCAATAACCACAAATCTGACGTCGCGAAGAAACCTAATCTGCCAGTGTCGCGCCATTTCAGTAAACCAGGATACTCAATTACCAATATATCTATTTTCATCCTGCAGTCAGGCTTTCTTTCCCAGCGGCTCAGGGAACAGCGCGAGTCTTATCTCATTCATAAATTTCAGTGTCAGATAAACGAAGATCCAGGAATCCTTTCTACTATTCGCAACCTGCATTCCTAATCCAGCACAATACATACACTCTTTTGTCTCTTTTTCAGGCTCACGGGTATTTCCTCAAGGTCCTGCTGCACAGACCCGGTCATTCCCCTTTCACTTAGTCACCAACCTATGTTAGTCATGACAAAAGCGCATGCGCTGCTCTCTTTCCCTTGTACATAACCCTCTCCCATATATTGTCACGAAGCGAAATGGGCCGGCGAGTCGTCGAATAAACAGCAAACGGTTTATTAAACTGCTTGGTAGCAAAAGCACAAGAGTGATAGCTCTCTGAACACAACTGAGTCCAAAGAAAGAATGCTGCAGCCTGGAGCGCACAAGCATTTAAGCGTCGCGCCGAAAAGTCTAGAAACAACACGTGCGTTTGGCAGAGAGCAGGCGATGTGCCTGGAAGCTTCTTGCCTCTTCTTCAGCACGCGCCGGGATGAGAGGTACCGTTTCGTGCCTGCCCTGGATGTTTCTCGAAGATTATTCGTGGCAATATACATTGTTTCTATGGGGAAACGACCTGCGTACAGCGATGGAGACCGCGGTTCCGAGTACTCGTATAACGATGTTGGATGCTGTCCCGTACGCGTAACCTCGCGGCGAAAATCGCCACGATAAGATACAGCAGAATCTCGATGATACGAATCTCACGGGGTAGCGGAAAAAATTCGTATCATCCAAAATTCACATCAAAAGAATTAAACCGAAATAAAAATTGAGGCAAGAAAATGGACAGAGACTGTTCATTTTCCAATACTGTCAGTGAAAGAGGTAGGTGGTAACACTTTTGTGTCTCCGCATTTGGTCAATGCTGGTCAATGCTGGTCAATGCTGCTCAAAGGCCTAGCACGTGCTTTCCACCGGCGAGTCGCGCGACAGTGTTCTAAAGCCAGCTTCTCCTAAAGCACTCTGTATTCGGTACCTAGCTAAAGCAGACTAATGTGCTGACCATATGGTGATTAATTCAACTGGATTTTTTTTTATGTGTTTCATGCTCTCCTTTTAATTTATCCCCATCGTAACTAACCACTTCTGAACTTCACCTACAGGAAGGAAGGACGACTATACAGCAAATTGTTGACAGAGAAAAATCGGAACAGCACACACATAAAAGCAACGTTATAGAAGACATCTGCAGTTCTTCAACAGCACATTTTTATTTACATAAAAAGGTACCCGTCTTGGCACAACAGCTGCATCTGGGATAACGGTGGATAACATCCCAGAAATCTGTACTTCTCAATGAGATGATGATACCCCCAAAAGGCACAAGTATGACGAAGAATGCATACAAAATTAGTACAGTAGAGCCCCTTTATTGTAACTTCGCTTGTAGTTATTGTCAACGCAGGCACCGGTCCCAACTGAGTTATTACACCTTCTATGGTTTGATGTACTGATATGGTTAGCCGCAACTACTCAAGGTACCGATAATGGTAAAAAATTGCTGCCGTAAGGCACATGAAAACAGGAGAATCAGACCAAAAACAGGCGTGGGAGGGAACCCTGTTCAGTGGCACTGGGTATGCCGCCATTGCCGCCTCCACACGTTTGTGTCACTTGCGCTGTGCGGTTTGCATGTGTTTGTTTGTCAAGAACGTAGGAGTTATACCCGTATCACAGCACGGTTGATCCTCATCAAAAGCAGGCTGCTTCAATGCCTGTACCAGAGGCAAGTCTGATCGAAAGAGGGGATGCGAACAAACATGAAAACAAATTGCGGATGAGCTCGGCCTCTCACCAGCAACGGTGTCGGTCCTAGTCGCGAACGGGAAGCACATTAAAGACATAATTGCCGGTACCAAACATGGGAAATGGGAAAAAGCTTGTGGCTCGAGTGGTTTCAGCAAACGTGCACAGCCAATGTGCCAGTTAGTGGGCCCGTTACAAGATTTTAAGATGTTCCGCTATAATAAAATTCCCGAGATGGTAAATCTAGGGCTTCTGTCCTGACCAGTTCACTGTAAAGGGGTTCTACTGTAGTGCGAGCGTTACAGCATATTTCATGAAGGTGCGACTTGCAGATGAAAACTGATAAAAATTATCTTTCAAACTTCAAAACGCTGATCCCCGCCCCAGACCTAGGGAAGGAAGTAAAAAGGAAACTTCACTTTGAGCAAAGCCAGGCACAACATAGCAGACGTACCTCGTCCTAAGAACTCTGCCACCATTCTTTCTGCTTGTAGGCGGTTTGGTGGTGTGTGGACGAGGCCTCTCTCTCCAGTAGGACCAACAGGAGCAAGTGGCCGCTGCGCTACAGTGTGACCACGTCCTAGACCATGACCCGAGCCAATGGAAGTCGGAAACTGTGCTGCAATCCTCTTGGCACTGCTTTTTACTGGCTGGCTACGAGTCACTGGAGTTCCCACTTCTGCAAAGGAGAACTTTGTAGCAACTACAGCTGATGTGTTTCATGTTATTTGTACGAGCCGCTCAGTGTATACTGCAAGATCAACCATAAATCTCAATTCCCATTGTATTTTAAATTTATTCCCAAGTATTTCAGTTCACTTGCTTTGAGCAGCTACCTGCAACAGGCAGCCTCCCACCAACTCTGTGCTTGCATGCATGTGGTGCTTGTACGATGGTCGCAATCATAACGGTCGAGAAAACAATGGCAGAATAAAGTCAATACCTCAGTCCCCAATCATGATACACGCTTATAACCCTGCCAAACTGGCGCACTTACGGCCTTAACGGTTCCGGTCTTAACTGCATACGATTATTAAATTATTGCCCGACGGTCAGTCGTACGGCCTTTGCAACAAAACTGAGGTGTAAGGGCAACGCAGCTCCCACAAAACAGTTTACGGCGTTCCCCAGAAACTTTCTAAGTCTCATTACCAAATGCCATGAACAAGATGGCGCAGACTTCCTTCAATTAGAAATAAAATGTTTTTATGACACATATTGCTGTGTGAACTTGTTTTCATGCTCAACGCCCCGAGTTTTTCTGGTGAATATTTTATTTCATTTTCATTTCGTTTCACTTTGCTTCTCATTATATCTCGTCAGTTCGTAGTGACACCCTCGAACCACTGCACTCCATGTCGTCTGCATCCAAAACTATGCTTGCACAACAACGCATCAAAATTGCTTAAAAAAAAATATCGTTTGCTCGTTTTCGAATTGTTTAAGTGCGAACCAAACGTTGTTTCCGAGTGCTCACAGTGAGAACAAATGTGATTTAACTAAGTTTCATTCAACGTTCGCCGATGTGTTTATTGGTGTAGACATAACCAGCAGAACGCCTTCACGAATACGGCCTGGCAGCCTACCAGGGTTTGAGGCCATATTTCAGCTACAGCCTTTCCTTAGTGCCATTGCCTTACGGCGGACTCACTTCTTAAGAAAGTCTATGGGGGATTTTTGTTCGCAAGGTTCTCGTAAACCTCGCTAAATTTCTACACAGAACAGGTACAGGCATGTTCCCCTCTAGTTTACCTAGGGAATGACATATTTTTGAAGGCCTAACACGATCTATTGATTTTTGGTGAAGTAAAGTTTGTCAAATTTTCAATACATGGGAGTCTATGGGAGATGCAACAAAATCGCTTATCTCGGCCCGCCCGCCCGCGATATTTCGGCCAAAATGATTTCATTCCCTACGGTAACAGTTCTGGAGTCGATTGCAATCAACAACAAATTTGACAAGCTTACTGCAGTTTTCCAGATCCCTGCGAACGAAAATAATGGCTTTGTCATTTTCTAGCATGCTCTGCACGCTCGCGCCGGCTACATTACTTCCTTAAAGCGCGCGAGGAAAGCAAAATGAAGAAAACAATTTTGCCACTGTGCAGCCAGCTCTCTTCGAAAGCAAACGTTAACTCGATCGCGCGAGTCCGCCTTAAAGGCCGTACGTGCGCCCGTCTGACAGAGGTATTACGCACTGCGTATTGTGCAGCTGATTGTGCAGCTGAGGAATTATGCACATTTAGCAGTACATCCGCTATGGCTTTTCTTTCACATAAAACATAGCAATGCCTTGGCACTGGAAGAAGCTATCTCACCAGGAACTGTCTGGTCGTCAGCACTGCTTTCTTCCACTTGAGAAACAAGAGAATGTTGCTGACTTCGTGGCCCAAGGTTTCTTGGAGGAGGCACATAATGTCCCCTGCTCCCAGGATTACAGTTGGCGGTGCTGTTCACGGACACGGACCTCATGGAGTCACTCAGAGAAGGAAATTCGTCCCCACTGAGCGAAGGCACAGAATGATTGCCACACTCTACTCCCATCACAGCTTCACTGGCTGAAATGCAGAAATAAAATGTGCACATTATATGTTGAAAGAATTCACAGCTCCATGGCTCTACAGCACAGTGGAAGCACAAAACTTTAGTATCAGGCTATACAAGTGCCGTAACACTTCAATTGCCAATACAACAACAACTCCTGTGACGCTTCAAAATGTCCCACATCCCTGTTTTGTTGTGTGGCCAGAGACCAAATTATCTCTTCGCAACTGGCACAACTGCCATTGTTGTGGTAGGGAGGCAGCGCACCTAGGAAGGCAGACATTACTAGGAAGCTAGGAATGTTCCTAGGAAGGCCGACGTTGACGTGCATGGCGAAATGTGCTGGTATCGATGATGTACAGTGCACACACGTTCAACTGGTTCTTGGATCTCGACATTTGCGGTTGCCTCCTCCTGATCCACACGTTCATGCGGGGATCAAAAGTATATCCTTGAGGCATACTTCCCTCAAGCAACACCACTCCACAAATTTTTGCGTACAAGTACGATTATTGCATCGAAACCACTACTATCTAATCATCATGTTGCCCCACAAAACGTCTTTTCATGAAGACAGCTATAGAAGAAATGAATCCTTTTGACAGCAAATTGTAACATGAACGTACCAAAACCAACACCGTAATGTTCCTAGAATCTTGGGCGCTACACACAGAAACAAAGCTCTACAACTTTTGTTTGTAAGCACACCCTTTGCACATACAGAGCTCTGCAGAAGACACCTTTCAGGTTGATACTGATGCAGCTGACAATCCAAAGTAAAAAATGCTGAAATTGAGTTGTCAAGTTTGGACATTTTAAGTATAAAGTGAAAACAAAGTCACATAATGAGTATTTCTGAGGCATGAGCAGTGTAGTGGGGTTAAACATCTTCTTAAAGAGGTAGGCTTTATAGGGCCAACCACCGTCTGCAACTGTGTAGGTCCGTCTGTGGCAAAGAGTGTATGGAGAGAGTGTGTGTGAGGAGAAAAAAAGCTCAGAAAGAGCAGATCTACCACCAGCAGGTGTTTACACAACAACGTTGTATATAGGGGTGTGACGTGAGATGGATATGTGGAAAAGCATGCAACAGTACAGCAAACCTTCCTTACAACAAAATCACTTTATTCCAAGCTTCATGTTGTTTCTGACCGGAATATTCTAAGTGTACTGCCAGTGAATTGCAGTACTGTTGCAGAGAGGTCACAACAATAATTGGAAAAAGCGTCACGTGTCGCCCATTCCACTCGGTTGCTTTCGTTTTCCCTCATGCTGCAATGTAAGCCAGTGTCAAGTGCGATTACATTCACTATCGGATCTTGGGAACCTTCTGACAGCATGAGTGCATGAATCACCATGAAGATGGGGCATCCCAAGCAGCGCAAAACATTGACACTGAAAGCTTTCAACACCAAGCCACATCATCACCACGTTTTTCCACTAAGTGATTTCCACTTTGAGATTTTTTCTTCTTACGTATGTCTTCTTATTTAGCGGTCATTTTGTGTAACTGCAGCTCTGTTCTATAATTTTTACTTTATCAAACGAAGAAAACACAATGCCGTAAAATTTTTACAATGCACGATCGTTAGACTGAAAACTTTGAAATTTCGCATTTCTCGAAACCTCGCTTATCTCACATCTTTTCAGTTTTTTAGGACTTCAAGTCGACGAGGGTTTACTGTACCACAAATTCATTGAGTTCACCCTGTCGCATCGTTGGGGGGGTTGGACAAAGCCGATGTTGGAGAGGTTTTTATTTGCATATGTAACAGGAGCACACTTCACCCAGTGGCGTAGCCACGGGGGGGCTAGGGGGGGCTTGAGCCCCCCCTACCTGCCACGGACCGACCCACACAAATCGTGCAAATCCGAGAACATAATATATGGGGGGGGGGGGGGGGGGGGGACCACTGTGACGATCGCGAAAGTTCTTGCAGTTCATGGCGTCTATCTAAGAAGCACTCTTGAATGGTTTTCAAAGTATGAGCGAGGGCACTCTTGAATGGCTTTCAAAGTATGAGGGGGGCGAGTTTTCGTATGAGCCCCCCCTACCATGGAGGTCTGGCTACGCCACTGACTTCACCCCAGCAGGCTCACCGGGCACAAGTTTTGCAGCAACGGACTTCGCCCTCTCCAAGGAACTATCTGGGTGTCAAGCTGTGACAAGACACTTTCTGAACAGAACATGAAGACACAAAACTATGTCTCTGGTCTCTTCGCGATGCTGAACTGCCCTGCACTGTGATGTGTAATACGCAAGGCAGAAGCAGTGCAAAGGCACCTTTGTCACCCGAAAACATGGAGGAAATACCCGGAAACTAGAAGTGCTAGAACTAGAACCATGACCAGAACCCCTGAACTCCGTAACATGGAGGCTCCGGGAAGCGGCAGCGATGCCGATGGCAATTGGGCAGGTATTGGATTTAAGTTTTCTTCTGTGTGCCCAGAGAAAAAGCAGGCGTTTGAGATATAGAGGGGGAAACTGCATTTTCCGGGAGATTTGCTTCTCTGTCGTACAATCGTAGAAACAGGTCCAAATCCGGGACTCTCCCGGATGAATCGGGAGAGTTGGCAGGTATGAATATGAATTGAATTATTGCAAATATTCAATTTGTATTCCAAATTTCCAACCTCTACCTCTACCACACACACCTACAGCACACCTCTACCAAATTTGCTTGATCGCTAGCGAGCTTTCCGACGAGCCTCATTAAAAGACGCTGTATGGCTCCTCACAAGTGACACTAAGCACAAATATCACTTTCATAGTGACTCCTTGATAGTGACACTAAATATGTCCGTGTGACAGAGGTACAAATACAGCCTTGTGTTGCCGGGTTAAAGCTGGTAAAAGAAGGTTTCACCACCTGATTTGCACTGTCACATAGAGTGGAACCATAAACTCTGTTACGATCATCGTCACACACCCTCGGCAAGCACTTTTGTCACTGTCAAGGCTCTTGAGGCGAGAGACGACAAAAGCACAGTCCACAGGGATAAAAAAAACTGGGCTGCACAAGGGCTGGTCGTACACAGGGCCCTAGGTGTAAGCAATTCAAACTTCACTGCAATCCGTACCAAACATGTCAAGATTCAACAGGAGGCACATCTCAATCTTGAACCACTGTTGCACATTTAACGCACCATAGGTACGTCCCTTTCAGTCAAAAAGTGGACTGTGTCTGGTACTTTTCTGTAAGTGAGATGGTTCTAACACATTTTAAGTGCTAACACATTTTAACAGTCGGTTAAGTGCTGAGTCACTAAGTCAAAGCTGTCTCACAAGGTGTCTACCAAATTGCAGCCTTCAAATTCCTTGCCTTTTTAAGGTTTCAAGCTAATTCCCTGACAAAAACAAAAGGGAACCTGGTGCATGCTCCTATGTTTTAATACCAGATCCCTCATAAAACAGACGATTAAGCAGTGATGGCCGGTAGGTAACTACATGTAGTTAAACTACTAGTTACACTACCAGATTGTAGTTAAAAAGTAGTTATCAACTCGTTGCAGAAATGTACTGGCAACTACTAGTTAAACTACTATTTTAAGTAGTTAACTACAGTAGTTAGGTTACTGAAGGTACGAACTACTTCCGATTTTGCCGCAAGCTTCACGGCACGATTGTGCTTCCGACTTTTACCTTGAGCTACTTGTTTGATGAGAACGGAGGTGCAGAGCAATTGTGTCGTGCATGTGTACTAAATCTTCACTTTTAATGCTTGTCCAGTGAGGCCTCATTTGCTGTGAAATAATTGAGAATAATTGTGTGAGAGACTTAGTTTATAGCGTAAGCACAAAGAATCCCGCCGCAAGCTTTGTATTTGACGATCGTAGCAACGGCTTGAGCCAAAGTTTATCATTGCTTGTGATTCATATTTAGGTGTCCAAGAATACTACAAGGGATTGGTGTTGATGGACAACATGAAGTAGTTAAAGAAGTAGTTTTAACTACTCCCCTGAAAAGTAGTTGAACTACTAGTTAAACTACTCAATCGCGAAGTAGTTAGTAGTTATAGTTAAACTACTGTAGAAGTAGTTAGTGGCCATCACTGCGATTAAGTATATTAGTGAGGGGCTACCCTACTTCTCTGCCTCAAAGCTGCTTGTATTGGCGAACTGCTGCTCGCGGCAACGTTGCTGCAGCATCGCCACTCAACCACCGGCACACGCGATTCATTGCAGCACTTGTCTGCGATTTTCCCTGGCTTCAGCTCTTCAGCTGCTTTTTGGCCAAATTCCCTGACGATCCCCCCTGATTTTTCCAGTCACATCAAGATTCCCTGACAGTTCCTTGTTTTCCAGGTTTACCAGGTGGGTAGACACCCTGTCATACGTATACGGTAGGGTCATTAAAGCGGCGAAGTCCTCACCTGTCCTGTAATCAATGGAATGCGGTGCATGCCTTCCAGAAGAAACTTGGGACTGGGCACTAGGAATGACCTCCTATGTAAGACAGCAGCAGTGAGTCACTATGTACATCTATAATGCTTTTTGTGCAATGCACCGCCCTGTAGAATGTGGGGCGTGACACGTTTAACTTCACAGAACTTCGTGTTCGTACCCTTTCTACCTGATACTCTGCGTGGATACTCCGTGCCACTGGAACAATTGTAGAAGAAGAGTTTGGCAATGTTGGTGTTACTGTTCTTGAAAAGGTGGATGCTGCGTATGCTGTAGAACCGGCAGACATGGGTCGTCTACCACCACGTGAAGGCTTCTAAGAAATATAACTTACAAAATTAGTACAGCAAAATTCAGAATACAAACCAGGGCAACATAAACCCTGTTACATACCACATTTAGATGAGTGATCTCATAATTCATAGTGGGATCAATCCTAGGGGGCAGGTGCTGGTAGTCGATACTGTGCTCGATGTCATAAACATTTAAGAGAGCATTTGACAGCTTGTATCTGGAAGGAACAGAACTAGTGAGATGGACTGTGACATGAGCTGTGAAGACAGCAGCTCTGAAAAAAATAAACCGCGATTTGTTACAACCACGGTTCTACACTTTTTGGATCTACCCAGCATGCCGGAATTGTCTGGGCACCAACTGACCTCTTCTATGCAACCTTATGTGTGGAACATTTTGAAACAAAATTATTGGAACATCAAGGGACCTGGAAAATCTGTTCTGTTTATCAGGAGTTCCATTTACTGAGGTGTGTGCGAGATGTTAAATGGTGTGATTTCCAGGAGTGCAGAAGCAGTCTTTATGCACATTACTGCATCAAAGACAAGGAATACACACACAATTTTCAACTTTATTCTAGTCCTTGAGATGTTCCATTTTCACACGAACAATTGGCCCATTCATTGGGATATTCTGATTTTGGGCATGCTTTATCCACAGTAGCAAGCATTTTTCAAGCTCTTCATAGTCACCGAGCCCAAGTCTTTTTCTGTGCGGCCCAAATCATGAAGCACTAAAGGCATCATGCGGCATCATCAGGCTTGTCCTTTTCGCTAAGAGTTCTTGTTAGCGTACTTTTCATCATCCGTTACTTCAACGCAAGCGCCGTTTTTGTGTAGCAACCACTCTCAAAAGTGTTGATAACTTCGATCTTGCTTTGAAGATCAAGAGCATGATGTGCACGCTTCTGCGATGTCGTTGGAAGTGGCATTTACTATTCTTAACACACTAATCCTAATCATTGCCGTACCAGAAGCGGAAAGCTCGAGCTGCAATGTACGTAGCGATGGTGCTTTGAAATGTTAAAGGGACCACGAAATGATTTTCACGAATTCCGAGTACTCCGCAGGAAACCGTTCTCATGATTCCTCACTATCGTACCCACGTCGACTTTTAACCGCATTCAGTACAGCGGGGGCGCAGTTATCAGACATAAACAGCGGGGCGTGACTGCTGGATATAGTATGCCTTCTAAGCGGGCTTACGTCATTGCCATGCAATTCTCTCAGCCAACTGTGAACGACGAGGGGGACACATCCCGTGTGACCATTTTGGTGCATGGTTTTCGGTTTGGACTAGAGCACTGCACAGGCCTGGGCTTACCCGAAAGCCTGAGCCTGGCTTTGCGTTTTTTATGCGGGCCTGGGCCGGGCTCGGGTTTCAGCCACCGGGCTCGGGCCGGGTACGGGCTTCACAACGCTGGCCATGGTCGGGCATATATGCGAACATATTTCACGAGACTGGACAGCTGAATTTTCGTGTCACCTTTTTTCCCCCATTGGGTATGGGACATCATGGTATTCTCACCTGAGAACTATTACTTTTTTTATATGTGATCATGCTTATTTCGTGTAATGAGTCTGGATTTCAAACGTGCACTCACACACATTTGGGGACGATTGGTGTGGCGGGCGTGCTGAGAGTCCGGCACGAGGGTCAGTTAGGTTAGGTGTTCTGACATATTTCGTTCGAATGAGAGTTCGAGAAAGGGGAACTAACACCGGTGCATGCGCAATAGAACGGAGATGAGTCTCTCTTGAACCGCAAGGTACATCATATCGCCCACGCGCCGCTGTGCGTTGCCTTCCCAAGCAAGCAAGCACAAAGCACAGAGCGGCTTGCTGGCAGAGAAACACAGCCTATCCGTTCGAGTGTACCTTATCACTCTCCACCAATTAGCTGTGTCCTTTTCCGCGCTGCGCTGTGCTCTTTAGTAAATCTAAATACGCCTCCGGGCTTTGAGAACATACAGAGCAGAGGCGGGCTGGGACCGGGCCGGCGGGCTCGGGCTCGGGCCAGGTGCGGGCCGTAGCAGCCGGGCCTGGGCTGGGCACGGGCCTGAAAATTAGGCCCGGGGAGTGTTCTAGTTTGGACAACAACGACGTCGTATATCTGCCGTCGAAATCACTCTAAATATGGCGAAAGGCAAATGGAGGAAGAGATCATGCGACACACACAGCGTCTATGGATCGCTACTCAGCAGCTCGTAAAATGTCACAGACGGGAGTATGTTCTGACGAAGAAGAAGTTCAGAGAGGGAAAACTTGCTCCGGTAACCATGCCGACAGTCAACGGCTATATTACATTTTTCGTAGGATTCTGTGTCAACGGTTAGATACAGTCCTGTCTCCGGGTCAAATTAAAACATATTTCGTGGCGAAGTATGCAAGCTTGTTTGCCGTTTGCTCGCAAAAGCCCGTCCACGAATCGGCAACATTGTTCTGTGCGTGATGTCACGGCCAATTCGCCTCAGAGGCGGGCCGTAGCAGCTACTGTTCACGCCCGTGGTTAATATAGAATATCTTCGCTATTTGGACGGTTTTCAACTTCATATTTCACAGAGCGAATGCTTCAGTACAGGGTAACACATTAAAGATGATCGTGGACTTGTCAAATATCCTTTCACGGTCCCTTTAAGTCAGTTCCGTTTACCCAGTGGTGTAAAAAAAAAAATTTGCTCCGTTTAACGAGAAAATTTTCGCGCTGCATCAATATGAATCCAAACAACCTTGCGGCTGTTGTTCTGTTAAAGCAGTACTTCCGTTTAAGAGATTTCCATTTAGTGAGATTCCACTGTACAGGGTCGAAAGCCCTTTGCCGTCTAAAGTAGGTGTTCTTAAACTGGGTTCCGAAATGCCGCTCCACACCGCACCGCACCAAGGGCTCTGCGGGCTGTTACCATGAGCGCGAGCTACAGTGTTTACAATGCACCAGCCGACGTAACGCGTTCGTGGCCGCTCGTACCGCGCATCCAGCAACAGGGAGCAGAGGTGGGCGTTTGTCCTCACGAGCCTCGCCCTCACCTCAATTTTCTGGGAGAAAAATTTTCCTCACCTCACCTCAAACATCACCAGAAAAACCTGCCCTCACCTCACCTCAAATATCGTGAGGTGAGGGTGAGGAAACCCTCACCCTCGCACGCCCTCGTGAGGGTGCCCACCTCTGACAGGGAGCACCTGGCGCTAGAGTGATGAACGACAAATGCGAACGGACATCGAGGAGTATTTCGTCTACACTTCACACAACAGAAGGCTATTTGACTATTCGGTGTTCGAAAATTCCAATATTCGCGCACCTCTAGCATTAACAAGGACAAACTACTCACCCTAAACGTCTGCATTGTCCAAGCGCACAATTTTTGTTGTCAATGTCAGCGTGGTATGAGCACCTAGGATGATCAAAAATGAAATGGATGTCAGCAGGCTTTCAAAATAAAACCCACAAAAATACGCAACTCACAATGACTTAACCTCATAGTCAAAAATAGCGGAGTTCAAAATGCCTTCTGCCTCTGTCGTAGACAACTCCTTGCCTGCAACCCGCCTCAATTTCAGCAGAAGATGCATAATGTCCCATATTTGGAAGTCCACATTAAAACCTTGAAGACAACAAATGCAATTATTAGAGAGTGTAAAAGCTGAGTCGCATGTAATATACAGCTCAAAACAAGACACTTCGAGGTGCTCGAAAAATAGAGTTCACAAGCACTGGAACTGGGATATAGAGGTTTACCCATGGTAAAGTATGGTATTTCTTCTGCTCCATAGCAAATACAGGAGACATGGCAAATGCTGAAACTTTCACAAGGTCTCCATCATGGAGTGTTTAAAAATCATGTGAAGAACTTCTAGCTTTAGACTTGCTGCACTCAATTATGAAAACAAAAACAAAGGTGAGCATTTCAATACACTGTCCATAGCCTGTTCCGCCATTTTCATGCGTTGTCAAGACATCAATGACGCTTTGACATTCTAAAAACACATCAAAATAAACACCACAACAGTGATTTTACTCCTACGAAACCATGCAAACCCTCATGCACACAGTGCTTACCAGGCAGTGTATACCATTGGAAATGTTAATAGGGCAGCAGTTTGTTTTTTTTCGTCATTTACATGCAAAAAGCTGCATTGAGTGGAAATTTTTGCAAATTTTGGCACATGGTACTTCTACCAACGTATAGTTCAGCTCCTGAATACTCTTTTTATTCATTTTATCTTCATTACAAGCCCCATCCTTCACACAGGGTAACAAGGGTCTGAGGTTATTGGGAATACCACCTGGATACTCGAGTACCCAGTCTACAGCAGTTGTCTTGCTGCGGCCCTCCATTACAACACTAGAAGAGCTCACCAGTGAACGCAATCAGTGAACATGCGAACGGTCAAGAGAGGTGGAGAACGGCCATCGCTAGTCCGTCCCTCTCTCGCACTACCAATGTAGTTAGCAGTGGTTCCAGGTCACACGATCAAAACTACGCCTTACTGTCGACGAAACAGCCGATATCATGGGCTAACCAACACCACATTCACTTGTGCTCTTGCCGTTCCCAGAGACGACAAGAGGTTATCTGCCTTGTGTACATGGCACAAAAAACTGTGCCCCACAAGCATGCCTCTCTAGGTGGAAATTTGAAGAAATGCTACTGGCTTGAATAAGTCTTTCACAGCTTCCATTCGATGATTTTGATGCCAACAAAGAACTGTTTCCTCTGGTGATATTTTGTGCTTGACTACTGTTAGTTCTGCACCAGTTCGGTACCCAGTGTTTGCTTCTGCGGCACTGTCATTAATCTGCCTTCGAAATGGAAGTTATAGAAAAAAGTTTCACCAAGTTGAGTTAAATGCAGTGGCCACAAAGAACATCAATGAATGATGAATATCTATAACTAACGGATAGTTTAGCGGTTGTAGTCATGTGACACTTTTCCTCTTCACTATTTTTACTCATTGTAATTGAGAATGAACGTCTTGTTTATTCACCCGGAAAAAAAAAATAATAAAGAGATTTCACTCGATTCCACCATGTTTTCCAGTTGACAAGGTCATGCCCTATCTCTACACCCCAAATTTTGACAAAAATAAAACACGAAAATATCCTGCTCTGATTATATTTAGAGCCTGAAGTTTTAGGATTTAACCGGTTTCTTCCTCGAATTTGCACCCCGAATTGAAGGTTGAGGCTTTAGGGGGAAACCCGATTTTTACTCGGCAAACTGCCCTCACTGAGAGGTCTGTAGGTATGCACACTAGCTCGTTTGGCAGCAAACGCAATTACATCACCATTTGTCCTAAACCAGTACAATTCATTTGAGTAATGGAGCCGGATTTCTCCCCGAATTTAGCATACTGGAAGTATTTCCCACCCAATTTTGCATGAATTTAGAGGACATGTTGATTTCCCCGATTTTTACCCCAATAGACACCATACCTCTACCTGTTTGTAAACAAATGACGCCATAATGTTCGACAGCGCCATAAGTTTGGTAGAGTTGAACTATGTTCAAAGCTAGTGGCGAACAAGGTTGCACCTGAAAGCCACGGTCTTCAGGGGATTAAGATGGTCTCTGAAAGGGACGCGACCTTCGGTCCTACTTTCTTTCAGCGAACAATTGCTCACTTGTGGAACCCAGCTTTCCACTTCCGATCTGTTTTGGTTTCGGCTGTCTACCAACGTCATCATGACGTTTGTCAGGTAGAGGTTTATTGGGTAAGGAATGGCGCCTGAAAACTTCAGCCTCTAACTATACTGTACTATTTTATCAACTTTCTTTTTACTATACACCCTGCATAGCATTTACAGTGAAACGTCACTTGAACGAACTTCAAGGGGTGTCAAGAAAGAGCTCACTTAAGTGAAAGTTCATTAAACTGAAGAGAATACAGGACGGCTTGCTGTGAAGAACTAAAAAAAAGAACAGTGGTGCTTAAATGATATTTAAAGACATTTATTTTGCATTACTCGCAAGTGCACAGAGATATCTGGTACTCAGCAGATACCATCACTTTCGCATCAATAAGGAGATCGTGGTGTTGTTTCACAATGTCCGCTTCAGGCTTTCCATGGTCCCAACCTTGTCATGACAGAGTTGCTTGTGTAATGCACACACATCACAACCACAATGAAAGAACGTCTGTTCGGGTCTGTTGCACCCCATTCTGTTGCATTGTGGCTGCGGCTATGGGTACGACCCAAATTTAGCATGCTAATCAAGTTGTAGTCCAAAGCCAACATACTGCAGATGTTGGGACGCGGAAGACAGGGACTGAAGGAAGCACACAAACACAAGCGTCACTCGCAACTAATATGTATTGCAGGCAAAAGAATGCTTTTAAAACACAACCGGTGAGGCCATAGAAGATACGTAGAGCAGAAATTTGTGCCACACTGGGTTTTGTTAAATCTGGAAATTCTTTACATTGGCTACCATAGCGTTTCGGCGGGGATTCCAGCAAAGTTTGTTCATCTGAATAGTTTGTTCAAGTGGTGTTTTAATGTATAACCTCACCTGAGCGGCCCTTCAGCCAACTGAGACACCCATCTGTCTGAGTTAAGTGATCCTCTGTACAAAAGAGTGGTGGTAGCTGTTGACCACCACCTGCATAGAGGAAGTCGCAAAGCTGCTTCATGAGGCGGCCATAGTTCCGGTCCCCCTCTTGGAATCCTGTGATTGGGATGCCATGGGTCGCTTCACCTAGCATCGAAGAGAGGAGGAAGAATTCATCACTAATCAGTAAAACGTAAAAGATATACTAAAGATACATAGTGACGTCACAACAAGGCGGACTACCTGAACAATTATGGATCTGGACACCGACAGAATATCAAGCATATTCTTAGGAGTGACTGCTACAAATACAAAGGGTAAGCAAAAAGAATCATGGCATTTTCCAGTCTATAACGTGCACTTCTGAATACAGTGCACACAAACTGTAAACTCTGTTAGTGTCCAGAGTAATCAACGTTGTTTGTGAAGAGAGTTGGCAATTTTTTTTTTTTTTATCTATTGCAGACGCAACATGTATCGAAGACATCGAAGTCCGATCCGACAGATTCGGAGTAAAAAAACGATAACACAGACAACTTTCAGTTTGGTTTTCCTATGATAACAGTAGCAGTATGAATTATGTGGAATAATGTAGTATACAAATTAATACAGGCACATTACACCTGTGCCATACAAAATGTAGCATCCCTGGACGGAAATCAGGAGGATCTAGTTTCAAATCCTGGTGGCAGCACCCTTGATTCCGAACACATCTGCAAGATGAGTAATGCACCAACAAAACACTCTAACATGAACACTTTGCTGTATCTGCTGATGCAGCAGACTTTTTTTTTATTTATTCTGTAGTGTTTGGACAAGGTTGGTGGACCATAACAAGGGTTCTGGGTCTTCGAATTTATCCAAAAAAATCTGAAAAACATACGCCAGTAAAATTTAAAACAATTCTGATTTACCTAAAAAAACTCTGCTATAGTCGTGTTTAACTTAAGAAGGAAAAGAAATCAAGTCTGTCAACTACATACACTGTTGGAGATAAGGAGATGCAATAGCACGCAAGGAGAAATACTGCAGCGCCACCATGCCCCACCGGCCACCAAAGCACACTTTCTGACGCAGCGTAGTGTCATGCGGACAGTCTTAACAGCCCATACAGAAGCGGAGTGAGCATGATGGATTACATTATCTCGTGCAGGAGGGAACATGACCTCTCTGTGTCCAGCCATTCTATCTGCTGCACAGTAATATTTTGAGAGCTGACGGACTTGATTTCTTTTCCTTCTGAAAGGGGCACTAAAATGCAAAAACAAGTTCACTTCAAATTACGTTACACGCCATGTTAATTTCGTACTTGTTATCATAATTCAAAACTTTGATTCCCTTACGAAGCTAAAACGAAAATTATACGGAACTCTTTCTTGCTTCGGCGCTAAGCAGTGAATGACACTTCGGCTCGTGCATGGGTGTTCTCAGCCCATGCTGCGTGTGCCACGCGATAGAACAGTCCCGGTGAAAAACATACTGCACATTGTGAAGCGGACTGGCGTCTCTGTCCGAAAGACGTTAAGATAAATGTTGCCAGTGGAACATTCGTGAGAACTGTTGTGGGCTACAATTCAGTCAATCGGCATTGAAAAATACAGCAGTGCGCATCGTGCTACGCATATACGGAACACTACGATCGAACCTGTTCCAAATCCACAAGCCCACGATACGTATGCGCACGCTTCTCCTGCCGTCTCATTGGATGCCGCCAATCTTTGCCTCCTGGGGATCCCATTAGTTGCTGCCAAAGACGGCTCTGTTCTCATTGCGTTTATCTTCTAAACGGTAGCGTCCTGTGAACTGGTTTTGTTTGAATTATACAAAATTGAAACACTGACTTTCATTTGAGAGCAAGTTGTTCTTTCATTTTAGTGCCCCTTTAAGTTGAACACGACTATAGTAACAGAACTTCGCAAAAGAATGCCACGGCCTGATGACTGGTCCATTGAGACTAGGGTTGCCACCTTTCGGAGTGCAAAATACCGGCTGAGAGAGAGGAGGTGGAATAGAGGGAAAGGGGACATGTTTGCGGGAAAGGGAAAGTGGGTGAGGGGTGGAGAGTATACAGAGAGAGGGAGAAAGAGAGAAGAAAACGACTGGTGACTACGGAGTTGGGTCTGTGCTCCAGATTTATTCAAGCTGTAGTGGAATGTTGAAAGGAAAACCCCGTAAAAACCACTATGAAAGGTGTTGAGCCACAAATACCTGCAAAAGGCTGCCGGTATCACCTTCCTACCGGCAACTGGCCCTGCCGGTATAATACCGGCCTGGTGCCAACCCTAATTGAGACTGTTTCGTTTTCTGTTGAGGTTGCCTCGCGTCGCAGGTTCCTTATCGCGGTTTAGCCACCGTGACAAGAAAAGGCCGCTTTCCTGACCCAAATCCATTGTGCAACATTCTTTCAGTTAACAACGCACAAAGCCTCTGTGCAATGTGGATGAACACCATCCTTGCCTGGACGCACCTCAACAGTGGAGTCACTGGATAGGGTAAACCATTTAGAGACTACTCGATGTGAAAGTATTTTATTTTGAGGTCATTTCGGCCACTTCCCAGATGATGGCTTCGAAAATGTCTAGCACATAAGATTTTCCTTTCCCTTCCTATCTGCAAAGAATGTTTCTCCTCAAAGCGGAAAACGCAACGCAGATGGCATGCAAATTGCCTTCAAGAGGCAGCTACTTGTTGCAACGCAGACAGAAAAGTTGGGATGCAAGCAAAATTTGCCTGGCGATTATGTCAAGGAATATCCTGCTTTTGTAGCCAGCTGATCATGATACAGGTGTAGTTTTCTACAAATTTCGCTGTACAAGAGCTAGGGTTTTTACTTGCTCCTTTTCCAAGGATGTCCTCTCACAGCAGTCGCTTTTTCTTCTAATTTTGGATAATAACTCCGTTGTAGAAAGATAGACTTTGAACGACACTTTGGGAATATGCCCAAAAATGAACTCCCAAAACCCGTAACCGTAACATACTGCTAGACATGCAGACCATGCAAGAGTAAAAACTGTGCTTACTGTGATCCTTTGCGCAGCTGGCAAATCCCAGGGGTATCTCTCCTATCAAAGCGAAAGATTAATTACTGCACACCATGCCAGTGACATCAACCAGGCTATGAAAGCAACAACAATGCTCACTAACCTGGGTCGATGAACCTGTGGAATGCCCTGGTGAAACCGTATTGTATTGTGTACTCAATAGCCCCAATTTCAAGAGGAAGGTACTCGCCATGTACCTCACACAAGATGTTGAATGATATGATGTAGAATTTGAACATCTTTATTTCTGTTGAATATGAGGAAATGTATTTGTCATGAAACATCATACCGACTTAGCCTGTCATCTGTGAGCCGTTATTTAGACGCAAGAACTTCGACTGCATAAAGACCTGGCTACTTCCACACCATGTCACTATAAAGTGAGTGCTCAAATGTTTTCTGAGGCAATAGTGTAAGAACCAAAATTGTATAACAATGCCTTAAGACCAGTAAACAGAACGATGTTCAGCACCTTTATATGCACAGAGCAAAATTCTATACCAAAACCCTTCACACAGCACATTTGAGGTAATCGCACATACACTGATACACTGCACATGATACACCGAACATTTCAGTAATCTTGTGCACCCCCAGGAACAAAGCTGTTGCAGTCTCACAAGAAAGTGGTTTCACATTGACAGTGTACGCGAGCCTTTGAGGAACAGATAAGGAGACGATATGACCATGCAGTCCCAGCACATCACAAAGCTTTGAGGTACACATCTCGATTCTATTTCCACCAAGCTCTGCAGAATGTACTCCCCTCAGTTCAATGAAAAGTGAGGCTTCAAAAACTAAGGATGGATTCACAAGGCCGGAGAACTGAGAGAACTTACCTTCAACTGAACCAATGTCGCGCACAAACTGATCAATGTCTCGAATCATGTCTTCCTTCATTTTGATCTTGTCTTCTTCTTCCTTGAGAACAAGCTGCAAAGAAATGTCATTTCTCATTCTTCAATCTGTGCCACTTGGGCTAAACATGCAAAATGTATGGAACAGAGGCATTGCCAAGAATAATGCACTGTGAGAGTAGGTAGAGGGAGTATGCAACCCTCCCAAGTCTCCTCATTTGTGAAGGCCATGCTCTCATTGGTGAGGCTTTAAAAGGGGGAAGACAAGCCCGCATTCCCTCGCGGTCCCAGTATCAGCGGCTGAAATTGAGGAAGCAATAACCGAGCCGATGAGCTCGGTTACCGAGAGCAAAACTAACCAGTCTTACAGTATATTTCTGGTATGAGAGCATTATGCAGGGATGAAACACTATGTTTTCATCATAACACAACTAATTCTCAGGGTCTGCCGCTGTTGCTTTAACGCAGGGACCTCAAACTTGAATCACTGAATGCATTGACCATAGACCACATCATGGAAGGCCACACAGAGAATAAATGACGGTGATTACCATAAGACGCCCTAATGTACTATGCAACATAAAACTGTACAGAAAAGACAGGAGCGTAGTATTTATTGTGGATCTGGAAGGTGTGCGCAAAGTCCAAAACTGAAAAACTCCACTTGACACACCAAGAAAAATAAATAAGCTGCTTTTCCGAATCGGGTACTGAAAATACGAAAAATGATTCGAGAAAAACATGTAGTTCTTCACAAACGATTATGACAATGTTCAGGAGCACTGGAATTATCTCCTATTTACACACTGTATAGTTGCCTTTGCTCACAGTTTCAACTTGGAGAAAGAAACAGAAAAAATCAGAGAGAGAAACTGCTAGGTGACATTTTTGACAATGGATGGCTTCGAGCTTGCCACTTTAATATGTCTCCTAAAAATTAAAATACGACGGCATTTGGACAAACTTTTCCGCCCCTTTTTCCTTTTTTCATGTCACCAGATAACTTAGCGCAAGAATAAGATGAGCCCATTTAATGTATGACATGACCGTATTGGTTGTTTGTGGGCACCTATACAAAAATAACAATTATCATTGTTATTATTAACCCTCGCATTAGTTACTGTGGTAGTTTAGCAAAGTGCATGTGAAGACCAGCTTGCTGTGTCCGTTACACGTTGGGCTTCACGAGCCACAGGTGCTCACATGCACATGTCCTGCCTGACATGGACAGGAGCAGCACTACGCACGGCAAGGGTAAAAACCAGGGAAGGGTAACGGAAACAGAAACGGTATATAACCGAAATTAATTATGGTAACGATAACGGAAACAGAAATGCACACCACTGCCCTCCATTACCAGAAACAGAAACTGAAAATCATCGTCCTGTATTGAATTCGGGTAATGGCTGTTACTGATGTGCGATGATATTTCAGTGACTTTTCATTTTATTTTTGTATTTTGATGACTCCATTCCCTGTGCATTCTAATTTTTTCAGAGGGTAGCTGCCTTGTGTTTGGCAGCAATTTGGGAATTTCTTGTTTAAGTTATGAAATTACTAGTTCACGTACAGCAATAGGCCGTCCATCAGAAGTGAACTTTGTGTAGAGGTTGCCCTTCTGTTGCTCCTTGTACTGCTTAGCTTTCTCCTCATAATACCTCCGTCTTTCTTCAGACATTTCCTGAAAGTAAAAGTCGAATATAAACCACTTCAATCTACTTTTTCTGAGAGTAAGTTAGCAATGTATGTGTATGTGTGTGTGTGTGTGTGTGTATGTGTGTATGTATGTAGCAGTTCTTAAATAAACCTTGGATTCTTACAAGAAAGTGCCTCCATGCAAAGACAAACAACATCAGGTTGAGGTCTTCCAGGAGGAGCATTATATGTGGTCGAGCAAAAAGAAAAGAAAAAGCTCACGAAAAACGAGAAGCGTATTCTTCTGCTTCCTAAAACATTGCTAAAAGTAGGAAACAGACAACTATCATCGAACAGCCTGGGTAGAATACGGCGTAAGTTGCACGTGTGTTTTCGTGCCTCTTGAAAAGAGAGCACGTAAAGCTGGCGGTTTCAGAGCAAGTTAGGGAGTGTTTAATGTACGATTACAGTTACAAATTCTCATCTCAAACAGTAAGCATTTCGCGCCTGTCAGCACACCAAACCAGAAACTTGGCATCTCAGACAACAAGCAACGCACTCACGCGTAGAATGTCATTATCAGCATACCTGCCACTCAACGCCAGCGAAGTCCTTTGCTTGCTCCAGCGTGCAGTGGCCAAACTGTTTTTTGCGTCTGTCCTGGACTTCTAACATGAGGAAATAAAACGGCCCTTTTGGGGCTGCACGTTTCTTCGGCATGTTGGACGCACACACCCTTCAGATAGAGTCTACGTAGAGTCTCTGGAGAACGAAGTTCCGCTCAGTTCACAAGAAACATATGCAAACGTAAACAAGCAAACCACGACAAGCAACGTGGATTCCCGAAAATGAAGAAAGCGACAAGAACAATCGCGCGTCCCACCGTTCCACACAACTTCAGCAGCGCAGCGGCTGGATCACTGGATGATGCAGCGGCTCACGGGTCAGTCAGCCCGCTCGTTCTCGACGCGTTCGCATCGGGAGGCGCTAGATCCTGAGGGGTATCATTCGTTGTGTTCGTACGCCTCGGCGGCGGTGGCTATGAATGTAGTGCCCTGGTCAGCGCATGAAGACATCAATTGTTCTCAGTCGTCGGTTTCGCGCTGTCGAAGGTGGACGTGTGTGTGTTGTGCTTCTTGTTTCATGCTTATTACCACATGGAGGTAAGTAATTTTAGTTCCTTGATGTTTGTACTCCCGAATTTTTAGTGAAACATTCGCGCCCTGTTTCAGCTGTGGTGAAATCAGTTAAATAGGTTCAATATCAGAAGATTTACCGTCAACAGTGCCGAATGATACTCCGATCAAAATTGGACAATCAAAAAACGTATATCTGTTCTCATATAGTCTTCGGTAGCTTATAAATAGCCTCAGTGAGTGATTTAACCTGTGTTACAGTTCGAATTTAGCGCTCAAAACCCTGCAGTCAAGCAGCAGTTACGAATGATACCCCTCAGGTTTTAAGCTCCGATCAAGTTGCAACAACCGAACGACGTTTTCCTGTTCTCGTGCAGCTTTCGATAGCTTATAAAAGCCTCAGTGAGTGATTTAACGTGTAATACACTTCGAATTTAGCGCTCAAAACCCTGCAGTCAAGCAGCAGTTACGAATGATACCCCTCAGGTTTTAAGCTCCGATCAAGTTGCAACAACCGTACGACGTTTTCCTGTTCTCGTACAGCTTTCGATAGCTTATAAAAGCCTCAGTGAGTGATTTAACGTGTAATACACTTCGAATTTAGCGCTCAAAACCCTGCAGTCAAGCAGCAGTTACGAATGATACCCCTCAGGTTTTAAGCTCCGATCAAGTTGCAACAACCGTACGACGTTTTCCTGTTCTCGTACAGCTTTCGATAGCTTATAAAAGCCTCAGTGAGTGATTTAACGTGTAATACACTTCGAATTTAGCGCTCAAAACCCTGCAGTCAAGCAGCAGTTACGAATGATACCCCTCAGGTTTTAAGCTCCGATCAAGTTGCAACAACCGAACGACGTTTTCCTGTTCTCGTGCAGCTTTCGATAGCTTATAAAAGCCTCAGTTAGTGATTTAACGTGTAATACACTTCGAATTTAGCGCTCAAAACCCTGCAGTCAAGCAGCAGTTACGAATGATACCCCTCAGGTTTTAAGCTCCGATCAAGTTGCAACAACCGTACGACGTTTTCCTGTTCTCGTGCAGCTTTCGATAGCTTATAAAAGCCTCAGTTAGTGATTTAACGTGTGATACAGTTAGAATTTAGGGCTCAAACCCCTGCAGTGAAGCAGCAATTACGAATGATACCCCTCAGGTTTTAAGCTCCGATCAAGTTGCAACAACCGCACGACGTTTTCCTGTTCTCGTGCAGCTTTCGATAGCTTATAAAAGCCTCAGTTAGTGATTTAACGTGTGATACAGTTAGAATTTTGGGCCTCGAAACCCTGCGGTCAAGCAGCTGTTACGAATGATGCCCCCGAGGTTTTAAGCTCTGATACAGTATCAACAACAGAACACAGCTTTCCTGTCCTCATATAGCCTTCGATAGCTTATAAAAGCCACAGTGAGTGATGTAACATGTGATACAGTCAGAATTTAAGGCTAAGAAATCCGCAATCAAGCAGTGGTGTCGAGTGATACCGCTCAGGTTTTAAGCTCCGACCTGGTTTGAACAACCAAACGTTTTCCTGTCCTCATATGGCCTTTGATAGCATAGAAATGCCACAGTGAGTGATCAGATGGTTTTCTTTTCAAAAATTGTAGAGGATTTTATAAATGACACTGCCAAAATTTAAGGCTTGCAAATGATGATTACGGAGAGTAAAATGCTATTCAGCATGTTAAAAGCTGCAAACTTGAAGCTTTTTGTTGCCTAAATACATTTCACCCTGTTGTTTCCAGGTGGAACCCCTGTAGCTGACCAGAAAGGCCAGGACTGTCAGATGCCATACATGAATTGGGTATGGGATAGAGAGAGAAGTATTGGGATTCTATTGGAGAATTTGCATACCCCTGCTACCCCTGCTTATGCTAGTCCTCACTAGGCCAACTAAAGCAGGCACACAATTGTTCTCGTGCTGAGCTGACAGATTTGTAACTGACACTGTTTACTTATAATTCTCAGTAATTTCACACTACTCACAATTATGTTTTACTTTCAGTTCAAGGTCTTCAAACAGAGCTGACCCAGCAGAAAGCAGAAGGCCTCTGGTGGCATACTGTGATCAAGTGCGCCACTCCCACGGGATTATTGCATTGGCCTTTTGCATTCATGCCTGAAGGCTGTCCAGGGCATCTCACAGGCACCAGCTGCGTGATGATGCCCCACCCCACGGATTGTCTTATGCCAACAGCGTGCTCCCGTAGGGAACTATGGACTGTGGACATGCTAAGGAATTCTTCAGTAGCTTCATGGTGCATGGGAGAAGAAACAGCAGACCTGGACGAAGTGAACAAACGGCCCTTATCAGGGCCACCATATGTCTGCCACAATGGCTAGCGTTCTGCTGATAGAACAAACCCTGATGGTGATAGAAGATCACTGAACCTAACCATAACTCAAGCACGATGGCTACAACAGTGCTGATAGAAAGCAATCATTGCAGTTGCAAATGCCATACATTTCGTTAAGCACTATATTTTTGATGACAGTAATTTAGAGTTGAAGGAGTCATGTTCTGCCACTTTTTGGATGGTCAAAGTATGCATCACAGAACATATTGCTAAGGTGACCATTATGTGGAACCGACTATAACTCCTGTTATTCATTCGCACAGAAAATATGAAGCAGAAAATGTCGAGGTTGTTGCGAGAGACCTGTACTATGTCTTTTGCAAAAGCTATCACCATTTCTCGACAAAAGTGACGTGGAGAATGTACTGGCCGCCTCCATTTTCCCCCTTTCTCTCCGTACTATAAAGGGAGTTCTTTTTGTATAGTACAATAATACGAGAATTTGAAAAAAAAGGTCTTTGGGTGTACTTGACATAATTGTGTGCCAGTCTACATCATTGAACCCCCGTGGCACTGAGGACAAAACTTTACCGAGACAGTATATTTGGGTCCGAAGAACGCCAGTGGAGCCACAGGGCACATTTGACTTTAGACCACATCATGGAGGGCCACAAGGAAAAGAAACGATTGTAGCTACCATAAAACTTTGGTATATCATACATAACATTGTACACAAAAGCAGGACCGACATTGTTACTGTGGAGCCGAATAGTGGATAACACCAAAAATTAATAGGCTAACGCCAATAAATGGGCGGCCTTTCAAATAGAGTGCTGAAAGTATGAAAAACTATTCTACCTTCACAAAGGCTTAGGCGAATGTTCAGTAGCACTCCAAATTATCCATTTACTTACTGTATTGCTGCCTTAGCTCACAGTTGGAAAAATAAGTATAGAAAATCAAAGAGAAAGAGCTAGCTGGCATATTCACAGTGGGTTATGACTTCGGGTTTGCTATGTTGTGTTTAATGAGAAGTGCAGAAATTTGGGCCAGTTGGTACATAACTGCAAAAGGGAATAAGAGTATACAGATGGGACAATGGAGGGACAGAGCTGCTTACAACTAAACTATAATGATAGGAAACCCGACGCAGTCATGTGCGCAGGTGCATTGCTATCCCACCATGTCAAAACAACAAGTACAGCGCTAGACAAATATTAGCGAACATGCTCCGGTGCATTCCTTCCTCAGAGTGACAGCAAATGGGACCATACAGACTTAGACATGTGCGTATAGGTAGCCCAGTCACCTGTATGCAAGTCCGTACGATACCATTCGCTGCCAGCTTGTCACTCTGAGGGAGGAGTGTGCCAGAGCATGTTCCGTAAACTTTTGTCCAGCACTTTACAAGTATAAAACTGATTAACAATGTAGAGTAGGCTAGTTGGTATGACATTTTAGACTATGGAGCTACGGCAGACAAGGACAATGCACCACTCCATAATCAACTAGTTTATTTCTGGAAAAAGAGAAAAGGAAGGTTGAACGTTGGGATGGGGGGGTTTTGAGACGACCTGGTTAAAAAGGAACTTTACACCTAGTGGTGATCTTTTCCTGCTGTCCTTGTCTGCCATAGCTCCGTAGTCGAAGTCTGTACAAGTATGTCAGACAAGACCCTCAAAATGACAGTTTTAAGCATGTGCAAACAAAACCACCATGGTGATAAGGGGTGACACAAGTGAAAAAAAGTCCTATGATTTGAATAAAAATTCAAGTTCCTTATCCATCAGACAAATAGAAGCTTCATTAGTACAACTGGAAGAGCCACTTCTTATTTCAGCCACTTCGACTACCTCTCTTTCGAACTGACAGTTTTTTTTTTTTTTTTTTTTTTGCCGAGTTCTTTCAAAAGCCGGGTTTTAATGTCACTGTTTGATATAGTATAAGAATTAGGATGGACAGAAGATCGACTCAATCCTCGCACTAGCTACGATGTGCTAGTGTACCATACCGCACGCGAATACCAGGTTGCCGTGTCCTGTGTGAGGTTTTTTTGGGTTCGAGAGCCACAAGAACTGCTCGCATGCAGTGTATTCTACCTAACATTGACAGCGCAGCAGCAGTACGGCGGGCCAGGCTGAAAACAATGCCTGACAATCTGTTCTGCTAATTCGTCTTTAAATTTCGAGAGGGTAGCTTCGTTCTCTTTGGTGGCCAAGAGGCCGCGTGTTTGAGATCCCTGTAGATAGGGCAACCGCTTTCGAAACTAAACAACAAGGATCAGAAACGTAACGCTGTCCTATATCTGCGCAAAAGCACCATAGTTCATGTACAAAGCAGGTCTTCCAAGGACATGAACGGGTTTTTCCGGGGAACCACCACCGTGGGAAAACAGACACAAGTGCAGGTGGGAAATGTGAATCATGTGTCGCCCCCAAGATTTTTCTAGAATTTCTTTGAGAGATGTTCAAAATTTAGTTTGCAGTTTATTGAGTTTTCATATTGCATACAGAGGTTCAATTACTTTATATATGGTTATCTCTAAATTAAAAACCCGAGACTGGGAGGACAAAAAACGACAAGCTTGTCTGTGTTATGGATCTATACCACCAGCTCGCTTGCTACCTCTCTATCCTCTCGGTACTGTGTATATATTTTTGTCATTTTCTTTGGGGACTGTGTTGCACGATTTACCCTAAACATACCCGATCATCGTGATCATTTTGTGACCTTAGTATCAATAAAGAAGTATCCTTGATCGAAGACAATTTGTCGCCTTCTCTTATGTTTTTGTCATTTTTATCTGCCTCACTTCCTTTCTACTTAATCTGCATATCAATATACTTTGGTTATGGACACTTCACTTTTTGTAACCAGTTGGAAGGCGGAGTGGTCACGAGATAAGGGTATTTCGAGGCTGTCGGGATCCGGGGCCCAAGAGCAGTGGCAATCATATAAGGCCGAAAATCATGAGATCAAACTATCAGAAAGTTGGAAAGTCGGAAGACAGAACTGTCGAAAAACCGAACAAAGAGGAGCCCCAAGATATGAAAAGCATTAAAAATTACAATTACTACATAAAGTATACTTTCACTAAGTCGATGTTATATGTGAATTGCTGTAGCAAATGAATCATAAACAAAAGAAAGAAAAAAAAAGGACAGAAATCACGGGACCTGCGGTGTTGGATATACGTAAGCAATCTATGCATGTAATGCAATCCCCTTTCGTGTATTTTTGTTGCAATGACGTCCACATACCAGCATGTAGTACCTGCCATAGAAAATTTAGGACGGTATTGCAATTTATTGACCTGTTACAGGAGGGTAAGAAACGAGAAATGTGATGGTGTGCGAGAAATAGGATGGGCAGTCAGGTCTTGCCCCTTTTCTACACACGCATACAAATGATAGCTTAAATTGAACTGCGGCTTGCACTCGAAAAACATGTTCTTCCTAACTAACACGACTGTGTCGGCAGTGATACTGAGCGTTGTAATCGAAAAAAAAAACGAAAGAAAAAAAACGTGAGCACTAAGCTAATAAGTCATATTATGCTGGTGACCAGCATAATATGACTTATTAGCTTAGTGCTCACGTTTTTTTTTTTTTTCGTTTATTTGTTTGACCATGTTCCATAGCGTTTTTCGAAAATATCTCGTAGGTGACCTACGAGATATTTTCAAGATTGTGCTCGTTTAGCAGCACGATACGCTCGACCCAGACTGCTCTCCAACGCACAGGTGACTTCACCCTACCTGGTTCTTCAGCAATCAAAGTACGACTTGTGAAAGCTGCTTGTACTTGCGCGATAACCCTGTGTGCATGCGGTGTTACATTGAAAAATGATATATCATGCTCACGGACAATTTCTGCTAAGTCACAGACCCAAAAAAACACAAACATATATGTTACACATTTTCCATTGCATTAGTCGAGGTAACCCGGCTGCAATTACTTTACCAAATACTCACTTGAAATTTTTTCGGTTTGGGATTTTTCGACTTATCCCCTTCTTGCATACAGGGGTTCAATCGTCAACTGAAGGGAAACTATATACATGCCATCAGCACAAAGCTTGCCTGTCTGTATTTAAAAGAAACACACGGGGCACCAAATTTATGAACCAGGGCGGGATGAAGAATCTGTTAGCAGTAAGCAGAACAATGTGCTTCCCATGGAGAAAAACGACATTCCTATACCTAAACGTTGTTCGGCCTAGTTGGGCCGAGCTTGCGAAAAAGAGGGTTCGGCCAAGCTTTGATTGACATCGGCCTTACTGGGGCCAACTGAATACCGCCAACTTTGGGCCAGTATGTGACAGACCGTCCTAACAAACACGGGGACCAGCATGTATTGCCGTTCGGGCCATTGTAGAACCAATCTTGGTTTCTAGTCGGGCATTACTTGGCTAGATAGCGTCCCATGAGGCACCAGCAATGATGGGCCAAGTATGGTCCAAATCTAATAAGATTCTCAACCAAGCATGGTTATGAGGTATCCCATGCAGCTTCTGCACCCCTCTACGCGATGTCCTATTCTATAACACCAGTGTGCCTTACAACTGTATCTGGCAGGTGTGTATATTGCAAAAATCAAATCCAAAGGTTGAAAGTGCTGCTGCTGGTCGTGTGTGGCCTGTCTTAACATCGTTTTGCCGCTATTGGAATAGATATGTATACGTACCAACCTGCTCGATAGCTGCTATTGTCAAAGGGTATACACATTACAAACGAGTAGGAAATGAAAATTCCTACTCGTTTAAGTAATGCTCTCCGTGTCACTATGGCTCAATGTATGAAGCTGGTTTTCACCTTGTCTGAAAATAAGTTTGCCAGCTGAAGAAAAAATGTAGAAATGGACTTGTGTACATCGAATTGAACGACATAGACTAGCATCGTTGCTTTGTTGTTTCGAGCAGCAGCTGCTGTTTGGGGCTTGGGGTTTACCCCCCCCCCCTCCCAAATTGTAAGTTTGGTTAGTGCATTTGGAAGAGATGATAATGAAATCCTCCTCACCCACGTAAAGTCCCCATAGAACTCCTCCAGAAATATTTTTGGACTAGGCCACTGCTTTGAGCCCAACGCAGTTTACGAACTGCCTTCGCAGGTGACATTATGACGACGTCAGCCCAAGTTGCAGCGACTTGTGCCAACCAAATACCGATCTCCGGCAGATTTTCGGCAATTTGCACTTTGACTTTTTGTGTAGCTGGACACAACGCTATTGAAAGATGTAACATTCCCATGTAGCATTACTTTCCTTGCTTTTTTTTTTTTTCTCAATAAACATATCCACCCCTCCCTTGAGTTTGAAGAACCCAGAAGACGACGAGGACGATACAAGACTCAAATACGAACTAAAAAAAAATGTTATAGAGTACATCAGTTCTCTTGCACTATATTAATTTGTTCATACATGATCATTGTTTTCAATATAGTAGTGTGGTATTGCAGCGAAATTGTAAAAGCTCCTCGTGACATATTGCACCCTGACTATTTCCACACGCATAGGTGTCAACTTGTATTCTTCGAAATCTGAAATATTCCTCATATTTTCTTGATATCTTTACATTTTTACTGCAGGACCGGTTCTTAAGCGTAGGAAAGTGTACAGTTTGGTTGAAGATGCCAGAAAATTGTAATTGCGGGAAGAATCAGATAATGACAATAATTGTTGTATATGTATATTTTTCCTTTTATTAAATCGGTTAGACGTTCGGCGTCGTGGTGTGTATCTCTCTCTTTCTTTGTGCTGTTTTTACACCGTACCATCTACCCCAAGTGTCTGCGTTAGTTTGGTTACATTTGTAAATTTGAAACTTATTCATCTCTAACTAACTGTCATTCATCTCTCAGGCTAACCTGGCACGATATACTTTCAGTGAATAGCAGCAGGATGCTCTTAACTTGACCACCTGGCCATGTTTTCTATCAAATTCCCCAAATTTCTGGATTCTGCAGAGGATTTGACAACCCCAGATTTGAAATGGGATTTGATTTGGCATGAAAAAAGGCAAATAAGCAAGAAAGATGCTTTCACTTTGTTTTCCATAATATTAAACGGGCATAGTACTCGAGTCAAAAGGGGTGCATACAGATTCGCATTACTTTGGATTGTGCATGTACAGTACGCGATCCGCCCGAAATGTTTTAAATGCAGGAACTAGAGAGGGTTCAGGATATTGCGGCTAGATGAGTTGCATGGATGTTAGTATAAGCGAGATAAAGTCCAGATTAGGTTGGGATAGTTTGTCGACAAGGAAACAACAGTTACGTTTGCAATTTTTAGATAAGGTTACTACTAATAAAATTAGTATGACAAAGGAACCTCCTCTAATTACTTGGAACCTCCATCGTACATCTCATCGAAATTGATTATCACAGGAAAATTTAGCCCAACGGATGTATAGAGCTGATTTGTTCGGGACCTGAGTACGTGTTGTTTTATATACATGTGTAACCGGGTTCGAATCCCGGTGCCGGCTGTGCTGTCTGGGGTTGTTCCTGGGTTTTCCTCAGTCGCTTTGAGACATATGTCGGCACAGTTCCCCTAGAAGTCGGCCCAGGACGCACATTTCCCCAGGGCGTCAGTCGTGACGTTGCCCACATACGTGAGGCCGACAACGGCAAACCCTTTCAACATCACCACCACCACCTATATACATGTGTGCTTTTCAGTTTTTCTTTGCTGTACTTATTGCTTACTTTTATTTGTATGTATCCCCGCCACAGTAATGTCAGGCGTTGTTCGTAATAGCAGAAATAAATAAATACAGAAAAAACTGTAATTCTGGATACATATAATGATTTCATTTGCTTCTCGAAAAAGAGTTGACTTTAACCCAATTTGTTTCATCAAATTCATATCACTGGCGTGAGGTCCCTCATGATGACCCATGAGAAACATAGCGGTGATGCACAGTACCCCTGACAAATTACAAAGTGCTTCGCATGCTTCCGATACACTTTCAACGTTTCGAATATGAGCGGGCTTCCATAGCCATGACGGCTTCAACCTTCAACACACAAACCCAACAAACTACAAAGCAGGCAAAAAGTTGCCAGTATTTCAACAACGCGAAAAAGATCGTCCGTGCAACATTCGTGTGAAAGAACAGGCCTATTAATAAACAGTACAACAAAAATAGATGAAATTGAAATAATGGCTTCATTTTTCCCGCGGAGGCAACTAGAATGCAAGGCGTCCCACACAGCAGCCAATGAGAAGTAGGAGCTACATTTTTGCGCGGAAGCACCTGGAAGAGTGAGTGACGCGGCAATGATACCCCTCAGGATCTAGCGTCTTGTTTCGCATCTCAGACAGACTCTCAGACCAACATAGATTTCCGCCAAATGCCCCCAGAGGGCGAACAGCCGGCAAGGTGGCGCAAGCTACCGCCCATTTCAACGGGAAAGGCCGTATTTTGAGCTAGATGGGAGAATATTTTTCCAGCTGGGCGATTCCACGCGAAATGATCCAGCGGACCTGCTAGGCCCCCACAAAAAGTTCCCGAATTTTTACGAAATTTTTTTAGCAGTCCCTAATAGTGCAAAACGACACACCACGAAACATTTCTTCCCAAATCTCAATGTGGCGGGTGCTAGACACGAGCAAAGTTCGCAGCGCTGGCGAAAACCGTGCCTGGCTGCGGTTCAAAGGTGCGGCTCATAGAAAGCACCTAGAACTGTGCGGTTTTCTTTTGCGTATAGAGGAAACTATGCTCTACACAGCGTCCAAATCTCGGTTGTCGTGCTGTAATCGGTGTAGGTATACAAAGGCCTGAAGTTTCGCAATTTTCCTCCTACTTCGCGATTTTTTCGTGGAAAATCAAACCATTAAATTTTTATGAATATTTTTTCCTGCCAAGGACCCAAGGAATACTTCAACAGAAAAAATCGCCAGACATGTAACCTTCATAGTCATTGCAGGGAAAAAAGAGGAAGTATGCGATTTTTCCAAAATTCGCTACAATCGAGCGTAAAACACGCAATGAAGAGGTCGGTAGAGACGCCTGAAACCAACGCAGTCTTATAGAACGAGCCTTCCTCTACAACATATTAAAAAATCTCGAGGGTGTTTTTTCGTATACAGGAGAAAATAATTTTTTTGTAGTAGAGGGTATTACGGCCACACTGACTAACGTTGCATGTATCCAGTGGGGTGCTATATTTGTTTCTTGGGCTCCTGTTTTTAATTCTTTTTATTTTCAATTTTTCTCTGGTCTGGTTGGGTTTCAATGACCAAGCAATATGCTGCGGCACATACTTCTGCAAGGTTACCATAGTCTTTGCTGCTGTAGCATAACACACGTATTGCAATCCTGGGTGGTTAAGTTTATGGCATTGTTTCCGGTGTGCACGGTGCCGGCAACGGAGATTGGGGGTTAGCGGTGATGGGCAGGTCTAAGTAATACTTTCTGTCGTGTGAGCTAAGGCCCTGCGCGGATGAACTTTTTGACATCCGCATTCTATCTGAAAAATCCGCGTCTCCCACGGCACGCAGCAATAGTTCAGTTTCTATGCTCCACATATCAGGCCAATTTTCCATGAAATAAACGTTATTTCCCGTTAGCACAAAACAGCAAAAAAAAAAAAAAAAAAGCTGTCATCAAACTTCATCCACACGGGCGACTTCCTCCTCTCTCGTTCTGACAGTGAAAACCCCGGAGCGGCATAGCTTTTGGAGCGAGTTCAGGTCCTGAGTGTCAATGATGCCACCAGAGGATACACGACAGCAAGTACAGATTTAGCTTCCACGAAAGATTATACGGCACCAAGCACAGCAACACATTTTGCACCAAACGGGATAAGCAGAGTTTTTTGCAAGTGAAAAGCAAGATCGGCGCCGAACGCGCACATCGACTCGAGACGCCAGAGATCTCTCTCAGATGCGCGAGCGGGTTTTGTACACCTTGTACTCTATGTTCTATACCTAGTGTGAAGCAAACTGATGGCGCAATCTCGCGGTTTATCCGAGTCTGACCCGCTCCTGATCCGGCGCCATCCGCGTCCGATCCGCAGATCACAGCAAGCGTCCATATTTCATCCGAACCCAGAAGTTTCTTGCGGATATCCGCAGGTATACGCTTGCATATGCGAATGGTGCAAGGCTTTATATAGCAGTGAGCCTCACTGGAACCTATAGGACAGCATGGACGATGAGCCACCACCACGAGATTCCGTCGTTTCCAGTACTGCCATGTCAATGACTTTTTTGCACGTTCGTCTTTTCCTCTAGCGTTATAATTTGTTAGACTTTTCGTGGTTAATATTTTTGCTGAATTGTTCAGCATTTAAATGTGAGAGTTAAAGGGAACTTTCACCAACTGAACATGCATCTACGTGCCTATAACATTCATACTGGTGAACTGGAACTGCGCTCAACTGGAGCCATGTTCCTTAGGTCCGGGTGGTTGTGATATTGAAAACCAACCAGAAAAAAATCGGAAATACGACGAATTAAAACGGGAGCCCAAGAAACAAATACAGGGTGTTCAAAATTAAGCATTCACTAGCACTTTATAAATAGGCGAACAAAAGAAAACTGGTGCTACTTTTTCTGTTCCTTGAGTAAGAAACAGGTGCTACATAATTAGCAGCACCTGTTTCTTACACAAGAAGCGTAAAGTTATCATCCGGTTTCCTGTCATCGCTGTGTTTGCGTAGCGCTCGTGAAAGCTTAATTTTGAACACCCTGTATAGCACCCCACCGGATACATGCAACGTGGGTCAGTGTGGCCGTAATACCTTCTACTACAAAAAAAAAAATATTTTTGGACAGATCCGCTCAAATCGCGACAGATCAGCTTTTCGCATATCCTCTCATCAGATGTAAACCGATAATATTTTGGATGGCCCTCTGTACTCCTTTTAATGCAGAATATACAGTGAGAAAAAGCGAACAGGGTGAGGGGGAAGGGAGAGTGGAATATCGTTGTCTCCGGCAAGGCTGCCAACGGACGACTTCAGAACATCCCAGAGTACTTAGCGCCGCTTTGAACTTTGGGAACTCACTGGTGGCCTCCAAACTGTTTCGATTTCTCCCCTACGGGTTAGTTGTTCACGACCTGTCAAGGTCAGTGTCACGGAAACCAGGTGTGCCGTATAATGGCCTCACAATCTCACTGGGTCTGCTTGGCGATCGCACCAAGTGGGCTTTCACCTCCGTCGCTAGATCGGGAGGGCTAGGCGTACTTCCAGTGGCAAAAGCCAAATGCAGTCACAGTGTCCGATGTATCACCGTTCCGACAAACACAGAAGAAGTGGGCGGACTGTCCCCGGATCAAAAGACACACACTCGGGAGCGACACAACAGTAACTATACGAGGAGAGCCGAGGTGTCGGTAACAATAACAAGTTTACTCTGCACATAAATTCCTAGTACCGCTAAGCTATCAATAACAGCAGGGTGACGAATGCAACGATTCTAATATAGTTACGGTTGACAGTAAAAATTTAATGTCCAAAGTTGCGAGTGGCGGACAACAAATCAAAGTCTTATCTGTTAGGTGATGTGCACTGGTGTGCACATGTGTGAAGGTGGTCTTCGGAGGTTCCTTGGGGTGAGCGGTGATGCTTGTCGACGAAGTCTTGATCGTTGAACACAGATGGGCACTTCACTTCACTTCGCGCGTGTGCGGAGGGTTGTCCGCGCACTTACAACATGCACAGACATGCAAAGAGGAGTCATACACAAAAAGTACAAGTTGAAATATATTTATTAAAGCCAATAGTGCTGGGAATTGTGTCAATTGTAATGCCAATAGTGCTGCCAATTGTGATGCCAATCAGGTGAAGGAGAAAAACCCAGCCGAAAAACCTTTACGACCTGAAACAGAAGAAATAAAAACACAAGACAGTACATGTAAAGAATATACATAATTTATTAACTATATCCAGTCCTTAGATTCTGAAGGAAAACATAATATCAACATTCATCACATTGCTTACCAATTGATCACTTACGGAACCCCACACCAACGACCTGAAAGACGACTTATCTTTATATGACACTATATTCGCATTCAATAATACATACAATATTGCGGCCACACGGGATAATCTGGAAAAGATACAGTTCAATATCATCACACTGCCGTTATAGCAAGAATAATATTCTACTTTCAATAATACATACACTGAGGTGGTGGACCCCAAGCGTCTGAAAGAATCTCATTTATTATCATAATCGTATCCTATAACTTTTATTCACATTCCTGGTGATGGGGTGTCTAAAAAAGATACATGCAATTAGTAATAACTAAACTTAGTCATATGTTAGTACACGACAAATCAAGTAGTTATACAAGACCAATCGGTAGCTCCAGCAAAATCATCTGAAATGCAAGTCATATATTAAAGTCAAAATTAGACAAATTTATTACTTACATCTTGGCGGAGGTGATTCATGATCTGAAACAAGAAATAAAATTTGAACACTTTTTTTTTTCATATTCATTATAATTCCTTACCGTTGTCAAAGAAAAACAAGGGGCTTGTGCTGAATACTGAGAAAAGACAATACTCATGAGAAAAAACAACTACACTGGAAAGCAAAAACTTCCCACTCTCGTCAGACATCTTTGAATTGATGACAGGGAGGAACTTTCACTTTAAATGTGGTCAATCCTCATTATCATGCAACCTCCTTTCCACTCGCTTCCATTTATTACGTGTAGAACAAGGTCAGCTCCTCATTTTCCTATTGGTTCCCTAAACAGTCAACTTTCTCCCTCTCCAAAATAATTATGTGGAAGTTCTTTCGCCAATGTATTGGAAAGGAACAGGAGGAGGAGGAGGAGGCTGAGTCAACTGAAGAGAAGAAATGGCGACTGAAACAAGAAATTTATGAAGCAAAAGCTAATGCTATCAGGCGTGTTTTGTCACATGAACGTATCCTTGCACTCAAACGACAGTCGGCGAAAAGTCAATTTGATCAAATCGATGGTTGGGGGATCACTGGATGGTAATAAATCTAGTTTTCAAGTCCTCTTATTTTGAGTTTCATTTCTACCTCTGCGACACAATGTCCGACATAAGACCGTTTTCTTTCATCCACCCGGCGCGAATTATTATATGTGGACCTTCCATGTCAGGAAAAACTTACCTAGTTCGTAACATGCTGAGAAACTTATCAGTATTCACTGTATATAGTCCCCGAAGAAATATTTTATGTCAGTAATTATGATGCTAGTTGGCAGAATGAATTCTCTAAAATTACATTTAGTAAAGAATTACCAAAGACATGGGATGAGAACATACCAACACAGGAGGATATGACTGTACCGAATTATATCCAACAAATACACTAGGCAACTTTACAGATGCTTTGAATGCACCCCTACAACTGAGTGGAAAGTATGAAGTTGGATTACAAGAGCTATCCATCTAATTTGTTCTATAATATACCACGGAGTGATGACAGTGCCGTGCAGATTGATTACAAAGACTTTGCAGAGGTTCTCAAGACTATCATCGTTAAAAGAAAATTGGAAAAGGCTCTTCTAGAGGTTTTTGAAGACTTGAACATTTCTTTCAATTACAATGGTGGGAGATATGTGTTGCATTTGCCGCATTCTATTCATTCAATTAAATTTCTAGATGAAAACCTACAAGATGCTATTGGAGTGCCATCCATTCAAGGCACTTCTATAATATATAGGTTCTAAGGTACCGCGCCAGGACACATTCCTTCGAAAGGAATTCGCTTCGCAGCTATGCATAGAAGAAATTTCTATTCTTACTCCAATTGGCTTGATTGCATTCATTCCAGGTTGTTCTGTCAAGACCACATTAAATCGTTTTTTTAGAACGCACAAAATCGAAGTAAGTGTAACATTCCGAGAGAATAGTTATAGATTGTCACAATCATTACACGGTCTCTTTATTATTCCAGAACAGCTCAAGAATCTTCTCCGATTAAATAATTTTATATTAGAAGGTGATACAGCCCACTACCATGGAGACACATTTGAACGCACTTATGACTTGATTATAGAGAAATAAGCACTTGTAACAAAAAGAATAACTATCCCACCAAATCGCTACGAAACTCCAGAATTACTGCTCACAATCAACAACGAGTTAGAGGGCAAAGCGCTACTCATATAGCAATGACACAAAGCTCTGCACTATCGACCCACTTGATGGTGTAAAAATTCATCTATCAGAATACCTGTCTAATATGTTGGGTTTTGCACCACTTAGAACCTTTGCAAGCATTACGAGTGGAAACATGCACCTCAGGCTTACACCGTTATTCCATCATTTTATCGTTTGTGACATTATCGAATCATCACCATTTAGGTGCAAAGAAGTTTCCCATATTAAAATTAGTCCCATACTCTGCAAAGGAAGACAATATCATATGCATTCCAAAACATACAATATTTTAAGCTATTGCATAACGAAATAAATTTTATTTCAATTAAGTTGTGTGACGACACTGGTCGAACTCTCCACTTCAAAGGCCCAGGCAAAACAGCTTTAGCTCTACAGTTTAGACATGTTTCTTAAAGAAATACCAGAAATCCACTATCCCGGAATGGATTTGGCGGCCTTACACCATTACACCAGTTTGCATTACCACTCCTGCGCCGAGCACAACCATATGATACTAAGACCGCAATGAATGCTGCAAAAAATCTCGCACGGAAACTATCAGATGGACAACATTTGAAAGAAGCTATTAGAAGCAGTGCACCTGAGCTTAAAGCATAAGTCTTAAAAGATTTCGCAGGAGGCGGCAGAAGGAGAAAAAGAAGAAAAGACGTCTTTGACAAGCAACCCGATTGGAGTGCGGAATAAATATTTTCGTCAATGCAGTTGTCTGTTTGTATGACTAGGAAAAAGGAGCCGTCCGGGATATGGCAAAACGGGAAATAAGGCAAGATAACTGATTGCAGCGGGCCTTTCGCGATATCGAACAAATATTTTCGTCAACGCAGTTGTCCGTTGAGTGGATAGGAAAAAGGAGCCGTCCAAGGCTTGCAATGGGGGCCAAGATACGGCAAAACCGGAAACAAGACCAGATAACTGATTGCTGCGGGCTAAATCAAAGCGTTCGCGACACAGTGTCAACCACTTTTACAATTGCATTCGGGTTGGGTGCCTGCGAGATAAAACGAAGTATTCGCGAAAAGCGGAAATAAAGCGGTAACCGCATACGACGATTTCTCGACGGAAAAACGGCCAACTAATCCACCGGCACGACAACTCGATGAAAAAACGGCGGGATGAACCGCATGCACAGATTTCCACTGCGGCGGACGGTGGCGCCCTGGCGGGCGTTTCGTTACTCCGTGTTAAACTTTGACTTCAAATTAATTGATAAATGTTTTCCTACACATAGAAAAGTTATAGTGGCACACAGAAGAAGTTCTTTCGTGGAACGACAGCGCGTGGAGCGGTCCTATTGGCTGCCGTCGAGCGGCCGCTTCCGCTCTTCGGCGAATTTTTCTGTCCACAGTTGTCGAGAAATCGGTGAAGTTCCCATTGCTCGAGTCGGCTCACCTGAAACACGGTGACGGTGGCCGTTTTTCCGTCGAGAATTCGTCGTATGCGGTTAGCGCTTTAGAGTCACAACGCCAGATAAGTGGTGTGGCAAGCCATGAAAAAATAAAACAGTGGAGAGGGTGATAGTTGTATTCGGTCGCAAACATGTCATTGGTCAACGTAGTCCACGCCCAGTCCGAACTGGTTTTGAGGGGGAAAGAGTGTGAGCTATTTCAAATGCCGCCAACTCAAATCTCTATAGAATCATGTGAGAATCAATTGTTCTATCCTATATCGATAATTCCCGGTGGCGAATCTACAATTGAATAGAATATAAGCAATCTCTATCTTGATGTTTCTAGCATGTACATTAAACTAACTATGCAGATATTGAGAAGTGATGGAAGTTATCCATATACGAGAACTGCGGATGGTGTAGTCAATGATGTTGTATTCCCCGTGAATAACTTGGGAGCTGCAATAAGTATGTTAATGTATATGTCAATCAGCGATTAGTACCGTCAAGTTGTCTGAATTCCTATCGATGTATGCTTGACACTTTGCTCCACACAAATACGCACCTTCAGAAAACAGTAGATGATTGTGGTTTGTATATTTATGACTCAGGTGAATATGCTGCGAACGATCCAAATTCCAAAGTTGCTAAATCACTCATTTCTAGAACAAGTGGTGGTAAACTATTTGAAGTTGTCGTGCGTGTTAATACAGATTTGACAGATCAAATTAAGCTATTATTACCCGGATCGGATGTTAGGGTATCTGCCGTGCACGCTATAGCGTGGTCTGCGCTATTTTACGCTATAGCGGCACGCATCGCTGATTGACTGGTCCAGGAGAAACACACCAACATCAAATCAAGATACACAACGCAGTATTGTCATTACGTAGAGTCAAAGTCACTAACTCAACTTTCTTATCTCACTAGTCTATATTGAAGAAACATCCAGCATGCTATACTATGCGAGGTTTAGAGAGCAAAATTAAGACATTAACTGCCGGCTCGGTGGACGGAATTTTTGATAATCTATACACCGATCGCATTCCGGATGAAATCTTAATGGTTATGACACGAACCGAAGCCTATGAGGGCGACTTCTAATTGAGTTCATTCAATTTTGAACATTTCAATGTGAGTTCAGTAACGCTAACGATTGACGGACATAGAAAACAACTCTCATACAATTGGGACAATGATCTATGCAGAGGAAGCTATTATGAATTCCTATATCTCAACTGAATGATAGAAGTGTACGTTATCAGAATTATAAAACTAACAACAACAACTTTATTTTTGGCTTTGGAGAGTGGGGAGGTTCATCGCCACAGGCAATACCCTACATCTTTCATAATTATAAAACTAATTATAAAACTAATAAGTATATATTTATACTATATATAGTTTGAAATTACTATAGGTTATAAAACTAATTCATTGATCTTACATTGGAATCTCAGTGCAGACGAGTCTGTGGGCGGTTATTTTAATCCCATACGCAAGGGAAATTGTAGAATTGAAGTTAAATATGCAAAACCATTGCCTCACGCGGTGTCGGTTATACTTATAAGTGAGAGCCCCAAGATATTGACCGTCAATGCCGACCTTGCCAGTTCACTTGGATTAAATCATAGACGTTCTAGATCTTGAATTATTGTTTTCAATGAATCCTCAAACTGTAAGAATGTGTCGAGGAACCTAAGCTGCCGACAGAGTTTCGCCACTTCAAGAAGGTTTCATTGTCATTAATACGCATCCACACGACGGCCCGGGAGAACATTGGCTGTTGTCTATGATTGATCGCAACGATATTTTTCATATTTTATTTATCAATACAACCATTATAAAAAGAAAAGAAAAAGTGCTAGACCGCTGGGACAAACCCGTGAGGCGGTCTCTAATACATCGCAACATTGTGTATTGTAAGGCACCACACGAACGAACACAGAAGTGGCTCAACTTCTGAACATAAAATTTTTACATAATTTTCTAAATACATGTACTGCAGATACATCCCTAATTTCATGCGGCAAGCTATTCCAAACCTTTGCACCAAAGTAGCTTATGCTATTAAATCCATAGTTGGTTCTAACCCTGGGCAACCGTAACTGCAACGAATCAGACCTGGTAAAATGCGGTGTCACCAATCTCGTTATATTAATAGAATCAATGTGTACATACCCGTGGACCACTTTATGAACAAGTAATACAGTTCGATATTTGATTAATTGAAAAATTGGCTGTACACGTAGGTGCGTAAATGCAAATGTGACAGATCCTCTCTGAGGCAGATGCAATATAATCCTGAGGGCTCTCTTTTGCAACAAGTATACAGGGTTGCACCATAAGCTAATCCATACACCTCGACAGCATACGTGAGGTGGGAATGAACTAGCGCATAATAAACGGACAGTAATGTGTTTAGTGGCAATAAGTTCCTAATTTTAGTGAGCGCAAAAATCCCCAGTGACATCTTTTTCCTTACAGCAAGCACATGTATTGTAGATCCCACTTCAAGTGCTTGTCAAATACTAGACGAAGGAACTTGGTAGAATTTACCTCACGTAAAGTTAAACCACAGAATACCAATTCCTCGTTTGGGATGACAAATCTTTGTTGTGCAGAGTGAAACACAATATAGGATGACTTATTTATATTTGGAATGAGCTTGTTGGATGCTAAGCAGTTTCCAAGAATTCCAAGCTCCCGATTGGCCCTTATGTATAAATCAACCTTATTTGTTGCAGAAACAAATATGTTTATATCATCTGCATAAAGAATGCTTTTCCCAGACAAAGAATCGGTCAAATCATTTATAAATGCTAAAAAAAGAAAAGGTCCCAACACAGAGCCCTGTGGTACTCCGACTATGTTCTGTTTTATACAGAACATGAGCCATCAATTGAAACATACTGCTGCCTATCAGTTAAATAGCTCCTAATTAACTTTAACGGTAGTCCTCTCACCCCGTACCTTTCGAGTTTACGCAATAAAATCTCATGATCAACAATGTCAAATGCCTTCGACAGGTCAACAAAGACACCCAGAGTTAAGATATTGCGTTCAATATTATTTTTTATTTGTTCAGATATATCAGCAAGGGCAAGTGCAGTAGACTTTCCCTTCGTATAACCATACTGAGCAGGCGAAAGTAACCTAGATGAGTTAAAGAAATGTTCCAGTCTCTTTAATAAAAGCTTTTCAATAACCTTGTTAAAAACCGACAAAATTGCTATAGGTCGATAATTTTGTACTTCAAGCCTGTCCCCTTTCTTAAAAACAGGAACTATTTTTGCCATCTTCAGTTCCGCAGGAAACACACCATCTTCAAATATCGCATTGATAACACAATTAAGCGGGTGTGATAGACCGTGATTACATTTTTTTAGCAAAGACGTAGATATACCATCACATCGGTAAGTATTCGATTTTTTTAAACCGCGAATGATACCATCAATCCTCTGGACATGTAGGCGTAAGAAAAAAGTACTGGAATTAAAAGGGGGCATTGCTACAGGTTCATCTAGAGCAGCAAAACGACTGACACTTCCAGGAACCTCTATAAAGTAGTTTTTAAAGTTTTCGGCAATCCTGGACTTATCAGTAAAAATGTTACCTTGGGAGTCCCCCATGGCATCAATCCGATTTCCTTTACCCGTTTTGTTCAGTGCCATGTCAACAACTTTCAACAGCTTTTGTGTATTGCCATTATAGCAGCCAAAACTTGCTCCTCGTAATAATTAGCTTTGGCTTTGCGTAACAGGTCCTTCAAAATATTCTTATATTTGTTGTGGCGAGCTTTTAAAGTATCATTTTCTGGACTATGACGACACTTTTTGTAAAGATTCGCTTTATGCAATATACTCCTCAAAAGTCCTCTTGTAACCCAGGGTTGCCTTGCTGTATTCCTTCTGGTAACAGCCTTAACTTGTCTAGAGCGCTCCAGGATCAGGTCTAACATATTTGAAAATAACGTGTACTTCTGTAGCGCACCATCTACTCTATCTAAACAAGACCAGTCTATCTCGGACAGAGCATGCACAAATGTAACATCATCAATTCGCGACACTGTGGTGCTAGAAGGGCTGCTTTCCCTCAAATGTTTTTCAGCAATATATATATATAATATCATGGTCAGTCATATCACTAGGTATGGTACCACATAGAACTGACGAATCAGATTTGTATTAAGAAGAGACTCATGGCCCTCCGCAATACAAGTAGGTTTCTCGATTAGCTGCTTACAGCCATTTCCATAAATTGATTCGATATGGGAAGCAGTTACTCTCTCATTCTGAAGCAAATCAATATTTGTATCACCTAACATAACAATATTTAACCCTTCATTCATAAACCCTTGTATAGTTTTGCATTAAATTCATCAATGAAGTCGTATACTGGGCTTTGAGGGGAGCGATAAATTACCCCAATAATAAGAGGTTTCCTAGCATTGGAATAAGCTGATTGCAGAGGACCATGACGCAAGGAACAAGCTCTCACAGAACGGGGTATGAAAAGAAATATCACGTCTAACAGAGTACGACACACCGTCCTTAATGTAAATAGAAACATCACCATGAATACCAACATCTCTGTGCGAAAATTCCGCATTATAGCCATTAACATGAAAATGACTTTCTCGGCCGACCTGCAACCATTTTTCCGACAGCGCACCAATTGAGACACTATCGCCAAGACTATTGATTATATGATTTAACTCATCAAAATGTTTATTAATACTACGAATATTAAGGTGTACAAAGGATGTACCCGAGTTTGATAATAGTACACGTTCTCCTGCCATGAACAAAAATGATATTCAAAAGAAAACACACAGAGAAAAGAAAAAGAGATGCAAAAGGAATGAGCCAGCAGCTCACAATCACAGTATCTCTGAATCATTTTTCGAGTCAATGCACTCCGGTTTCGCTTCATCAGTTTTCTTTACGTAAATTCTGTGATTCCCACACGTGCGCATACGCCATCTGTTTAGCAACAACTCTAGTCTCCCACAAAAGGGATTTGGTTCTCGCTGTAAGATTTTCGCAAACGAACAGACCGGGGTACTCTCTCAGTAGTTGCAAGTTACTTAACACTGGTCCGAGATCTCAACCACAAATCACGTGTGTTTCTATCCTTAAAGCGTATCAAAACTGCTGGGACTTTGCCAGATGCTGCGGGAAGTCTATGCAAAGCTTCCATGTTACCTTCGTTTAATACAGGAACATTACGTTTACTTGCCAAATTATTCATGACGGTTACGAGATCCTCACCATGTTTGTGCGGTATTCCCCGTATCTCTAAATTAGTGCGACGAGAGTACTTGTCCAATTTGTCAACCTCAGTAGCTAAATCAGCGATTTTCTTATCCTTCGAAAGTACCTCTTTCTGGAATTCGGCATTGCTAATCTGCAATTCTGTTATTTGCTGTTCATTCCTCTCTGCTCTAATCTCAAGGTCGTGACAGCGAGTGCCGAACTTCTCTATAGTCTCTTTCAAGGACGTCATTTCAGAAAGCAGTTCGGACATTTTACACCGTAGTTCCTCATTCTGTTTGCCATTCTTCCTGATTTCCTTCAGTACAGTAGTAAGTGACGGTTCCTGATTGTGACCTTTACTCTGTTTCTTATACGCAATACATGTATTGCAGGTGTTGAAGATCCGAACCGAGAGAGACAAACTCCTGACACACAGGGCAGTGGTTCCGCCAGGAGGGGTCACTTCTTCCCCCCACACCGTTACTGCGCGGGGTGTTTATGGACCACGTCTCCGTTTGCGCCCATCTGTGACTTGGAGAAAGGTCCGGATCGGGTTTCCTTTGGGGAATTTGGTGTTCTGTGTGTGACTGGCGATAGAGACAGAGACGATTCTACCTCGCTACCGAGCAGACGCTCGAATTATAGTTCTTTCGTTTTTTCCCATGCATTATGTATCTGAGTCTACATGGTAGTATTAAATGTTGAGTGTTAGACAAGGGTACTGTTTTATTAAGCAGCTACAACAGCATTCAGCATTCCTTCACATTTCCCTACAAAATATTGGTGCCGAAACCCGGGATTTACGCGACTCAGCGGACTCTGAACTCAGTGGACTGAGTAACTGTGTTGTGTGAAGGTGACTGCCTGTGGATATGAGCTCATCGTCAGAAGGCATGGAGGACATCGAAAGGCTGAAGCCGAAGCGAACTGCACAGCGAGGGCGGAACACAAAAATAATCAACGAGGTGAGTTCCGCCCTTCAGAAAACTGACGTAACTGTAGAAGAGCTGACCGTTCTGATGGAACGATTAACGGCCAGCAACAAGAGGTTAGAGAAGATAAATGAGGAGATAGATCCACAAATACCGAGCGCTGAGATAGAGGAAGAATATTCCGTGATCGCGGAGTACGAAGATCAAGCTCTCAGCGCACTTGCTCGACTGAAGTGTGCGATCAACAAGCTAAATGCCGGACATATAGCGACTGCTGCGCAGAATGTAACTGAAGCAGGTGAAGAATCCGGTGCAACTCCTACGGTGACCAGCAAGATACGTGCCGCGCTTTCCACAGGCACGGGGGGTATAAAGCTTCAGAAACTGGACCTATACAAGTTCGATGGGGACCTGCTTTCCTGGCAACCGTTCTGGGAGCAGTACTGCAGCGCCGTTCACGATAACCCGAACTTGTCCCCGTCAGAGAAATTCCACTATGTGACGGAATCAGACATTTTGCTATACCTAGCCGCAGGCTTCCCCGTCCTTCAACGACAACTTACTGTTGTGTCGAGGAGTGCAAAGAATACCTTTTGTTAGCCTTCTTTGACTTCGGATTTCCACCCCCGCTAATACTAATCCTTCGACTTGAGCTCCTCAAGGTGACGGGAGAGACGACTCCCCCCATATCTGATTAGACGGACATCGCAGCTGCTAAGATTGTAATAGCTCTGAGTGTACGCTAAGTGACTCTGCGTGAAACCACCTGTTGAAGAGTATGTCTTCCAGAAAGAGTATAACCGTGCATAATCCACATAAGCGAAGTGCCATTAGCAAGACTAAAAATACGGAAGTAAAAACAGGTGCTGTATGATGACAGGTGCAGTGGTTGATGCACACCATTACCACCACCGCAGGTCTGAGCCTTTAATTGCAAACGTATCGAGAAGCTTTTAGAATCCGAAGGGTCCTTGAGGCCTAAAGCGCTGCTTTTAAACACTACGGGGAAAATAAATGTAAAAAGAAAACTGCACGAGGAGCTTAATAAAAACCAACGCGAAACCTCCTCATGGGCAGTCAGACCATCATGTAGCTTCCAGTCAGTCGGCCCCTCGCCAGCCTCCTAAGTTGAAATAGTTCATTTCCTTAAAAGTTGTTCTGAGTTTGTGAAGTGAAGTGAAGTGATGTGCGATCTCCAACTGGGCACTCTCGAAGAGCATCATCAGGAAGACAACGACAGCTGCAGCACTCGAAGACAACATTGCCAGCAACGAAACAGATAAGACTTTGATTATAATTGAATTTGGAACTTTATCTACACTATCCGGAACCGCATTACCCATAAGTTGTTACCATGCTTTGCGCATCTTTTGATCAGTGTTAATGCTACCCTGTAACCGCTAGCATTGATTTGTTGAGTTGTGTAGCAGCGAGCTAGAATAGATTATGATTGCTAAGTAAATATTGTTATTGTTACCAGCACCTGGACTTCTACTCTCTCTATGTGTGTTGCCCCAGTGCGTATGTCGGTTGACATAGATCAGTCCGCCCACTTCTTCTGAATTGTCGGAAACGGTATAGTTAGCCCACTGTTGGAGCCGCGCAGTGATTGCCGGTGGAGATTAGCTTAGCCCTCCCCATCTCATAGATTGGAGGTGACGGCCCACTCGGAGCGATCATCTCGTAGCCACAGTGTGATTGCGCGCAAATCAAAAGGCATACCGGGTTTCCGTGACAAAAATCTGGCGTCCGCGACAGGACGGACTGTTCACACACGCTGAGAGAGAAGGAAAGGTGCTTGGTAGTTTTGGCTGGCGCGAGTGTTCGAGAAAACCCATCGATTGAAAATGGAAACAGACTTAACCGAGAGGCTAATTGCCATGGGCAAAACGTTAGGCCTAGAGGGCAGGGAGCTCCAGGATTGGGTAAAAGTAGAGCGCGACAGAGCGCGTGAAGACCGAGTTGCCGAACGCGAAAGAAAGAAGGAAGAGGCGGAAGCCACCGAAAGATTAAAACGACTAGAACTCGAGGCTGCGAAAGAAGAGCATGAGAGAAAGATGTTACAGCTAGAAAAAGAAAAAGAGCTACTGTTATTGAAGGCCGCAAATGGTCAAGGCCAGGGAATGGAAAGCAGAGCACCCGTCGATTCCCTCAGATTCCAAGGCGTAAGTCCCCACAAATTGTTGCCGCCGTTTGATGAACGAAAGGACGACTTAGATGCCTACCTAATACGGTTTGAGAAAGTAGCTGAAGGCCAAAAATGGGCGAAGGACCAATGGGCGAGCGCCCTGAGCATATGCCTAACCGGCGAGGCGCTGGCAGTGTACAGCCGTATGGCACCGACCGACTGCGTCGATTATAACAAAGTAAAGCAAGCACTACTGCACCGCTTCCGGTTAACAGAAGACGGATTTCGCGAAAAGTTCCGCGATTCCGCGCCGAAGGAGGGCGAAACAGTGTCACAATACGTGGCCCGCTTAGATAACTATTGGGAGAGGTGGATCGAGCTGTCCAATACCAAGAAAGAATACGAGAATGTGAAAGACTTACTTCTCAAGGAACAATTGTTTACGCATAGCGACGAGAAGCTGACCCTCTACATGCGGGAACGGAAAGGGGAAAATCTACAAGAACTCGTAGCACGAGCTGAACAATATGTGGAAGCTCATCACCTCAAAAATTTCGGAAGAAAAATGAGGACAGGTAAAGACGATGGCCGAAGTCAAGCCGACCGAAGGAGCGAGCACTCTAAGAAGCCCGCAGAACATAACGAGAAAGACCGCCCGCGGTGTTACATTTGTAATCGAGTTGGGCATCGTCCTCAAGATTGCAGAAGCTCAGCAGCGAAACCCCCACCTCCGAAATGCAGAAGATGCGGTAGGATAGGCCACACGTCCTGGAACTGCAGAGCGGGAACTGACGAACGGCAGAAGGGGCCCGACAAGGAATCGGCGAAAGAATCAGTAGCCTTATGTTTGGATGAGGGATTCGTGGAACTGAAGAGCGGAATGAAGATCCCCGTGATTCAAGCGGCAGTGACAGGTCCCCAGGAATCGTATCGTATCAACAAGCTGCCAGTAACAGAAGGCCGACTGGGCGACAAAGCCATTACAGTTCTGAGAGACACCGGTTGTAACACCGTAATCGTGCGGAGAAATTTGATAGGCGAAGACGAGCTAACCGGCGTCGTGCATCCCGTCTTTTTGATTGACCACACTGTAAGGATGCTACCGGAAGCGGAAATTTTCGTTACCACGCCGTATTTCACTGGACGGGTAAAGGCCAGGTGCATGGAAAATCCCATATACGACCTAGTCCTTGGGAACGTAGAGGGCGTACGAAACGCTGAAGACCCCGATCCAGACTGGGACTGCATCCAACGAACGCACGTATCACAGCTGGCCAAGCATCACCAGGGTGTTCATCTGACAGAGAAATATACCCCAAATGAAGAGGATGACAAGAAGGTCGAGGAGCCGAGTACACGCAATGAGGGATATGACTTTGAAGCGCATGCTGTCAGTACAAGGCAACAAGCTAAAGAAAAGGAAAAGCGTTTTCACAAGTTAAAAGCCTCCGAGCTGGCGGTAGATCTTAACACTGACGACTTTGGCCGCGACCAGAAAGAAGACAGTACACTGAAGAAGTGTTTCGATGAAGTAGGCGTAATCAAAAAGGGACGAAGAAAAGGAAGCGGCAGCACGACCTATATCCTGATTGCTGATAAACTGTACCGAAGTTGCCAAAGGGATCAGAGCACCGAAGAAGCGTTACAGTTGGTCGTGCCGAAAAAGTACCGCAACTCAGTGTTGGAGTTGGCCCACAACGGAATGATGGCGGGACATTTGGGAAGTGGGAAAACAGCAGATCGTGTATTGGCCGAATTCTACTGGCCCGGACTGCAAGCAGACGCCAAGCGCTTCGTGGCTAGCTGCGACATATGCCAGAGGACCACCCCAAGGGGCAAGACGGCTAAGGCACCACTGCAGAAGATGCCCGTAATCGATACGCCTTTCAAACGCGTCGCCATCGACATCATTGGGCCGTTGCATCCATCATCATCCCGAGGAAACAAGTTCATCCTCACACTTATGGATTACGCAACACGTTTCCCTGAGGCGGTTGCTCTACCGAGCATCGAAACGGAGAGAGTCGCCGAAGCCCTCGTGAACATCTTCAGCAGAGTAGGAGTCCCGGAAGAAATCCTCAGTGACCGCGGGACCAATTTCACGTCCGGGCTAATGAAGGAAGTGGCAAGGCTCCTATCACTACGACAGTTGACGACGACCCCCTATCACCCCATGGCCAATGGGTTGGTCGAGAAATTCAACGGAACGTTGAAAACCATGCTCCGACGTATGTGCGCCGAGCGACCCCGCGACTGGGATCGCTACCTCGCACCGCTACTGTTCGCATACCGAGAAGTGCCGCAGGAGAGCTTGGGATTTTCTCCTTTTGAACTCCTCTACGGGCGTAATGTGCGGGGACCCTTGACAATTCTAAGGGAGCTATGGGACAAGGAGGAAATCGAACCCGAATTGAAGAGCACCTACCAATACGTTTTCGATCTCCGTAATAGACTTGAGGAGACTTGCAAGATTGCACATGAGGAACTCGAAAGATCGTCAGAGCGATACGCCCGATATTTTAACGCTCGATCCCAGGATCGTCGACTGAAACCCGGGGATAAAGTATTGTTGCTGTTGCCCAACGAGTCAAACAAGCTGACAATGCAATGGAAGGGGCCATTCGCTATCGCTGAAACTCGAGGAGCCGTCGACTACCTCGTCGACCTCGGCCACACAAAAAAGGTGTTCCACATAAATATGTTAAAGAAGTATCAGGAACGGACGGCATCTGCCGAAAGCCAAACTACACAGGTAGCTATGACTGTCGTCGAACTGGACGAAGCAGACGCTGACGTGGAAATTCCCGAATTCAATTACGACGTTAAGGAAACCCACGAAGACATCCTAATTGCACCTTCCCTAACCACCCGCCAAGAGGGTGCTTTGCGTGACATCATAACAAAGCACCGGAACGTGTTCTCCGACGTGCCAGGGAAGACCACGGAGGTCCAGTGTGACCTGCAGCTCAGCACCGACCGTCCCATCAACACGAAACAGTATCCCCTGCCGTATACAGTCCGTCAGACGGTCGAAAGGGAAGTCAAGGAGATGCTACGTTTAGGTGTCATCGAGAAGTCCAAGTCCCCTTACAATTCACCGGCACTCCTTGTAAAGAAACCCGATGGCTCGAATAGGCTGTGTATAGACTTTAGACAGCTCAACAAACATCTGGTTGCTGACGCCGAGCCAATTCCAAGGGCTGACTGTCTGCTGGCCGAGGTAGGCCGCCATAAATACTTCTCAAAAATGGACATGACGAAGGGATACTGGCAGGTCCCGCTGACTCCGGAGTCCAAGGAAGTCACAGCATTTTCGACTGCTCATGGCCATTATCAATTCAGGACCATGCCATTCGGTATCAAGACGGCACCCGCAGTGTTCGCCAAACTGATGCGCCACATCTTAAGGGACATTCCCAACGTGCACCACTATTATGACGACTTGCTGATCGCGACGTCGACTTGGGAGGACCACCTCAGCGCGCTAAAGACTGTTCTGGAACGAATCCAGAACTCTGGGCTAACCATCCGGCCAACCAAATGCGAGATCGGATTCCAGAAACTTCCTTTTCTTGGGCACACGGTGGGAAGGGAACTCTCGCTCCACAGGAAACTATCCTGCAAAAGATCCGGGAGGCACCAAGACCGAAGACAAAGAAGCAAATGCGGTCATTCCTGGGTCTCGCGGGCTACTACCGCGACTTCGTGCCCAATTATGCAACCTTAGCCTCCCCATTGACGGACCTCACCAAGAAGAGAGCCAACAACATTATCGAGTGGACAGAAGCGCACCAAATCGCTTTCGATGCGCTTAAACACGCTTTGTCTGAGCCACCCATCTTGAGAGCCCCTGACTTCAATAAGCCTTTTGTCCTCAGGACGGATGCTTCTGATGTTGGTCTGGGTGCTGTACTCCTACAAAAAGGGGAAAGCGATTTGCACCCTGTTGCTTACGCTAGCCGTAAACTATGCCCTCGTGAGCAGGCTTACTCCGCGATTGAAAAGGAGTGTCTTGCCATTGTGTGGGCCATAAAGCGGTTCCACCTTTTCCTATATGGAACCCACTTTACGCTCCAGACAGACCACCAGCCGCTCAGATACCTGAATGAGTCGAAATTTCTCAACATGAGGATACTCCGTTGGGCTTTGCTCCTCCAGGAGTACGATTTCAAAGTGGAGTACATTCGCGGTCAAGACAATGTGGGCGCAGATTACCTCAGTCGTATGTATACCGAGGTATGAACGCCATATATACTCTTTTGTTATATGCCTGAAGCGATACCAATGTTACCTCAGTGTTATTGTGGCTTCACATGTCCCATATATCACAATGTTATCACAAAGAGTGAAACTCATCTGTAAAAATGTTGACCTGTTGTATATGGCTCCTTGTTGATCCTTATTTGTAAAGCGTGTACCATTGATGTAGTGGCGAATTTTGATATGTTTAATTAGCACTGCTGGAAGTTTCATCAACGCATTTGTATATGTACGTTCTGGCCAGCGCCGGAAACTTTGCATCGTATTTGTTCTATACGCCTATACCCCATTGCTGTGTTTGAATTGAACGAGTGTATATATAGTTTTGTTACGAGGTATTACTATTCCTGTATCATCAATGTGCAGAGCAAACTGCCAGATTCGTCTGATGCTTGTGAATATTGAAGGGTCAATATTCTTAAGGAGGGGGTAGTGTGACGGAATCAGACATTTTGCTATACCTAGCCGCAGGCTTCCCCGTCCTTCAACGACAACTTACTGTTGTGTCGAGGAGTGCAAAGAATACCTTTTGTTAGCCTTCTTTGACTTCGGATTTCCACCCCCGCTAATACTAATCCTTCGACTTGAGCTCCTCAAGGTGACGGGAGAGACGACTCCCCCCATATCTGATTAGACGGACATCGCAGCTGCTAAGATTGTAATAGCTCTGAGTGTACGCTAAGTGACTCTGCGTGAAACCACCTGTTGAAGAGTATGTCTTCCAGAAAGAGTATAACCGTGCATAATCCACATAAGCGAAGTGCCATTAGCAAGACTAAAAATACGGAAGTAAAAACAGGTGCTGTATGATGACAGGTGCAGTGGTTGA